>NC_136793.1:49434157-49439157 GCF_951216825.1 Electrona antarctica
TCTACAAGTTTCTACAAATGACTTCTAAATCATGCTGAAAACCCTATTTTGCAGTGGTTCTCAAAATGTTTTCAAGTCAAGGACCCACAGAATTATCTGTATTTGGCCGCGGACCCACTTTCCGAAAATATGTTGTTCCAGGGACACCCCCAGAAGCAAATATTTGAGTTAAAAACGTTTGCTGTGAAAGCATATACTGTATATTCAAAGATTTGTGCCACATTTTCACAATTAAAAAAAAAATAGCAAGCTCGTACAAGAGTGCCGCGCTACGAGCTTGTAGATCTGCACTCTTTTTCAACAGCTGGTTTAAAATAATGATATATTTGGCGACACAGACGCAACTTTTTAATAAAACTTAATTTAGTTTAAGTCATATTTTAGTCATCTGAAATGTGTTATTGTTTGTCTAGTTTTTGTTGAATAAAGATTTTAGTCAACTAAATGTACAGATTGTTAATGCATTCAGTCTTAGTTTTACACACACACACACACACACACACACACACACACACACACACACACACACACACACACACACACACACACACACACACACACACACACACACACACACACACGTATCCCATGCAGCCCACACTTTGACAAGTTGCTCTAACTATCATAATGTAAGAATGAAGGCGTGGTGAGTATATATTCAGAGTGCATGTATGGTTCATTGACAGGTCATTCACGACACGTCGACCATCACACCACGGGGCCTGGCTGTTGATTGGATAGGAGGAAACCTATACTGGACTGACTATATGCATGAGACCATAGGTGTGTCCAAACTAAACGGGTCGTACCCAACAGTCCTGCTCAACACTGACCTGGACCTGCCATTCTCCATAGCTGTGGATGTACGCTACGGGTAAGAACACTGTGGTGACATCATGAACCACATAACACACTGAATTTATCAACCATCCTGTGAATAGGGCTGTCACGTTTACACTTATAAGTTGATGATTTATTGTCACACAAATAATTGCTATTAACGATTTAATTGTGTTTTTGACATTGAACATTAAAACAATATGAATCAAATGTAATTTCAGATTGCCTTGAAGGCTTCGTAATCAAAATTTGCACAGGACAGATTATGACAATAAATATGCAAAGACATATACTGACTGATATTTAATAGTATATACTTTCAAAAAGAAAGTTAAATTAATACAGATACATTTAACACACACACACACACACACACACACACACACACACACACACACACACACACACACACACACACACACACACACACACACACACACACACACACACACACACACACACACACCTGACCCTGACACAGTGTCTCCCTGACAGATACTTGTACTGGTCAGACAGAAGTAAGAACAACCCCCACATAGGGAGGATGGGGATGGACGGCACCAACAGGACAGTCATCGTGAAGGAGAAGATCTCCAAGCCCAGTGGCCTGACGTTAGACTACATCAATGATCACATATACTGGACCAACGATGGGAAATACATTGAGTTTGCCAACCTGGATGGAACCAACAGACAGACAGGTGCACACACACACACACACACACACACACACACACACACACACACACACACACACACACACACACACACACACACACACACACACACACACACACACACACACACACACACACACACACACACACACACACACACACACACACACACACATTGTTCACTTTGTTATACTCTAATGTATGTTAAAGTACTATTTGTAGTACTTTATTCATGCATGCATTTATTACAGTCTGACTCTTTTTATTTGGGGTTCTGTGTGTCTGTAGTTGTGAGTCAGGACAACATCTGGACTATTACTGTGTTTGAGGATCACATCTACTGGATAGCCAGGAGCTCCATCTACAGAGCCAACAAGACTCATGGTACCAACAAGACCACAATCATCAGCAAGCTGAACGTTCCATATGAAATCCACATCTACCACCCCTCTAGACAACCTGAGGGTCTGTACCACCTGCTGTAACACTCTCATTATTACTCTTCATTATGTTTCATGACTTTTTTTTCTTCTGTATTGTTGAATTAATTGATGTGTTTTGAAAAGTGTTGTATAAACAACGTTCCTATTGTGATAATGCCATTATAGGCTAGCTTAATTGTTGCATTATATGTGGACATTATTGTTTTACTTACACACATTGGTTACAACAGGTTTATAAAGCACTGTTGTAACATATTGGTGTGTGTTCTCATATTCCTTACATATTTTCTCCACCCTGCAGTGTCTGGTCATCCATGTCAGACCAACAATGGAGGCTGCAGTCTCCTGTGTCTGCTCTCACCTGGAGGAGGCTACAAGTGTTCCTGTCCCACCAACCACTACTGGTCAGATGACGACAAGCAGTGCATGTCCAACTGCACTGCCAGCCAGGTGATTCACCTCAGCTTCTCTTGTGTTACTCTGTATGAATTCATGTCTCATGTCTGCATTTGATACATTAGTACATTACTTCATTTTCATTTCATTTAGTTTTCAGTAAATTATGTTCCATGTTTGAAAAAAACAGTAGGAAGAAGTTGCGTGTATAAAAAGTAACGTATCTATCCGGTCCTTCTTTGTTCATCTCAAACTACATCCGTCCCAGTGTTTACACACTCAGTGACTCACATTGAAAGCAATACAATTATACAAACAAGACAATACAGTCAGAATGATGCACCAAAACAAAACCTACAACTCCCGTACCGAGCTATTCTATTTAATATGTACATTTTAAACATTTCTTTGAACTCATACCATTTCATACAATTCCTGTTGTGCGTTGTTCCACAGAGTACAGTAATTCCTTTAACAGAAACACAATGATATTTTATATTGGTCCTCCTCAATAACCATGTGAACATTCAGATTCCTCTCAAATTGTGTTGACTCTCACTTGAAAAGAAAAGTTGGATATTGTTTGGTAATAATAATGTATTTTGTGTTGTACATTATTTGAACTGTTTACTGATTCTAAACAGAATCCTCTGTCTCCCCCATCAGTTTGTTTGTAAGAACTACAAGTGCATTCCAATGTCATGGAAATGTGACACAGAAGATGACTGTGGGGACCGGTCAGACGAACCTGCAGATTGTCGTGAGTAAAGACTGGAAAATGACCATGTGTCCACGCACGCACGCACACACACATGTGCACATGTGCACACGTGCACACGTGCACGTGTGCACATGTGCCCATAATAAATAAAGGTCAATAAAAAATGTGTTGGTCATTTTTGTCGCGTTACCAAGCTAAAAGCCATGACTCAAATAAAGGATTTTAGGAGCGGAGTGCCTTGGAATGTTTTCTCATACTTGGAAGTCAGCCTAGTATACTACTACAAGGGAAGGAACTCATGTCTTTACACACATGTTAATTCTTTAACCCACAAATTAATATTAATTTACAGGGAAACAAATGTAACAGGGTTAGACATGCCATGGGCATGTCAAGGATATACATTATAGAACCTTCTCCTCCGCACAGACAGTGAGGCAAGTATTTCCTACAGCTTTAAGTCCAGAAATCTGAAGCAACACTTTGAATGTGTTATACCTACAGTATACTGTTGAACCCTCTCCAATGAGCACCTGTTTTCAGTCACGGAGCCATGCAGCGGTTCCTCTTTTCTCTGTTCAACATTACAATGTGTGTGTGTAGTGTGCGTGCGTGCGTGTTTCTGTTTGTTTGTTTGTTTGTTTTAAACATTGTGTACTTTGTAATCAAGGACATGCATGTGTGGTCACCAGCAGTCACGTCTTGTGTTGCTGTGTGCAAAGTTCAATGGCCCGTTTTGATGATTGTAACAACTCAATGAATCTGTGTGTCCTTCCGTGACCTGTTGTAACCTTTGAGCTGTGATGATGAGTAGCCTACAGAAGATGATACCTTGGCTCTCTGTGATATTATGATCAATGCTGATCACTTTATGATGTCGGTCAGCTCCATTCATTTGGCAAAATGACGCACTATATATATGCAGCCTGCAGCTCAGGCCTGTGTGTGTATGTGCGTGTGTGCGTGTGCGTGCCCGTGTGCGTGTGTGTGTGTGTGTGCGTGCGTGCGTGTGCTTTGAGCTGCATTTCATATCATGAAAGGTGCTATTAATTAATTTACATTATTGTATTAATGCATGTGTTTACACATATATAAAACATGAATTTATATAATGTAGTCATTATTTAATTTATTAGGGTTAATATAGTTACATTGAACCATCATGCCCGGCATGGCAGACAGGTGTGTGTGTACGCCATACATGCAATAGTGTATTGAATTATGCTCACTGTGAGAGCTACGTATGTATACGGTTCATATTGTCATCATCATGAACACCATGGAAATTGTTTGTTTTGTTGTGATGCTCATGGCTGAAACTATATAGGTCTCAGTGCGTGAATTGAGATTACAGCGCCTCATGCCTCTCAAAGGTTTTTTATTTCAGGGACCCCGGGCCATAACTCTGAGAGCGTATACACATGCAACCAAATG
The DNA here is from genome assembly GCF_951216825.1 of Electrona antarctica. Taxonomy (NCBI): domain Eukaryota; kingdom Metazoa; phylum Chordata; class Actinopteri; order Myctophiformes; family Myctophidae; genus Electrona; species Electrona antarctica. The sequence goes on from NC_136793.1 coordinate 49,438,669, forward strand.
GACCGGTTGGGTTCCATTTGTACACTCTCAGAGCTACTGATCCGTAAGGGCCCATTGTGGTTCCAACTGTAACTGTCAATCATGTTAGCTGCGGAGCCAGGATGGCTGGGTGTGGCTGTGATCGCTCATCTGTTGAACATCTCCATCCATTTATTTATTGAATCAATAGAGATAGAGACATTGTTGGGTTTTTTTCATGTCATGTGAAGGCAGGGAATCATATAGCTTCAAATTGACATATTATATTGCTGTTCAGTTTGGACCACCAGTTTTGGAGATATGGTTTATAGAGTAATGTTTTGCAGAAAACAGGCTTGAAAGGTTCACTTCTGTGGTCTCTAACATTACACCTAGCTACATGTTTAAGCACTTATTTAATATTTACATGTCGATTTAAGCTCTGACATTCATTTCAGACATGCTCTAGTATGTGAAGAGTCTGCCTGTGCTAATAACTCATTTTGCTAGTTTATTTATTTTGGTCATTAA
>NC_136793.1:49444157-49881657 GCF_951216825.1 Electrona antarctica
CACACACACACACACACACAACATAAAGAATATGTAAATTAATACATAAATTCATGAAAAAAAGGAAATTTAAAAAATAAATAACCGAATAAATATAAAATGTGACAAAAGCAGATGTACAATTTCACAATGCATTGCGGCGGGATGTGTTGTGAACTTGTAGAACAGCTGTTTTCATTATGAATACAGGTGTTCCTTATTATTGTTTTACTTACACACATTGGTTACAACAGGTTTATAAAGCACTGTTGTAACATATTGGTGTGTGTTCTCATATTCCTTACATATTTTCTCCACCCTGCAGTGTCTGGTCATCCATGTCAGACCAACAATGGAGGCTGCAGTCTCCTGTGTCTGCTCTCACCTGGAGGAGGCTACAAGTGTTCCTGTCCCACCAACCACTACTGGTCAGATGACAACAAGCAGTGCATGTCCAACTGCACTGCCAGCCAGGTGATTCACCTCAGCTTCTCTTGTGTTACTCTGTATGAATTCATGTCTCATGTCTGCATTTGATACATTAGTACATTACTTCATTTTCATTTCATTTAGTTTTCAGTAAATTATGTTCCATGTTTGAAAAAAAGAGTAGGAAGAAGTTGTGTGTATAAAAAGTAACGTATCTATCCGGTCCTTCTTTGTTCATCTCAAACTACATCCGTCCCAGTGTTTACACACTCAGTGACTCACATTGAAAGCAATACAATTATACAAACAAGACAATACAGTCAGAATGATGCACCAAAACAAAACCTACAACTCCCGTACCGAGCTATTCTATTTAATATGTACATTTTAAACATTTCTTTGAACTCATACCATTTCATACAATTCCTGTCGTGCGTTGTTCCACAGAGTACAGTAATTCCTTTAACAGAAACACAATGATATTTTATATTGGTCCTCCTCAATAACCATGTGAACATTCAGATTCCTCTCAAATTGTGTTGACTCTCACTTGAAAAGAAAAGTTGGATATTGTTTGGTAATAATAATGTATTTTGTGTTGTACATTATTTGAACTGTTTACTGATTCTAAACAGAATCCTCTGTCTCCCCCATCAGTTTGTTTGTAAGAACTACAAGTGCATTCCAATGTCATGGAAATGTGACACAGTAGATGACTGTGGGGACCGGTCAGACGAACCTGCAGATTGTCGTGAGTAAAGACTAGAAAATGACCATGTGTCCACGCACGCACGCACACACACATGTGCACATGTGCACACGTGCACACATGCACGCGTGCACATGTGCCCATAATAAATAAAGGTCAATAAAAAATGTGTTGGTCATTTTTGTCGCGTTACCAAGCTAAAAGCCATGACTCAAATAAAGGATTTTAGGAGCGGAGTGCCTTGGAATGTTTTCTCATACTTGGAAGTCAGCCTAGTATACTACTACAAGGGAAGGAACTCATGTCTTTACACACATGTTAATTCTTTAACCCACACATTAATATTAATTTACAGGGAAACAAATGTAACAGGGTTAGACATGCCATGGGCATGTCAAGGATATACATTATAGAACCTTCTCCTCCGCACAGACAGTGAGGCAAGTATTTCCTACAGCTTTAAGTCCAGAAATCTGAAGCAACACTTTGAATGTGTTATACCTACAGTATACTGTTGAACCCTCTCCAATGAGCACCTGTTTTCAGTCACGGAGCCATGCAGCGGTTCCTCTTTTCTCTGTTCAACATTACAATGTGTGTGTGTAGCGTGCGTGCGTGCATGCATGTTTCTGTTTGTTTGTTTGTTTGTTTTAAACATTGTGTACTTTGTAATCAAGGACATGCATGTGAGGTCACCAGCAGTCACGTCTTGTGTTGCTGTGTGCAAAGTTCAATGGCCCGTTTTGATGATTGTAACAACTCAATGAATCTGTGTGTCCTTCCGTGACCTGTTGTAACCTTTGAGCTGTGATGATGAGTAGCCTACAGAAGATGATACCTTGGCTCTCTGTGATATTATGATCAATGCTGATCACTTTATGATGTTGGTCAGCTCCATTCATTTGGCAAAAGGACGCACTATATATATGCAGCCTGCAGCTCAGGCCTGTGTGTGTATGTGCGTGTGCGTGCGTGTGTGCGTGTGCGTGTCCGTGTGTGTGTGTGTGTGTGTGTGTGTGTGTGTGTGCGTGCGTGCGTGTGCTTTGAGCTGCATTTCATATCATGAAAGGTGCTATTAATTAATTGACATTATTGTATTAATGCATGTGTTTACACATATATAAAACATGAATTTATATAATGTAGTCATTATTTAATTTATTAGGGTTAATATAGTTACATTGAACCATCATGCCCGGCATGGCAGACAGGTGTGTGTGTGTACGCCATACATGCAATAGTGTATTGAATTATGCTCACTGTGAGAGCTACGTATGTACGGTTCATATTGTCATCATCATGAACACCATGGAAATTGTTTGTTTTGTTGTGATGCTCATGGTTGAAACTATATAGGTCTCAGTGCGTGAATTGAGATTACAGCGCCTCATGCCTCTCAAAGGTTTTTTATTTCAGGGACCCCGGCCCATAACTCTGAGAGCGTATACACATGCAACCAAATGGACCGGTTGGGTTCCATTTGTACACTCTCAGAGCTACTGATCCGTAAGGGCCCATTGTGGTTCCAACTGTAACTGTCAATCATGTTAGCTGCGGAGCCAGGATGGCTGGGTGTGGCAGTGATCGCTCATCTGTTGAACATCTCCATCCATTTTTTTATTGAATCAATAGAGATAGAGACATTGTTGGGTTTTTTTCATGTCATGTGAAGGCAGGGAATCATATAGCTTCAAATTGACATATTATATTGCTGTTCAGTTTGGACCACCAGTTTTGGAGATATGGTTTATAGAGTAATGTTTTGCAGAAAACAGGCTTGAAAGGTTCACTTCTGTGGTCTCTAACATTACACCTAGCTACATGTTTAAGCACTTATATTTACATGTCGATTTAAGCTCTGACATTCATTTCAGACATGCTCTAGTATGTGAAGAGTCTGCCTGTGCTAATAACTCATTTTGCATAATAAAAAAAAAACAGTTTTTCTGCTCTCCTGAACAGTTAGTCTTGCCGCCATGACTGTCTAGGTATCAAAAAGAGTCATATAACCTCACTCAGTGAGTATGGATGCCACACACACGTTGCATCCATGACGCGTTGTGAGCTTGTAGGTCTGCTATTACCAGCCTGCGACACCCATTGAACAACAAAGCATATATTACACTTAAGGTATAGTGTATGTGATTTTCTCTGGTTAAAATAAGTGTTAAATAGCTGTATATTCTGATGGTACTCATTGCTACAGAATGGTTATTCACGACCTGGAGTCTCCATGTTGTCTCTCCAGCTGTACCAACTCGCTCATTGCAGTGAATCTATGAAATGGAGTCCTTCTGTGACCCGTTGTACCTCTGAGCTGTGATGAGTAGCCTACAGAAGATGATACAGTTCTCAGTTCAGTTCAGTTTATTTATTTTGGTCATTAAAAACAGATTCATACAGTGCCTGCTTTGTTTTTTGCAAAAGAAACATTGACCAAAAAGGTGTAGGCTGAAGCCTAAGCTTATTGTGCCTACCCTTCCAACATATAAATGGCTTTCATAGGTGAAATAATACAACAAAAGAAGAAAAAAACAAAACAAAGAAAGACAGGACGAAACAGTCAACAGGAACAAAGACAGAACAGAAAAGAACAAAAACTAAAAAACTAAACAAAACAACTAAACAAAGAAAACAAAACAAAACATCATATCAATGTTCTATGTATCTACTATATTTGATCTATACAATTTGTATTTATTTATTTATTGTACTACAATTGTTTTGTTCGTCATACCTTGGCTCTCTGTGATATCATGATCACGTTATGCTCTACCTTTCATGTTGGTCAGCTCCGTTCATTTGGCAAAATGACGCAAGTGAAGTCTGTGCCACAACACTATTCACATGCAGCCTACAGCTCAGGCCTGTGTGTGTGTGTGTGTGTGCAGCGTGCGTGCGCGTGTGTGTATGTGTGGCACGCGTGTGTGGCCGTGCGTGCGTGCGTGTGTGTGCGCACGTGCTTGCGTGTGTGATTGTGGGTTATTATTAGTGTGGTTGCCCTAACAGGGCAACCAGACTATTGTAATCGTAACACTTTATTAGTGTGGTTGCCCTAACAGGGCAACCAGACTATTGTAATCGTAACACTTTATTTCTTTTTACTGGAGTAACCTTTTTTTTGACGCACTACTCCACCCACTGTTTTGACTGTACGCACTTGAGCCATATCTCAAATTGACCGGCTTCATCGGGAAGGATGTGCTTGTATTTTTTTAAGAGAAATGTTGTATAGTTTAATTGATATGAATTTATTAGTGAATAGAATTTCCCCATTGACATGAATGGGAAAATGCGATTTTTCGCATTTTCTCACATTCAAGTATTTTTTCCTCAGAGACTGTAAGCACTATAGTTACAAAACTTGGAGGGTAGGTTCATAATAATTACTAAAATTAATCAACGTATAATGTTATCGGTCGGCCTCATGGTGGCGCTATAACAGCCCACTTTACGTTTTGGCTTATAACTCTTGAACCGTAGGTCGTAAAATCTAAATTATTTTTTCCCTGGCTTCCTTGGGTCATGACGCATCTCCCCATATAGGCCACGCCCATTTGCGTCATGATAGATTTTCCGCCATTTTGAATTTTCTCCAAAACACACTTTTGGCTCCTCCTCCTACAGATTTTGTCCAAATCTCACAAAAATCAGCACACATGATCTCCGGACCCATCCGATTACAACACCAACTGCAGAATTTTGGTAGTGCGTGTCGTTCGGCCGTAATCGTCGTCCGAAGATAGTAGGAGGGGCCTATTTTACAAAAAATGCCATAAATCACGAACAGAATGTCCCATCCATCCCAAATTGTAATCACATGTCGCGGGTGGTTCAATCAACCAAGTTCCAAAAGCAATTCTATTTTCATCCATAGGGGGCGCCGCAAATGCCAAAAAGTGTCACCGTATGGTGCAAAAACATTATTTTTGGGGGATAAATCCCCTCCGAATTACTTACACATGATCGCAGGGGTGACGTGACATTGTAATTGGCTGGCAATATCAGTGGGAGGGGCATATGTAAGCCACTGCGGCAACCACACTTTGCAATTTTTTAAAATTGCGACCTTTCTAGTTTCACTTTCTAGAGTAACCCTAAACTTTGGCACGCTACTTCTCCCACAATTTTGACTGTACGCACTTGAGCCATATGTCAAATTGACCGGCTTCATCGGGAATCGTGAGCTTGTATTTTGATAAGAGAAATGTTATATTGTTTAATTGATATGAATTTATTAGTGATTTAAATTTCCCCATTGACATGAATGGGAAAGTGCGAAAAATAACATTCAAGTATTTTTTCCTCAGAGACTGTAAGGGCTATAGTTACAAAACTTGGAGGGGAGGTTCATAATAATTACTAAAATTAATTATCTTATAATGTTATCGGTCGGCCTCATGATGGCGCTATAACAGCCCACTTTGCGTTTTTCCCTATAACTCTTGAACCGTAAGTCGTAAAATCAAAATGTCCTTTTCCATGGATTCCTTGGGTCATGATGCATTTCCACATATAGGCCACGCCCATTTTCGTCAGGGAAAAACATCCTGCAAATTAGATGTTTTTCCAAAACACACTTTTGGCTCCTCCTCCTACAGATTTTGTCCAAATCTCACAAAAATCGGCACAGATGATCTCCGGACCTATCCGATTAAAACAACAACTGCAGAATTTTGGTAGTGCGTATCGTTCGGCCATAATCGGCTTCCGAAGTTAGTGGGATGGGCCTATTTTACAAAAAATGCCTAAAATCCCGAACGAAATGTCCGATCCATCCCAAATTTGAATCACATGTCGCGGGTGGTTAAATCAACCAAGTACCAAAAGCAATTCCATTTTCATCCATAGGGGGCGCCACAAATGCGAGAAATGTAACCGTTTGTCGCAAAAACATGATTTTTGGGGGATAATTCCCCTCCGAATTACTTACGCATGATCGCAGGGGTGACGTGACATTGTAATTGGCTGGCAATATTAGTGGGAGGGGCATATGTAAGCCACTGCGGCAACCACACTTTGCAATTTTTTTAAATTGCGACCTTTCTAGTTAATATTACTATTAATATTCATATTCATATTCATATTCATATTCATATTCATATTCATATTCATATTCATATTCATATTCATATTCATATTCATATTCATATTCATATTAGAATGAGTTCAGCTCCTCCTGGTCAGTCCATGAATTCATTGTTCACAATGTGAACAGTGTGATATATATTTGTTTAATGGACTTTTATTATGTTCTGGTCCGCCTTCTAATGCATTAGAAACAATACTAATGATTGTCTACTGGTCAAACGTACGTTCTGACCCCTGGACTCTGTATTTCTACGGACTGCACTGTGACCTGTACTAATTGTATAATTTTTTTTCTGACACTGTTTGTGAGATGCGAAAATACCTTTCGCTGTACTGTACTGTACTGTACTGTACTGTACTGTACTGTACTGTACTGTACTGTACTGTACTGTACTGTACTGTACTGTACTGTACTGTACTGTACTTGTAGCCTACTGTACATTGACAATACTCCTATTGTCAATGTACAATAGGAGTATTTTATTCGGCTCTACAGAGCCGAATAAAAGTCGGTTCGGCTCTGTAGAGCCTACAATGTGACGTCATTTGAGGTTCGGGGGGGCGCGGGTACCGTCCTAAAGTCGGCTCTTCGGTGCTACTGAAAATGTCTGACGAGCCGAAATCATTTCGGCACTACAGCGGTAAAATAGGAGTATGAATCGGCCCTAACACATCCATGTGGACTGGCAGAGTACAGTTGAGTCTTACACACACACACACAAACACACGCACACGCACACACATAGTGCCACAGCATATCCATGTGGCAGAGTAAACAGGCACTCATTCTCTTTCAGGAAGTTGCTCTTCCTGGTTTGTGCTCTGAAGCTCTGTACGTGTGACCAAATCACAAAATGCGAGCCAACCTGTTAATTTACAACAAACTATTGCTTGCCAGCCATTTTCATTTCATGTGAGCTCCGATATAAATCGTAGTTACTCATTCCCATCCTGGTGGGGCAAATAAATTATAAATAGCAGCGAAGAGGAGAACCAAAGGACATCTTTCACGTGTATTTCAACAGATAAACCACAAATACCGTACAACCAACCAGCTGTTGTTACACTGAAGCTCATTTATTGTTTGTTATGTTTCTCCACAGCTCTCCATGCTACACCATCACATGACACCACAGGTAAGTGTGTGTGTGTGTGTGTGTGTGTGTGTGTGTGGTTGGGTGTGGGACTGTGGGTGTGCACATGTGCATGGCTGCGTGTCTGTCTGTCTGTTTGTATTTAGGGTTTGTGTATTTCTAAAAGTAGACCAACTCAAGTGTAATGTCTCACTTTATCCAGAGGTGGAGCCCTTCCTCATTTTAGCCAACAGAGACAACCTGATGAGGATCAGCTTGGACGGCTCCAGCTCCACAGAGCTCAAACAGGTGAAAACCATTGGACATAAATAACAACACATGTAATCCTATACAATATTCTACACACACTGCTTTTGACATGCTGGAATGTATTCCAGTCTGAGACTAACACAACTGCTGTGGTGTGACAGGACTTGAAGGATGCAGTGTCTCTGGACTATGACTATCAGCAGCAGCAGATCTACTGGGTAGAGGTGACACAACAGACCCCCACCTGGCGCAGCATGATCAGTGTCATGAACATCAACGGCAGTGACGTCCAGGTCAGTGTGACAACGACAACTATGAGGATGAATGAAGGATACTTTGTATGTATTGTATTGTTGTATTTATAGTACTCAGAGTACTTATAATAGCCAGTTGGACAGTAACAAGTTACTTGTTGTATATTACTGTAATATTATTATTTAACCCAGCAATGACTACTGTAAGGAATTATTTAACCAAAAACATGTAATATGTAAAAAATAGCACATTACATATTACTCAGAGTAAACAGTGTTGTTGGCTGCCTTTTGAAAACATTTAGTTTAAAAGGTCAAGAGAGATTTAACTGCTGTATTTTATCTACTGTACACAATGTGGAATATGCAGCAGAAAAAGATGAAAGACAATCTTTGTTTTATATTATTCAGTTTGACTCAGTTTGATTCAGTTTTAAAGGAGCTGGCTAAACAGATTGTTTTGTTGTACATTTTCTTTGCAGGAGGTCGGGGGTTAATATGTAATATAATATGTAATATATTACTCTTGATTCCAAGTAATACGTAATATAACATTAATGCTTTTTAAAGCAGTAATATGTAATTAGTAATATATATTGGCCAACACTGATAATTGAAAATCTCTAAGCTGTGTGGAACTGAGAACTCAACTGCTACAATTCCAAGTGCTTCTCAGGGTGGGATGTCTCCAGTTCAAATATGATTCATTTTGGGGGTCTCCAGTTCAAATATGATTCATTTTGGGGGTCTCCAGTTCAAATATGATTCATTTTTGGGGTCTCCATCAAATATAATTCCAACTGAACAGTTTGAGAACCACTGAGTTAGTGTACACACGCACGCACGCACGCACGCATGCACGCACGCACGCACGCACGCACGCACGCACGCACGCGCACACGCACACTAGTGTTGATTTTGACAGCAAATTTTGATTTTAGTTTAGTCATAATCACAATTTCAAAGACTATGACTAAACTAAAATCAAAAATTGCAGAATTTTACATTAATCATTAACATTTGACATTAATTAATTAAATAAGACCTTTCTACAAGTTTCTACAAATGACTTCTAAATCATGCTGAAAAACCTATTTTGCAGTGGTTCTCAAAATGTTTTCAAGTCAAGGACCCAAAGAATTATCTGTATTTGGCCGCGGACCCACCATCATAAAATATGTTGTTCCAGGGACACCCCCAGAAGCAAATATTTGAGTTAAAAACGTTTGCTGTGAAAGCATATACTGTATATTCAAAGATTTGTGCCACATTTTCACAATAAAAAAAAAAATAGCAAGCTCGTACAAGAGTGCCGCGCTACGAGCTTGTAGATCTGCACTATTTTTCAACAACTGGTTTAAAATAATGATATATTTGGCGACACAGATGCAACTTTTTAATAAAACTTAATTTAGTTTAAGTCATATTTTAGTCATCTGAAATGTGTTATTGTTTGTCTAGTTTTTGTTGAATAAAGATTTATTATTTATTATTATTATTGTCAACTAAATGTACAGATTGTTAATGCATTCAGTCTTAGTTTTACACACACACACACACACACACACACGCACACACACACACACACACACACACACACACACACACACACACACACACACACACGTATCCCATGCAGCCCACACTTTGACAAGTTGCTCTAACTATCATAATGTAAGAATGAAGGCGTGGTGAGTATATATTCAGAGTGCATGTATGGTTCATTGACAGGTCATTCACGACACGTCGACCATCACACCATGGGGCCTGGCTGTTGATTGGATAGGAGGAAACCTATACTGGACTGACTGGGTGCATGACACCATAGGTGTGTCCAAACTAAACGGGTCGTACCCAACAGTCCTGCTCAACACTGACCTGGCCATGCCATATGCCATAGCTGTGGATGTACGCTACGGGTAAGAACACTGTGGTGACATCATGAACCACACACTGAATTTATCAACCATCCTGTGAATAGGGCTGTCACGTTTACACTTATAAGTTGATGATTTATTGTCACACAAATAATTGCTATTAACGATTTAATTGTGTTTTTGACATTGAACATTAAAACAATATGAATCAAATGTAATTTCAGATTGCCTTGAAGGCTTCGTAATCAAAATTTGCACAGGACAGATTATGACAATAAATATGCAAAGACATATACTGACTGATATTTAATAGTATACTTTCAAAAAGAAAGTTAAATTAATACAGATACATTTAAACACACACACACACACACACACACACACACACACACACACACACACACACACCTGACCCTGACACAGTGTCTCCCTGACAGATACTTGTACTGGTTAGACTATAGTAAGAACAACATAGGGAGGATGGGGATGGACGGCACCAACAGGACAGTCATCGTGAAGGAGAAGATCTCCAAGCCCCACGGCCTGACGTTAGACTACATCAATGATCACATATACTGGACCAACGATGGGAAATACATTGAGTTTGCCAACCTGGATGGAACCAACAGACAGACAGGTGCACCACACACACACACACGCGCGCGCACACACACACACACACACACACACACACACACACACACACACACACACACACACACACACACACACACACACACACACACACACACACACACACACACACACACACACACACATTGTTCACTTTGTTATACTCTAATGTATGTTAAAGCACTATTTGTAGTACTTTATTCATGCATGCATTTATTACAGTCTGACTCTTTTTATTTGGGGTTCTGTGTGTCTGTAGTTGTGAGTCAGGACTACATCAGGACTATTACTGTGTTTGAGGATCACATCTACTGGATAGCCAGGAGCTCCATCTACAGAGCCAACAAGACTCATGGTACCAACAAGACCACAATCATCAGCAAGCTGAACGTTCCATATGAAATCCACATCTACCACCCCTCTAGACAACCTGAGGGTCTGTACCACCTGCTGTAACACTCTCATTATTACTCTTCATTATGTTTCATGACTTTTATTTCTTCTGTATTGTTGAATTAATTGATGTGTTTTGAAAAGTGTTGTATAAACAACGTTTCTATTGTGATAATGCCATTATAGGCTAGCTTAATTGTTGCATTATATGTGGACATACACACACACACACACACACACACAACATAAAGAATATGTAAATTAATACATAAATTCATGAAAAAAAGGAAAATAAAAAATAAATAACCGAATAAATATAAAATGTGACAAAAGCAGATGTACAATTTCACAATGCATTGCGGCGGGATGTGTTGTGAACTTGTAGAACAGCTGTTTTCATTATGAATACAGGTGTTCCTTATTATTGTTTTACTTACACACATTGGTTACAACAGGTTTATAAAGCACTGTTGTAACATATTGGTGTGTGTTCTCATATTCCTTACATGTTTTCTCCACCCTGCAGTGTCTGGTCATCCATGTCAGACCAACAATGGAGGCTGCAGTCTCCTGTGTCTGCTCTCACCTGGAGGAGGCTACAAGTGTTCCTGTCCCACCAACCACTACTGGTCAGATGACGACAAGCAGTGCATGTCCAACTGCACTGCCAGCCAGGTGATTCACCTCAGCTTCTCTTGTGTTACTCTGTATGAATTCATGTCTCATGTCTGCATTTGATACATTAGTACATTACTTCATTTTAATTTCATTTAGTTTTCAGTAAATTATGTTCCATGTTTGAAAAAAAGAGTAGGAAGAAGTTGTGTGTATAAAAAGTAACGTATCTATCCGGTCCTTCTTTGTTCATCTCAAACTACATCCGTCCCAGTGTTTACACACTCAGTGACTCACATTGAAAGCAATACAATTATACAAACAAGACAATACAGTCAGAATGATGCACCAAAACAAAACCTACAACTCCCGTACCGAGCTATTCTATTTAATATGTACATTTTAAACATTTCTTTGAACTCATACCATTTCATACAATTCCTGTCGTGCGTTGTTCCACAGAGTACAGTAATTCCTTTAACAGAAACACAATGATATTTTATATTGGTCCTCCTCAATAACCATGTGAACATTCAGATTCCTCTCAAATTGTGTTGACTCTCACTTGAAAAGAAAAGTTGGATATTGTTTGGTAATAATAATGTATTTTGTGTTGTACATTATTTGAACTGTTTACTGATTCTAAACAGAATCCTCTGTCTCCCCCATCAGTTTGTTTGTAAGAACTACAAGTGCATTCCAATGTCATGGAAATGTGACACAGTAGATGACTGTGGGGACCGGTCAGACGAACCTGCAGATTGTCGTGAGTAAAGACTAGAAAATGACCATGTGTCCACGCACGCACGCACACACACATGTGCACATGTGCACACGTGCACACATGCACGCGTGCACATGTGCCCATAATAAATAAAGGTCAATAAAAAATGTGTTGGTCATTTTTGTCGCGTTACCAAGCTAAAAGCCATGACTCAAATAAAGGATTTTAGGAGCGGAGTGCCTTGGAATGTTTTCTCATACTTGGAAGTCAGCCTAGTATACTACTACAAGGGAAGGAACTCATGTCTTTACACACATGTTAATTCTTTAACCCACAAATTAATATTAATTTACAGGGAAACAAATGTAACAGGGTTAGACATGCCATGGGCATGTCAAGGATATACATTATAGAACCTTCTCCTCCGCACAGACAGTGAGGCAAGTATTTCCTACAGCTTTAAGTCCAGAAATCTGAAGCAACACTTTGAATGTGTTATACCTACAGTATACTGTTGAACCCTCTCCAATGAGCACCTGTTTTCAGTCACGGAGCCATGCAGCGGTTCCTCTTTTCTCTGTTCAACATTACAATGTGTGTGTGTAGCGTGCGTGCGTGCGTGCATGTTTCTGTTTGTTTGTTTGTTTGTTTTAAACATTGTGTACTTTGTAATCAAGGACATGCATGTGTGGTCACCAGCAGTCACGTCTTGTGTTGCTGTGTGCAAAGTTCAATGGCCCGTTTTGATGATTGTAACAAGTCAATGAATCTGTGTGTCCTTCCGTGACCTGTTGTAACCTTTGAGCTGTGATGATGAGTAGCCTACAGAAGATGATACCTTGGCTCTCTGTGATATTATGATCAATGCTGATCACTTTATGATGTTGGTCAGCTCCATTCATTTGGCAAAAGGACGCACTATATATATGCAGCCTGCAGCTCAGGCCTGTGTGTGTATGTGCGTGTGCGTGCGTGTGTGCGTGTGCGTGTCCGTGTGTGTGTGTGTGTGTGTGTGTGTGTGTGCGTGCGTGCGTGTGCTTTGAGCTGCATTTCATATCATGAAAGGTGCTATTAATTAATTGACATTATTGTATTAATGCATGTGTTTACACATATATAAAACATGAATTTATATAATGTAGTCATTATTTAATTTATTAGGGTTAATATAGTTACATTGAACCATCATGCCCGGCATGGCAGACAGGTGTGTGTGTGTACGCCATACATGCAATAGTGTATTGAATTATGCTCACTGTGAGAGCTACGTATGTACGGTTCATATTGTCATCATCATGAACACCATGGAAATTGTTTGTTTTGTTGTGATGCTCATGGTTGAAACTATATAGGTCTCAGTGCGTGAATTGAGATTACAGCGCCTCATGCCTCTCAAAGGTTTTTTATTTCAGGGACCCCGGCCCATAACTCTGAGAGCGTATACACATGCAACCAAATGGACCGGTTGGGTTCCATTTGTACACTCTCAGAGCTACTGATCCGTAAGGGCCCATTGTGGTTCCAACTGTAACTGTCAATCATGTTAGCTGCGGAGCCAGGATGGCTGGGTGTGGCAGTGATCGCTCATCTGTTGAACATCTCCATCCATTTATTTATTGAATCAATAGAGATAGAGACATTGTTGGGTTTTTTTCATGTCATGTGAAGGCAGGGAATCATATAGCTTCAAATTGACATATTATATTGCTGTTCAGTTTGGACCACCAGTTTTGGAGATATGGTTTATAGAGTAATGTTTTGCAGAAAACAGGCTTGAAAGGTTCACTTCTGTGGTCTCTAACATTACACCTAGCTACATGTTTAAGCACTTATTTAATATGTACATGTCGATTTAAGCTCTGACATTCATTTCAGACATGCTCTAGTATGTGAAGAGTCTGCCTGTGCTAATAACTCATTTTGCATAATAAAAAAAAAACAGTTTTTCTGCTCTCCTGAACAGTTAGTCTTGCCGCCATGACTGTCTAGGTATCAAAAAGAGTCATATAAGCTCACTCAGTGAGTATGGATGCCACACACACGTTGCATCCATGACGCGTTGTGAGCTTGTAGGTCTGCTATTACCAGCCTGCGACACCCATTGAACAACAAAGCATATATTACACTTAAGGTATAGTGTATGTGATTTTCTCTGGTTAAAATAAGTGTTAAATAGCTCTATATTCTGATGGTACTCATTGCTACAGAATGGTTATTCACTACATGGAGTCTCCATGTTGTCTCCAGCTGTACCAACTCGCTCATTGCAGTGAATCTATGAAATGGAGTCCTTCTGTGACCCGTTGTACCTCTGAGCTGTGATGAGTAGCCTACAGAAGATGATACAGTTCTCAGTTCAGTTCAGTTTATTTATTTTGGTCATTAAAAACAGATTCATACAGTGCCTGCTTTGTTTTTTGCAAAAGAAACATTGACCAAAAAGGTGTAGGCTGAAGCCTAAGCTTATTGTGCCTACCCTTCCAACATATAAATGGCTTTCATAGGTGAAATAATACAACAAAGCAAACAAAAAAAACACAACAAAAGAAGAAAAAAACAAAACAAAGAAAGACAGGACGAAACAGTCAACAGGAACAAAGACAGAACAGAAAAGAACAAAAACAAAAAAACAAAACAAAACAACTAAACAAAGAAAACAAAACATCATATCAATGTTCTATCTATCTACTATATTTGATCTATACAATTTATTTTATTTTATTTATTGTACTACAATGTTTTTGTTCGTCATACCTTGGCTCTCTGTGATATTATGATCACTTTATGCTCTACCTTTCATGTTGGTCAGCTCCGTTCATTTGGCAAAATGACGCAAGTGAAGTCTGTGCCACAACACTATTCACATGCAGCCTACAGCTCAGGCCTGTGTGTGTGTGTGTGTGTGTGTGTGTGTGTGCAGCGTGCGCGCGCGTGTGTGTATGTGTGGCACGCGTGTGTGGGCGTGCGTGCGTGCGTGCGTGTGTGCGCACGTGCTTGCGTGTGTGATTGTGGGTTATTATTACTATTACTATTCATATTCATATTATAATGAGTTCAGCTCCTCCTGGTCAGTCCATGAATTCATTGTTCACAATGTGAACAGTGTGATATATATTTGTTTAATAGACTTTTATTATGTTCTGGTCCGCCTTCTAATGCATTAGAAACAATACTAATGATTGTCTACTGGTCAAACGTACTTGCTGACCCCTGGACTCTGTATTTCTACGGACTGCACTGTGACCTGTACTAATTGTATACATTTTTTTCTGACACTGTTTGTGAGATGCGAAAATACCTTTCGCTGTACTGTACTGTACTGTACTGTACTGTACTGTACTGTACTGTACTGTACTGTACTGTACTGTACTGTACTGTACTGTACTTGTAGCCTACTGTACATTAACAATACTCCTATTTTAGAGCCGAATAAAAGTCGGTTCGGCTCTGTAGAGCCTACAATGTGACGTCATTTGAGGTTCGGGGGGGCGCGGGTACCGTCCTAAAGTCGGCTTTTCGGTGCTACTGAAAATGTCTGACGAGCCGAAATCATTTCGGCACTACAGCGGTAAAATAGGAGTATGAATCGGCCCTAACACATCCATGTGGACTGGCAGAGTACAGTTGAGTCTTACACACACACACACACACAAACACACGCACACGCACACACATAGTGCCACAGCATATCCATGTGGCAGAGTAAACAGGCTCATTCTCTTTCAGGAAGTTGCCCTTCCTGGTTTGTGCTCTGAAGCTCTGTACGTGTGACCAAATCACAAAATGCGAGCCAACCTGTTAATTTACAACAAACTATTGCTTGCCAGCCATTTTCATTTCATGTGAGCTCCGAATCCGATAGAAATCGTAGTTACTCATTCCCATCTTGGTGGGGCAAATAAATTATAAATAGCAGCGAAGAGGAGAACCAAAGGACATCATTCACGTGTATTTCAACAGATAAACCACAAATACCGTACAACCAACCAGCTGTTGTTACACTGAAGCTCATTTATTGTTTGTTATGTTTCTCCACAGCTCTCCATGCTACACCATCACATGACACCACAGGTATGTGTGTGTGTGTGTGTGTGTGTGTGTGTGTGTGTGTGTGTGTGTGTGTGTGTGTGTGTGTGTGTGTGTGTGTGTGGGGGGGGGGGGGGGGTGTGCACATGTGTCTGTCTTTCTGTCTTTAGGGTTTGTGTATTTCTAAAAGTAGACCAACTCAAGTGTAATGTCTCACTTTATCCAGAGGTGGAGCCCTTCCTCATCTTAGCCAACGGGGACAACCTGATGAGGATCAGCTTGAACGGCTCCAGCTCCACAGAGCTCAAACAGGTGAAAACCATTGGACATAATTAACAACACATGTAATCCTATACAATATTCTACACACACTGCTTTTGACATGCTGGAATGTATTCCAGTCTGAGACTAACACAACTGCTGTGGTGTGACAGGACTTGAAGGATGCAGGGTATCTGGACTATGACTATCAGCAGCAGCAGATCTACTGGGTAGAGGTGACACAACGGACCCCCCGGCGGAGCATGATCAGTGTCATGAACATCAACGGCAGTGACGTCCAGGTCAGTGTGACAACGACAACTATGAGGATGAATGAAGGATACTTGTTGTATTTATAATAGTAGTCAGAGTACTTATAATAGCCAGTTGGACAGTAACAAGTTACTTGTTGTATATTACTGTAATATTATTATTTAACCCAGCAATGAGTACTGTAAGGAATTATTTAACCAAAAACATAATAATATAGTAACATAGTAATATGTAAAAAAAATAGCACATTACATATTACTCAGAGTAAACAGTGTTGTTGGCTGCCTTTTGAAAACATTTAGTTTAAAATGTCAAGAGAGATTTAACTGCTGTATTTTATCTACTGTACACAATGTGGAATATGCAGCAGAAAAAGATGAAAGACACTCTTTGTTTTATATTATTCAGTTTGACTCAGTTTGATTCAGTTTTAAAGGAGCTGGCTAAACAGATTGTTTTGTTGTACATTTTCTTTGCAGGAGGTCGGGGGTTAATATGTAATATAATGTGTAATATATTACTCTTGATTCCAAGTAATACGTAATATAACATTAATGCTTTTTAAAGCAGTAATATGTAATTAGTAATATATATTGGCCAACACTGATAATTGAAAATCTCTAAGCTGTGTGGAACTGAGAACTCAACTGCTACAATTCCAAGTGCTTCTCAGGGTGGGATGTCTCCAGTTCAAATATGATTCATTTTGGGGGTCTCCAGTTCAAATATGATTCATTTTGGGGGTCTCCAGTTCAAATATGATTCATTTTGGGGGTCTCCAGTTCAAATATGATTCATTTTGGGGTTCTCCAGTTCAAATATGATTCATTTTGGGGTTATCCAGTTCAAATATGATTCATTTTGGGGGTCTCCAGTTCAAATATGATTCATTTTGGGGGTCTCCAGTTCAAATATGATTCATTTTGGGGGTCTCCAGTTCAAATATGATTCATTTTTAGGGGTCTCCATATCAAATATAATTCCAACTGAACAGTTTGAGAACCACTGAGTTAGTGTACACACGCACACACACATGCACGCAAACAAGCAGACACACACACACACACACACACACACACACACACACACACACACACACACACACACACGCAAACACATGCACGCAGACACGACACACACACACACACACACACACACACACACACACACACACACACACACACACA
This sequence comes from Electrona antarctica, assembly GCF_951216825.1. Lineage (NCBI taxonomy): Eukaryota > Metazoa > Chordata > Actinopteri > Myctophiformes > Myctophidae > Electrona > Electrona antarctica. The sequence goes on from NC_136793.1 coordinate 49,461,952, forward strand.
CACACACACACACACACTAGTGTTGGTTTTGACAGCACGTTTTGATTTTAGTTTAGTCATAATCACAATTTCAAAGACTATGACTAAACTAAAATAAAAAATTGCAGAATTTTACATTAATCATTAACATTTGACATTAATTAATTAAATAAGACCTTTCTACAAGTTTCTACAAATGACTTCTAAATCATGCTGAAAACCCTATTTTGCAGTGGTTCTCAAAATGTTTTCAAGTCAAGGACCCACAGAATTATCTGTATTTGGCCGCGGACCCACCATCCGAAAATATGTTGTTCCAGGGACACCCCCAGAAGCAAATATTTGAGTTAAAAACGTTTGCTGTGAAAGCATATACTGTATATTCAAAGATTTGTGCCACATTTTCACAATTTAAAAAAAGAATAGCAAGCTCGTACAAGAGTGCCGCGCTACGAGCTTGTAGATCTGCACTCTTTTTCAACAGCTGGTTTAAAATAATGATATATTTGGCGACACAGACGCAACTTTTTAATAAAACTTAATTTAGTTTAAGTCATATTTTAGTCATCTGAAATGTGTTATTGTTTGTCTAGTTTTTGTTGAATAAAGATTTTAGTCAACTAAATGTACAGATTGTTAATGCATTCAGTCTTAGTTTTACACACACACACACACACACACACACACACACACACACACACACACACACACACACACACACACACACACACACACACACACACACACACACACACACACACACACACGTATCCCATGCAGCCCACACTTTGACAAGTTGCTCTAACTATCATAATGTAAGAATGAAGGCGTGGTGAGTATATTCAGAGTGCATGTATGGTTCATTGACAGGTCATTCACAACACGTCGACCATCAACCCACGGGGCCTGGCTGTTGATTGGATAGGAGGAAACCTATACTGGACACACACACAGACCATAGGTGTGTCCAAACTAAACGGGTCGTACCCAACAGTCCTGCTCAACACTGACCTGGGCATCCCATGGACCATAGCTGTGGATGTACGCTACGGGTAAGAACACTGTGGTGACATCATGAACCACATAACACACTGAATTTATCAACCATCCTGTGAATAGGGCTGTCACGTTTACACTTATAAGTTGATGATTTATTGTCACACAAATAATTGCTATTAACGATTTAATTGTGTTTTTGACATTGAACATTAAAACAATATGAATCAAATGTAATTTCAGATTGCCTTGAAGGCTTCGTAATCAAAATTTGCACAGGACAGATTATGACAATAAATATGCAAAGACATATACTGACTGATATTTAATAGTATATACTTTCAAAAAGAAAGTTAAATTAATACAGATACATTTAAACACACACACACGCACACGCACACACACACGCACACGCACACGCACACGCACACCTGACCCTGACACAGTGTCTCCCTGACAGATACTTGTACTGGTCAGACATAATTAAGAACAACATAGGGAGGATGGGGATGGACGGCACCAACAGGACAGTCATCGTGAAGGAGAAGATCTCCAAGCCCAAGGGCCTGACGTTAGACTACATCAATGATCACATATACTGGACCAACGATGGGAAATACATTGAGTTTGCCAACCTGGATGGAACCAACAGACAGACAGGTGCACAACACACACACACACACACACACGCACACACACACGCGCACACACACACACACACACACACACACACACACACACACACACACACACACACACACACACACACACACACACACACACACATACACATACACATACACACACACACACATTGTTCACTTTGTTATACTCTAATGTATGTTAAAGCACTATTTGTAGTACTTTATTCATGCATGCATTTATTACAGTCTGACTCTTTTTATTTGGGGTTCTGTGTGTCTGTAGTTGTGAGTCAGGACAACATCTGGACTATTACTGTGTTTGAGGATCACATCTACTGGATAGCCAGGAGCTCCATCTACAGAGCCAACAAGACTCATGGTATCAACAAGACCACAATCATCAGCGAGCTGAACGGTCCAATAGACATCCACATCTACCACCCCTCTAGACAACCTGAGGGTCTGTACCACCTGCTGTAACACTCTCATTATTACTCTTCATTATGTTTCATGACTTTTATTTCTTCTGTATTGTTGAATTAATTGATGTGTTTTGAAAAGTGTTGTATAAACAACGTTCCTATTGTGATAATGCCATTATAGGCTAGCTTAATTGTTGCATTATATGTGGACATATTTGAATGACCCCCCCCCCCCCCCCCCCCACACACACACACACACACACACACACACACACACACACACACACACACACACACACACACACACAACATAAAGACTATGTAAATTAATACATCAATTCATGAAAAAAGGAAAATAAAAAATAAATAACCGAATAAATTTAAAATGTGACAAAAGCAGATGTACAATTTCACAATGCATTGCGGCGGGATGTGTTGTGAACTTGTAGAACAACTGTTTTCATTATGAATACAGGTGTTCCTTATTATTGTTTTACTTACACACATTGGTTACAACAGGTTTATAAAGCACATATTGGTGTGTGTTCTCATATTCCTTACATGTTTTCTCCACCCTGCAGTGTCTGGTCATCCATGTCAGACCAACAATGGAGGCTGCAGTCTCCTGTGTCTGCTCTCACCTGGAGGAGGCTACAAGTGTTCCTGTCCCACCAACCAGTACTGGTCAGATGACGACAAGCAGTGCATGTCCAACTGCACTGCCAGCCAGGTGATTCACCTCAGCTTCTCTTGTGTTACTCTGTATGAATTCATGTCTCATGTCTGCATTTGATACATTAGTACATTACTTCATTTTCTTTTCATTTAGTTTTCAGTAAATTATGTTCCATGTTTGAAAAAAAGAGTAGGAAGAAGTTGTGTGTATAAAAAGTAACGTATCTATCCGGTCCTTCTTTGTTCATCTCAAACTACATCCGTCCCAGTGTTTACACACTCAGTGACTCACATTGAAAGCAATACAATTATACAAACAAGACAATACAGTCAGAATGATGCACCAAAACAAAACCTACAACTCCCGTACCGAGCTATTCTATTTAATATGTACATTTTAAACATTTCTTTGAACTCATACCATTTCATACAATTCCTGTCGTGCTTTGTTCCACAGAGTACAGTAATTCCTTTAACAGAAACGCAATGATATTTTATATTGGTCCTCCTCAATAACCATGTGAACATTCAGATTCCTCTCAAATTGTGTTGACTCTCACTTGAAAAGAAAAGTTGGATATTGTTTGGTAATAATAATGTATTTTGTGTTTTGTATTATTTGAACTGTTTACTGATTCTAAACAGAATCCTCTGTCTCCCCCATCAGTTTGTTTGTAAGAACTACAAGTGCATTCCAATGTCATGGAAATGTGACACAGTAGATGACTGTGGGGACCGGTCAGACGAACCTGCAGATTGTCGTGAGTAAAGACTGGAAAATGACCATTTGTCCACGCACGCACGCACACACACATGTGCACACGTGCACACGTGCACGTGTGCACATGTGCCCATAATAAATAAAGGTCAATAAAAAATGTGTTGGTCATTTTTGTCGCATTACCAAGCTAAAAGCCATTACTCAAATAAAGGATTTTAGGAGCGGAGTGCCTTGGAATGTTTTCTCATACTTGGAAGTCAGCCTAGTATACTACTACAAGGGAAGGAACTCATGTCTTTACACACATGTTAATTCTTTAACCCACAAATTAATATTAATTTACAGGGAAACAAATGTAACAGGGTTACATGGGCATGGGCATGTCAAGGATATACATTATAGAACCTTTCTTTCCGCACAGACAGTGAGGCAAGTATTTCCTACAGCTTTAGAAAGCCAGAAATCTGAAGCAACACTTTGAATGTGTTATACATACAGTATACTGTTGAACCCTCTCCAATGAGCACCTGTTTTCAGTCACGGAGCCATGCAGCGGTTCCTCTTTTCTCTGTTCAACATTACAATGTGTGTGTGTGTAGCGTGCGTGCGTGCGTGTTTCTGTTTGTTTGTTTGTTTGTTTTAAACATTGTGTACTTTGTAATCAAGGACATGCATGTGTGGTCACCAGCAGTCACGTCTTGTGTTGCTGTGTGCAAAGTTCAATGGCCCGTTTTGATGATTGTAACAACTCAATGAATCTGTGTGTCCTTCCGTGACCTGTTGTAACCTTTGAGCTGTGATGATGAGTAGCCTACAGAAGATGATACCTTGGCTCTCTGTGATATTATGATCAATGCTGATCACTTTATGATGTTGGTCAGCTCCATTAATTTGGCAAAATGACGCACTATATATATGCAGCCTGCAGCTCAGGCCTGTGTTTGTATGTGCGTGTGCGTGCGTGTGTGCGTGTGCGTGCCCGTGTGTGTGCGTGCGTGTGCTTTGAGCTGCATTTCATATCATGAAAGGTGCTATTAATTAATTGACATTGTATTAATGCATGTGTTTACACATATATAAAACATGAATTTATATAATGTAGTCATTATTAAATTTATTAGGGTTAATATAGTTACATTGAACCATCATGCCCGGCATGGCAGACAGGTGTGTGTGTGTGTGTACGCCATACATGCAATAGTGTATTGAATTATGCTCACTGTGAGAGCTACGTATTTACGGTTCATATTGTTATCATCATGAACACCATGGAAATTGTTTGTTTTGTTGTGATGCTCATGGTTGAAACTATATAGGTCTCAGTGCGTGAATTGAGATTACAGCGCCTCATGCCTCTCAAAGGTTTTTTATTTCAGGGACCCCGGCCCATAACTCTGAGAGCGTATACACATGCAACCAAATGGACCGGTTGGGTTCCATTTGTACACTCTCAGAGCTACTGATCCGTAAGGGCCCATTGTGGTTCCAACTGTAACTGTCAATCATGTTAGCTGCGGAGCCAGGATGGCTGGGTGTGGCTGTGATCGCTCATCTGTTGAACATCTCCATCCATTTATTTATTGAATCAATAGAGATAGAGACATTGTTGGGTTTTTTTCATGTCATGTGAAGGCAGGGAATCATATAGCTTCAAATTGACATATTATATTGCTGTTCAGTTTGGACCACCAGTTTTGGAGATATGGTTTATAGAGTAATGTTTTGCAGAAAACAGGCTTGAAAGGTTCACTTCTGTGGTCTCTAACATTACACCTAGCTACATGTTTAAGCACTTATTTAATATTTACACGTCGATTTAAGCTCTGACATTCATTTCAGACATGCTCTAGTATGTGAAGAGTCTGCCTGTGCTATTAACTCATTTTGCATAATAAAAAAAAAAACAGTTTTTCTGCTCTCCTGAACAGTTAGTCTTGCCGCCATTACTGTCAAAAAAGAGTCATATAAGCTCACTCAGTGAGTATGGATGCCACACACACGTTGCATCCATGACGCGTTGTGAGCTTGTAGGTCTGCTATTACCAGCCTGCGACACCCGTTGAACAACAAAGCATATATTACACTTAAGGTAGTGTATGTGATTTTTCTCTGGTTAAAATAAGTGTTAAATAGCTCTATATTCTGATGGTACTCATTGCTACAGAATGGTTATTCACTACCACTACGTTTTTGTGCTAATTCGCATTAATTTCCATCAAAATAAGTAGTAAAGTGTGCCGCTTGGGATACTATTTACGAAGAGAGGATATATTTAAAAAAAAAAGGTTTTTGAGCGATGGAAATAAGCGGATTAGCACAACACTTCAATTCAATTCAATTCAATTCAATTCAATTCAATTCAATTCAATTAATTGAGGGCATATTCATCAGGGGAAATAGCCAATAATGCGCTTTTGCACAAAATAACACCTGGACCTCTTTGGTGGGAACGTAACAACTACAAATAAAGCTAAGAAAGCCTTCTAGTATGAAATTATCCTCTAATATTCACCAAAACCAGAGCAGAACTCCGGCCACGGGACTCAGCTCAGGGAATCAATTAATACCTTTGCAACCACTATATTAGTGAGGCAAGTATTTCCTGCAGCTTTAAGTCCAGAAATCTGAAGCAACACTTTGAATGTGTTATACCTACAGTATACTGTTGAACCCTCTCCAATGAGCACCTGTTTTCAGTCACAGAGCCATGCAGCGGTTCCTCTTTTCTCTGTTCAACATTACAATGTGTGTGTGTAGCATGCGTGCGTGCGTGTTTCTTTTTGTTTGTTTGTTTGTTTTAAACATTGTGTACTTTGTAATCAAGGACATGCATGTGTGGTCACCAGCAGTCACGTCTTGTGTTGCTGTGTGCAAAGTTCAATGGCCCGTTTTGATGATTGTAACAACTCAATGAATCTGTGTGTCCTTCCGTGACCTGTTGTAACCTTTGAGCTGTGATGATGAGTAGCCTACAGAAGATGATACCTTGGCTCTCTGTGATATTATGATCAATGCTGATCACTTTATGATGTTGGTCAGCTCCATTCATTTGGCAAAATAACGCACTATATATATGCAGCCTGCAGCTCAGGCCTGTGTGTGTACGTGCGTGTGTGCGTGTGCGTGCCCGTGTGCGTGTGTGTGTGTGTGCGTGCGTGCGTGTCCTTTGAGCTGCATTTCATATCATGAAAGGTGCTATTAATTCATTGACATTATTGTATTAATGCATGTGTTTACACATATAAAACATGAATTCATATAATGTAGTCATTATTTAATTTATTAGGGTTAATATAGTTACATTGAACCATCATGCCCGGCATGGCAGACAGGCTCTAGTATGTGAAGAGTCTGCCTGTGCTAATAACTCATTTTGCATAATAAAAAGAAAAACAGTTTTTCTGCTCTCCACACGTTGCATCCATGACGCGTTGTGATCTTGTAGGTCTGCTATTACCAGCCTGCGACACCCGTTGAACAACAAAGCATATATTACACTTAAGGTAGTGTATGTGATTTTTCTCTGGTTAAAATAAGTGTTAAATAGCTCTATATTCTGATGGTACTCATTGCTACAGAATGGTTATTCACTACCTGGAGTCTTCATGTTGTCTCTCCAGCTGTACCAACTCGCTCATTGCAGTGAAACTATGAAATGGAGTCCTTCTGTGACCCGTTGTACCTCTGAGCTGTGATGAGTAGCCTACAGAAGATGATACAGTTCTCAGTTCACTTCAGTTTATTTATTTTGGTCATTAAAAACAGATTCATACAGTGCCTGCTTTGTTTTTTGCAAAAGAAACATTGACCAAAAAGGTGTAGGCTGAAGCCTACGCTTATTGTGCCTACCCTTCCAACATATAAATGGCTTTCAAAGGTGAAATAATACAACAAAGCAAACAAAAAGAACACAACAAAAGAAGAAAAAAACAAAACAAAGAAAGACAGGACGAAACAGTCAACAGGAACAAAGACAGAACAGAAAAGAACAAAAACAAAACAACTAAACAAAACAACTAAACAAAGAAAACAAAACAAAACATCATATCAATGTTCTATGTATCTACTATATTTGATCTATACAATTTATTTTATTTTATTTATTGTACTACAATGTTTTTGTTCGTCATACCTTGGCTCTCTGTGATATTATGATCACTTTATGCTCTACCTTTCATGTTGGTCAGCTCCGTTCATTTGGCAAAATGACGCAAGTGAAGTCTGTGCCACAACACTATTCACATGCAGCCTACAGCTCAGGCCTGTGTGTGTGTGTGTGTGTGCAGCGTGCGCGTGTGTGTATGTGTGGCACGCGTGTGTGGGTGTGCGTGCGTGTGTGTGTGTGCGCACGTGCTTGCGTGTGTGATTGTGGGTTATTATTACTATTACTATTACTATTACTATTACTATTACTATTATTCATATTCATATTCATATTCATATTCATATTCATATTCATATTCATATTCATATTCATATTAGAATGAGTTCAGCTCCTCCTGGTCAGTCCATGAATTCATTGTTCACAATGTGAACAGTGTGATATATATTTGTTTAATAGACTTTTATTATGTTCTGGTCCGCCTTCTAATGCATTAGAAACAATTGTTTACAACGATTGTCTACTGGTCAAACGTACTTGCTGACCCCTGGACTCTGTATTTCTACGGACTGCACTGTGACCTGTACTAATTGTATACATTTTTTTCTGACACTGTTTGTGAGATGCGAAAATACCTTTCGCTGTACTGTACTGTACTGTACTGTACTGTACTGTACTGTACTGTACTGTACTGTACTGTACTGTACTGTACTTGTAGCCTACTGTACTGTACTGTACTTGTAGCCTACTGTACATTGACAATACTCCTATTTTAGAGCCGAATAAAAGTCGGTTCGGCTCTGTAGAGCCTACAATGTGACGTCATTTGAGGTTCGGGGGGGCGCGGGTACCGTCCTAAAGTCGGCTCTTCGGTGCTACTGAAAATGTCTGACGAGCCGAAATCATTTCGGCACTACAGCGGTAAAATAGGAGTATGAATCGGCCCTAACACATCCATGTGGACTGGCAGAGTACAGTTGAGTCTTACACACACACACACAAACACACGCACACGCACACACATAGTGCCACAGCATATCCATGTGGCAGAGTAAACAGGCACTAATTCTCTTTCAGGAAGTTGCTCTTCCTGGTTTGTGCGCTGAAGCTCTGTACGTGTGACCAAATCACAAAATGCGAGCCAACCTGTTAATTTACAACAACAAACTATTGCTTGCCAGCCATTTTCATTTCATGTGAGCTCCGATAGAAATCGTAGTTACTCATTCCCATCTTGGTGGGGCAAATAAATTATAAATAGCAGCGAAGAGGAGAACCAAAGGACATCTTTCACATGTATTTCAACAGATAAACCACAAATACCGTACAACCAACCAGCTGTTGTTACACTGAAGCTCATTTATTGTTTGTTATGTTTCTCCACAGCTCTCCATGCTACACCATCACATGACACCACAGGTAAGAGTGTGTGTGTGTGTGCGTGTGTGTGTGTGTGTGTGTGTGTGTGTGTGTGTGCGTGTGCGTGTGCGTGTGCGTGTGTGTGTGTGTGGTTGGGCACATGTGTCTGTCTGTCTGTCTGTCTGTCTTTAGGGTTTGTGTATTTCTAAAAGTAGACCAACTCAAGTGTAATGTCTCACTTTATCCAGAGGTGGAGCCCTTCCTCATCTTAGCCAACGGGAACAACCTGATGAGGATCAGCTTGAACGGCTCCAGCTCCACAGAGCTCAAACAGGTGAAAACCATTGGACATAATTAACAACACATGTAATCCTATACAATATTCTACACACACTGCTTTTGACATGCTGGAATGTATTCCACTCTGAGACTAACACAACTGCTGTGGTGTGACAGGACTTGAAGGAAGCAGTGTCTCTGGACTATGACTATCAGCAACAGCAGATCTACTGGGTAGAGCTGACACAACTGACCCCCTATCGCAGGATGATCAGTGTCATGAACATCAACGGCAGTGACGTCCAGGTCAGTGTGACAACGACAACTATGAGGATGAATGAAGGATACTTTGTATGTATTGTATTGTTGTATTTATAGTACTCAGAGTACTTATAATAGCCAGTTGGACAGTAACAAGTTACTTGTTGTATATTACTGTAATATTATTATTTAACCCAGCAATGACTACTGTAAGGAATTATTTAACCAAAAACATGTAATATGTAAAAAATAGCACATTACATATTACTCAGAGTAAACAGTGTTGTTGGCTGCCTTTTGAAAACATTTAGTTTAAAAGGTCAAGAGAGATTTAACTGCTGTATTTTATCTACTATATGTGGAATATGCAGCAGAAAAAGATGAAAGACAATCTTTGTTTTATATTATTCAGTTTGACTCAGTTTGATTCAGTTTTAAAGGAGCTGGCTAAACAGATTGTTTTGTTGTACATTTTCTTTGCAGGAGGTCGGGGGTTAATATGTAATATAATATGTAATATATTACTCTTGATTCCAAGTAATACGTAATATAACATTAATGCTTTTTAAAGCAGTAATATGTAATTAGTAATATATTGGCCAACACTGATAATTGAAAATCTCTAAGCTGTGTGGAACTGAGAACTCAACTGCTACAATTCCAAGTGCTTCTCAGGGTGGGATGTCTCCAGTTCAAATATGATTCATTTTGGGGGTCTCCAGTTCAAATATGATTCATTTTGGGGGTCTCCAGTTCAAATATGATTCATTTTTGGGTTCTCCAGTTCAAATATGATTCATTTTGGGGTTATCCAGTTCAAATATGATTCATTTTGGGGGTCTCCAGTTCAAATATGATTCATTTTGGGGGTCTCCAGTTCAAATATGATTCATTTTGGGGGTCTCCAGTTCAAATATGATTCATTTTTAGGGGTCTCCATATCAAATATAATTCCAACTGAACAGTTTGAGAACCACTGAGTTAGTGTACACACGCACACACACATGCACGCAAACACGCAGACACACACACACACACACACACAGACACACACACACACACACACACACACACACACACACACACACACACACACACACACACACACACACACACACACACACACACACACACACACACACACACACACACACACACGCACGCAAACACATGCACGCAGCCACGACACACACACACACACACACACCCACACACACACACACACACACACACACACACACACACACACACACTAGTGTTGGTTTTGACAGCACGTTTTGATTTTAGTTTAGTCATAATCACAATTTCAAAGACTATGACTAAACTAAAATAAAAAATTACAGAATTTTACATTAATCATTAACATTTTACATTAATTAATTAAATAAGACCTTTCTACAAGTTTCCACAAATTACTTCTAAATCATGCTGAAAACCCTATTTTGCAGTGGTTCTCAAAATGTTTTCAAGTCAAGGACCCACAGAATTATCTGTATTTGGCCGCGGACCCACCATCCGAAAATATGTTGTTCCAGGGACACCCCCAGAAGCAAATATTTGAGTTAAAAACGTTTGCTGTGAAAGCATATACTGTATATTCAAAGATTTGTGCCACATTTTCACAATTAAAAAAAAAATAGCAAGCTCGTACAAGAGTGCCGCGCTACGAGCTTGTAGATCTGCACTCTTTTTCAACAGCTGGTTTAAAATAATGATATATTTGGCGACACAGACGCAACTTTTTAATAAAACTTAATTTAGTTTAAGTCATATTTTAGTCATCTGAAATGTGTTATTGTTTGTCTAGTTTTTGTTGAATAAAGATTTTAGTCAACTAAATGTACAGATTGTTAATGCATTCAGTCTTAGTTTTACACACACACACACACACACACACACACACACACACACACACACACACACACACACACACACACACACACACACACACACACACACACACACACACACACACACACACACACACACACACACACACACGTATCCCATGCAGCCCACACTTTGACAAGTTGCTCTAACTATCATAATGTAAGAATGAAGGCGTGGTGAGTATATTCAGAGTGCATGTATGGTTCATTGACAGGTCATTCACAACACGTCGACCATCACACCATGGGGCCTGGCTGTTGATTGGATAGGAGGAAACCTATACTGGACTGACTTTATACATCACACCATAGGTGTGTCCAAACTAAACGGGTCGTACCCAACAGTCCTGCTCAACACTGACCTGGACTGGCCATATGCCATAGCTGTGGATGTACGCTACGGGTAAGAACACTGTGGTGACATCATGAACCACACACTGAATTTATCAACCATCCTGTGAATAGGGCTGTCACGTTTACACTTTTAAGTTGATGATTAATTGTCACACAAATAATTGCTATTAACGATTGAATTGTGTTTTTGGCATTGAACATTAAAACATATGAATCAAATGTAATTTCAGATTGCCTTGAAGGCTTCGTAATCAAACATTGCACAGGACAGATTATGACAATAAATATGCAAAGACATATACTGACTGATATTTAATAGTATATACTTTCAAAAAGAAAGTTAAATTAATACAGATACATTTAAACACACACACACGCACACGCACACGCACACACACACGCACACGCACACGCACACGCACACCTGACCCTGACACAGTGTCTCCCTGACAGATACTTGTACTGGTCAGACTATAGTAAGAACAACATAGGGAGGATGGGGATGGACGGCACCAACAGGACAGTCATCGTGAAGGAGAAGATCTCCGAGCCCAGAGGCCTGACGTTAGACTACATCAATGATCACATATACTGGACCAACGATGGGAAATACATTGAGTTTGCCAACCTGGATGGAACCAACAGACAGACAGGTGCACAACACACACACACACACGCACACGCACACACACAAACACACACACACACACACACACACACACACACACACACACACACACACACACACACACACACACACACACACACACACACACACACACATTGTTCACTTTGTTATACTCTAATGTATGTTAAAGCAGTATTTGTAGTACTTTATTCATGCATGCATTTATTACAGTCTGACTCTTTTTATTTGGGGTTCTGTGTGTCTGTAGTTGTGAGTCAACTCAGGACTATTACTGTGTTTGAGGATCACATCTACTGCACAGCCTGGACGAACAGATCCATCTACAGAGCCAACAAGACTCATGGTACCAACAAGACCACAATCATCAGCGAGCTGAACAGTCCATATGAAATCCACATCTACCACCCCTCTAGACAACCTGAGGGTCTGTACCACCTGCTGTAACACTCTCATTATTACTCTTCATTATGTTTCATGACTTTTATTTCTTCTGTATTGTTGAATTAATTGATATGTTTTGAAAAGTGTTGTATAAACAACCTGGTGTTGAATACAGGTGTTCCTTAATTATTGCTTTACTTACACACATCGGTGTGTCTCTTACAACAGGTTTTATAAAGCACTGTTTTAACATATAGGTGTGTGTTCTCATATTCCTTACATGTGTTGCATGTTTTCTCCACCCTGCAGTGTCTGGTCATCCATGTCAGACCAACAATGGAGGCTGCAGTCACCTGTGTCTGCTCTCACCTGGAGGAGGCTACAAGTGTTCCTGTCCCACCGACTCCTACTTGTCAGATGACGACAAGCAGTGCATGTCCAACTGCACTGCCAGCCAGGTGATTCACCTCAGCTTCACTTGTGTTACTCTGTATGACTTTATCCATTAAAGGATAATTCCGCATGCTAGAAGGCTTTCTTACCTTTATTTGTAGTTGTTACGTCCCCACCAAAGAGGTCCAGGTGTTATTTTGTGCAAAAACGCATTATTGGCTATTTCCCCTACCATAAGCCCTCCATGAATTGCATTGAATTGAATATTTCAATGCAATTGGGTATGGGGTGTTGTGCTAATTCGCTTATTTGCATCATTTCCATCGCTCAAAAATCAACTTGACTACTTATTTTGATGGAAATAAGCGAATTAGCACAAAACCCCAACCCCCATTGAGGGCTTATGGTAGGGGAAATAGCCAATAATGCACTTTTGCACAAAATAACACCTGGACCTCTTTGGTGGGGACGTAACAACTACAAATAAAGGTAAGAAAGCCTTCTAATATGGAAGGACGGGAACCCCTTTTGGTGTTTTAAGCATTATGTTATACTTTAGCTATTGACAAATAGCAGATCTACAAGCTCATAGCGCAGCACTCTGTGCCGCGCTACAAGCTTGTAGATCTGCTATTTGTCAAATATTGTGAAAATGTGGCACAAATCTTTGAATGAATATTCTTTCAGGGCGAACGTTTTTAACTTGTATCTTTGCAGGGATGGTCCCTGGAACAACATATTTTCAGATGGGGGTCGGCGGCCAATTGCATATAATTGTTGGGTTCTTTGACATGAAATAGTTTGAGAATCACTGACATAGAAACATAGGTTTTATAGACAACTGTCATGATTTAGAAGACATTCTGTAGAATCTGGTCCTCAGTCCTAAATGGGTTACATGTCTTTGATACATTACTGATTATTATGGACCTGAACCTCTGTCTCCCCCTTCAGTTTGTTTGTCAGAAAGACACGTGCATTCCATTGTCGTGGAGATGTGACTGTGAGGACGAACACGCTGACTGCCGTGAGTAGAGACTGAACCATTACCTCAGTAGTCATGCTTTATTATCACTGTTTATGTATTCTAAAAACACTGATAAATGCTTTATCACAATAATAATAACACAGTATGAATGCATTATAATCTGCTTATAATGCAGTATTATTAAAGTTATAGTAAGCTAAAGCTTACTAAAGCTAATAATCACAACATAAATCATTTTATATTGACTCTTAAGGTGAACTTTTATGATGGTGAATAGTGCATTTATATAGCGCCTTTATTGAAAGTGCTTAACCCATTCTGGCCTGACCTCAAAATTTAAAAAAAAAAGTTTTCTAAATCATGACAATTTTCTGAAAGATTTGAGGCACATTTTAACGATTTAAAAAAAAATAGCAGACCTACAAGTGCATAGCGTGCCACTCAATAGCTAAATTATAACGTTAATGTCTAAAACACCAAAAGGGGTTCCCGCCCAAAATGGGTTAACAATGTGCGTTAGCCCATTCACCCATCCACACACTGATGTGATAGCAGAGGAAACCATGCAACTTGGGAGCAGTTCGGGCGGTATTACGCTATTCCGACGCAGTAAAGAAATAAGCAATGAATAAAGTATTCAATCAATCAAAGAAGACTACAGTGAGATATCAAGAGCACTGGGCGTCAACACAGTGAATGTTTCAGTGTGATCGTCCTCCTCTTTCTTACACATCCTAATGAAATTAAAGAATACATTTAAAAAGTAGCATAAGTGGGTGTAGCTTTTATTTATTTACCTGACACCTGCAGGATCACTCATGCTGTGTCCATGGTAACGATAGGTCTGCAGTTCCATGACGACAGGGCCCTGAAAATGACACACATATTATCATCACTGATCATTTTAGATGACATTTGTCGTGTCTCCCAGGCAGTGTTGATTTCGTCGACTAATACTAAAACAAAAAATGTTCGTCGACTAGCTTTTTCCACTGACGAAAACTACATGGAAACTAAATGAAAACTAAGCTACCATGACTAAATATATTGACAATTTCGTCAACAAATAAAAACTAGACTAAAATGCTAGGAAGGGACTAGTGGACAAGAGATCCACTATAAGTCATTTTAAAATGAGTTGCATGCTGAAAATAGCCGATCTACAAGCTAACAATGCGTCGCGCTGCGACGTGTTGTGGGCTTGTAGATCAGCTATTTTTGTGTTCAGTGTCTTGCTCAAGGACACTTGGACAATAACACAGGGAGAGCCCGGGATCGAACCGGGAACCTTCCTATTCCTCCTGGGCCAGTGCTGTCCTGCTAATGACTATACTGAACACACCTGTTTATTTTACTGCTGTCCTGCTAATGACTATACTGAACACACCTGTTTATTTTACTGCTGTCCTGCTAATGACTATACTGAACACACCTGTTTATTTTACTGCTGTCCTGCTAATGACTATACTGAACACACCTGTTTATTTTACTGCTGTCCTGCTAATGACTATACTGAACACACCTGTTTATTTTACTGCTGTCCTGCTAATGACTATACTGAACACACCTGTTTATTTTACTGCTGTCCTGCTAATGACTATACTGAACACACCTGTTTATTTTACTGCTGCCCTGCTAATGACTATACTGAACACACCTGTTCATTTAACTGCTGCTAATGCCCTCACAGTACATACCTGTACTGACAGACAGACAGACAGACACGTTATATCCATCCATCTTTAATAACCCTTCCAACAGAGATTTCCAGACTTCATTTCCAGTGTATCGTTAGAGTGAAACTAATTTATTCATTATTTTTCCCCTCAGCTCTCCAACTAAAACCAACTCACAACTCAACAGGTGAACACAATTGAAACTGATTTTTATATTGTATTGTCCAAGGTATTGTAATGAATGTAATCCGTTTTACTGCTTATTACTCTGTGCAGAGTCCGAAGATGTCAGGTTGGTGGGAGGAACCAGTAGCTGTACTGGTATACTGGAGATGAAACACCAGGGAGAGTGGAGACCGGTGTTGGCTTGGTTTGACTGGAACAGGATGTCATCATCTGTAGTGTGTAGACAGTTGGATTGTGGATCTGCTCTTTCAACAGAATTTGCTTCTAGTTCTACAAGTCAACTAGGATGGGTGATTCCATCTTCCTGTGTTGGCTCTGAGTCTTCACTGATGGAGTGTGGACCAGTAAAGTCGTATAATTCCACTCTTACACTGAAGCTCAACTGTTCAGGTAAAAGCAGTAAACAGTATATGCATCAACAATGTAAAAGTTGTGTTATCATCAACATGCTATTTAAAATATGCCTTTCCTCTTCATGTGAAGTCCACAATTAAATAATACAGAGCAATTTACATGTGTGATCGGAATACACTAAGTAAGCATGAATTGTAGTCAACAAACAAGTTAAAGAATCACACAAGTAGAAACAAGTGTAGAGGGAACCCTGTAGTGCCTAAAAGATACTAGGATACATTTCACTGCTTGTACTTGTATACGTTAGTTCCAGCGGAAAGTTAGGGAAGAATGAATGAATACCTGACCAGGGATGTGTTAAAGCAGGCGGAGCGAGACTGTTTCGCTTCCGGTTCACTGTCTTTACATCGGTTACCTAGCAACAGAGACCTATAAGTGGCCGTCGGCCGTACAGCACAGAGACGAAGTTGAATGCAATATAAAACTAAACAGTTAAAAAACTTGTCTAGTGATGTAAACACAAAAATAATCATGATGTCATGTGGCAGCCAAATGGACTGTTTGTACAATGTTTGTTTCAGGATGCGAAGCGCCCCATCACTTCACACAAGTGTGATTTAAAAAGGTCACACCCGTGTGAAGTAAGGGGCGCTCTTATAATCTTACAACATCAATTACAACATAATGTTTGTTTAACATAACCACCCCCCCTCTCTCTCTCTCTCTCTCTCTCTCTCTCTCTCTCCAGAGTCTGTGAGGTTGGTGGATGGTCCTAGTGTGTGTTCAGGCAGAGTGGAGGTGAAGTCTAATGAGTCGTGGGCCTCAGTGTGTGAAGGTGACTTTGACCAGCAGGATGCAGAGGTGGTCTGTAGGGAGCTTGGTTGCGGAGCTGCTTCGGCCCTCAAGGGGGCACTCTATGGAGAAGTGAACACTCCAATATGGACCAAAGAGTTCCAGTGTGAAGGCACTGAGTCTGCTCTCCTGGACTGTAGAGCCTCAAACTCAACCAGAAACACCTGTTTGCCTGACAAGACCGTTGGACTCACCTGCTCAGGTAAAGACAAGCTACACCCTGAAATCATTTTTGAGGGGTGCTAGCTATAGGATAGTAGTATAGGCTAGTATGGTGTGTGCCACACAATTGAGGCTACAAGTGAGGACAGAAAAGTGAGGACGCCAATTGTGCTTGGCCGGAATGTGATGATGTAGGATAAGAGCCCCCCTCACTTCACACAAGTGTGATCTTTCATGTTTATTATAAAGTGATACTGTTTAAATGTTTACTCACCTGTCTCTTTACAGTGGTTGATGATGTAAGGTTGGTGGGAGGAACCAGTACCTGTTCTGGTATACTGGAAATAAAACACCAGGGAGAGTGGAGATCAGTGGACGGTGGGTTTCACTGGAACCTGCAGTCCTCATCTGTAGTGTGCAGACAATTGGACTGCGGCTCTGCCGTTTCAACAGAAAGGACTTCTGGTTTCACACAACAACCTGTATGGAGGATTACACCTTACTGTGTTGGGTCTGAGTCTTCACTGAGCGTCTGTGTCATAATGGAGAATCATGTCACACGGAAAGGTTTGATTACAGGCAAACCCACTGTGAACTGTTCAGGTAACACAATGACAGCAGTCCTTACAGTCTCTCATTTCATCTCTGTGCGTGTATGTATGTGCACTTGCGTGCGTGTGTGCGTAAGTGTCTTCGTGCTTGTGTGTGCATGTGTGTTTATGCGTGTGTGCATGCTTATGAGTGCAGTGACTAGAAAAGGCCTTTAGTCTCATGAGCTACTGGGGAAGATCTTGTGATGATGATGATGATGATGATTAGTTATTTGTGTTTTGATTTATTGATTATATATTTCCATATGAATTACTTTATTTTAGAATGAAAGAACACTGTTTGTTTAGGGTTTCAGTAAAACAACGTTGACTTTCCTCTGATGTGATTAGATTCAATTTGCATCCATAATGCATTCATACATTCTCTTGTAGATCACTAACATCATTGTATAATCACTCTCTCTCTCTCTCTCTCTCTCTCTCTCTCCAGAGTCTGTGAGGTTGGTGGATGGTCCTAGGGTGTGTTCAGGCAGAGTGGAGGTGAAGTCTAATGAGTCTTGGGTCTCAGTGTGTGAAGGTGACTTTGACCAGCAGGATGCAGAGGTGGTCTGTAGGGAGCTTGGTTGCGGAGCTTCTTCGGCCCTCAAGGGGGCGCTCTATGGAGAAGTCAAGGCTCCAATGTGGGCCAAAGAGTTCCAGTGTGAAGGCACTGAGTCAGCTCTCCGGAACTGTGGAGCCTCAAACTCATCCAGAAACACCTGCTCATCGGACAAGTCTGTTGAACTAACCTGCTCAGGTAAAAGACACCTTTTAATTTGGATAATCATTTTATAATGAGAGTAATAACATGTTTTTTCCCCTTGCATGTTAATCCCACCCCCCCACTTGATAGTGGGTGCGGCAGATTAACTCAACAACGGCACCGCTCACTTCACACTGGGGTGTGATTTTATTTTTGATGCCCAGCTTTGTGGATCTGTGTGAACACAAACATTGGCTGATGATTGGCTGATCACCCCATAGTGATGATTTGATTGGCTGAGCAAAGTACATATTGAAGATACAAGTGAGGGCAGAAAAGTGAAGACGCCAAAAGTGATTGGCCAGAATTACATTTGTGATGATTTGATTGGCTAAGCACAGAATGTGATGTGTGATGGTGCATGATGATAAGAGCACCCTTTCGTGTGAAGTGAGGACGCCACAAGTGATTAGCCTTGAGGACTTGAGATAAAAAGGACTTGAGGACAGAAAAGTTAAGATAGAAATTGTGAATGGCCAGAATGAGATGATGTATGAAGATAAGAGTGCCCCTCACTTCACATGGTTGTGATTTATTTATTTATTTTATTTTTGTATTTGTTTGTTTGTTTATTTATTGCGTTTACTCTCTTGTCTCTACAGAGTCTGATGATGTCAGGTTGGTGAGAGGAACCAGTAACTGTGCTGGTATACTGGAGATGAAACACCAGAGAGAGTGGAGACCAGTGGACGGTTGGTCTGACTGGAACCTGCAGTCCTCATCTGTAGTGTGTCGACACCTTGGCTGTGGCTCTGCCATTTCAACAGAGAGGAGTTCTGGTGTTACACATCAACCTGCATGGAGGATAACACCTCACTGTGTTGGGTCTGAGTCTTCTCTGAGTGACTGTGGAAATAAGATGTCTTCCACCTCCTTGTACGTACTGGAGGTGAACTGTTCAGGTAATAAACTACTACTTCAACGACAGTAATGTCTGACAAAGCCACGGGAAACACTGGCCCTGATCAATTATTAAACCATTCGGAGCCATTATTTGCTGTTTGTGAAAATAACATGTGTGGAATGTTCTGATGGGGCATTATGCCTTACTATACTATTATGCTACAGTATGTAACATTCATCTTGCACATAATGTCTCTGGGCTTGTTATTGCTTTCATTTTTCTTGTTTTATTATGCCTTTATCGTCAGTGACTTGAAATCTCTCTCTCTCTCTCTCTCTCTCTCTGTCTCCAGAGTCTGTGAGGTTGGTGAATGGTCCTAGTTTGTGTTCAGGCAGAGTGGAGGTGAAGTCTAATGAGTCTTGGGTCTCAGTGTGTGAAGTTGACTTTGACCAGCAGGATGCAGAGGTGGTCTGTAGGCAGCTAGGATGTGGGCCTCCTTCAGTCCTCCAGGGGGCGCTCTATGGAGAAGCCAATGTTTCAATGTGGACCAAAGAGTTCCAGTGTAAAGGCAACGAGTCTGTTCTCCTGGACTGTGGAACTTCTGACTCAACTAGAAACACAAGCTCACCTTACAAGTCTGTTGGACTCACCTGCTCAGGTAAAAGACAGACTAAACATTTGGTTTGGAACTTTGGATTATTATTTCATGAATAAATAAATATGAATCTTTACTGTTTACTCTCTGGTCTCTGTACAGAGTCTGACAATGTCAGGTTGGTGAGGGGAACCAGTAAGTGTATTGGAATACTGGAGATGAAACACCAGGGAGAGTGGAGACCAGTGGATGGTCGGTCTGACTGGAACCTGAAGTCATCATCTGTAGTGTGTCGACAGCTGGAGTGTGGCTCTGCTGTATCAAGAGAAAGGACTTCTGCTTCTACACATGAACCTGTATGGTGGATTTCAGCTTCCTGTGTTGGGTCTGAGTCTTCACTGAGGGAGTGTGGAACAAAGAAGTCTGGCAATTCCACTGCCAGACTGGAGATTATCTGTTCAGGTAAAACAATAACTTCAACAATGACACATTGTCTCATCTATCTGTCAGTACAATATCTTATAATTAAACTGGTCATACAGTCAAATCTACTGTATTACCAATTTCAGCCAATCGCCTCTGTCTTGTTCCAGATCTGCTGTTTAAGCCTATCATCACCTTTGTACACTCCATTTCTGAAAGCCAGCAGCAGGAGCTGCATGTGATCAGCTGCTCCACCAACACAACATCACTGGATACAACACAAGACACAACACCACTGGATACAACACAACACACACCACTGGATACAACACAACACACATCACTGGATACGACACAACACACATCACTGGCTACAACACAACACACAACACTGGATACGACACAACACACATCTCTGGCTACGACACAACACACATTACTGGATACGACACAACACACATCTCTGGCTACGACACAACACACATCACTGGATATGACACAACACACATCACTGGATACAACACAACACACATCACTGGATACGACACAACACACATCACTGGATACAACACAAGACACAACACCACTGGATACAACACAACACACAACACCACTGGATACAACACAACACACATCACTGGATACGACACAACACACATCACTGGATACAGCACAACACACAACATCAGTGCGAACCTTAGTACACTCCATTTCTGAAAGCCAGCAGCAGGTGTTTGAGGGTTTCAGTTTCAGTATCAGATGCTCCATCCTGCCACAGTACCCAGGAGGCTTCTTCTACCTCACCTTCACTGGATCCAACACCACGCGCAACTACACCCAGTCAGCTGTCAATCACTCTGTATCCAACACAACACACAACATCACTGCATCCAACACAACATCACTGGATACAACACAACACACAACGCCACTGGATACAACACGACACACAACACCACTAGATACAACACAACATACAACACCACTGTATTCAACACAACAGACATCTCTGGATACAACACAACACACAATGCCACTAGATACAACACAACAGACAACACCACTGTATTCAACACAACAGACATCTCTGGATACAACACAACACACAACGCCACTAGATACAACACAACAGACAACACCACTGTATTCAACACAACAGACATCTCTGGATACAACACAACACACAACGCCACTAGATACAACACAACAGACAACACCACTGTATTCAACACAACAGACATCTCTGGATACAACACAACACACAACGCCACTAGATACAACACAACACACAACACCACTAGACATAACACAACACACAGCATCACTGGACACAACACAACACAACAAACAACATCTCTGGATGCAACACAACACACAGCGTCACTGAATGCAACACACAACATCTCTGGATGCAGCGGAACTCAGAACCATACCCAGACAGCTGTCAATCACTCTGCCACATTCCTGTTTCCTGCAGCAAACCACACCCACCAGGGAAGTTACATCTGTGTTTATCACATCCACGTTTTCTCTCACAACTTCTCCTCTAAGAGCGAGGTCCTCTCTATCACTGTCACAGGTAACACGAAATGTGGTCTTTTCAAGTCACAATTTGAAACTCAAGCAAGCAATCTTTACGCTGTTCTTTTGCATGATGTTTGATGTTCTAACATATTTAACATATTTCCCTCACAGCTTCTCATCTGACATCTAACGTTCTCACATGTACAGTCATGGTGCTGCTGCTCTCGATCCTGATAATTTCTGTCCTCTATCGTCTCTGGAAGGTAATTATACTTCTTTATTCAACATAACACTGCAATGTAAATGTCAGACGTTTTTAATTTAAGAGAGCCGGTTTATTAAAGCCAGGCACTGCTGTGTTTCTCCAGGTCATCAGAAGGCGGCGTGCGGGAGCGCAGGACATTGGCGTGGTTTATTATAATGTAAGACGGGAGAGCGTAGAGATAGTTTATTATAACGAATTTGCTCGTTCCGACGTTGAAGCCGGACTGAGTGAAGAGACAGAATACCACCAGTATGATGATGTGGGTGTACGAGGAGGTGCTGAAGCTGCACCCTGTGAGGAGGCAGAATACCATCAGTATGATGATGTGGGTGTACGAGGAGGTGCTGAAGCTGCACCCTGTGAGGAGGCAGAATACCATCAGTATGATGATGTGGGTGTAGGAGGAGGTGCTAAAGAGACAGAATACCACCAGTATGATGATGTGGGTGTAGGAGGAGGTGCTAAAGAGACAGAATACCACCAGTATGATGATGTGGGTGTACGAGGAGGTGCTGACGCTACACCCAGTGAGGAGACAGAATACCACCAGTATGATGATGTGGGTGTACGAGGAGGTGCTGACGCTACACCCAGTGAGGAGACAGAATACCACCAGTATGATGATGTGGGTGTACGAGGAGGTGCCGAAGCTGCACCCTGTGAGGAGACAGAATACCACCAGTATGATGATGTGGGTGTACGAGGAGGTGCCGAAGCTGCACCCTGTGAGGAGACAGAATACCACCAGTATGATGATGTGGGTGTACGAGGAGGTGCAGAAGCTGCACCCTGTGAGGAGACAGAATACCATCAGTATGATGATGTGGGTGTACGAGGAGGTGCCGAAGCTGCACCCTGTGAGGAGACAGAATACCATCAGTATGATGATGTGGGTGTACGAGGAGGTGCCGAAGCTGCACCCTGTGAGGAGACAGAATACCATCAGTATGATGATGTGGGTGTACGAGGAGGTGCCGAAGCTGCACCCTGTGAGGAGACAGAATACCATCAGTATGATGATGTGGGTGTACGAGGAGGTGCCGAAGCTGCACCCAGTGAGGAGACAGAACACCTCCTGTATGATGATGTGGGTGTACGAGGAGGTGCTGATGGGGCAGTAAGAGGCAGGAGACCTCCTGTGTACGAGGTGGATCTCTAAAGGGTTTTGAGAGAGCACCACAGTAAAGGTCACAGATACAGGGCACAGAATAAAGTATATACATAATACAATCTGAATCATCCCGCCTGGTGCAGGAGACGCAATCAATAAATATTAAAGTATACCTAGACGTATAATCCCTATACCAGGGGTCTTCAACGTTATTCACGGCAAGGACCCCTTGGCTGAGAGAGATGAAGCAGGGACCCCCCCCCAGCTGATTTTCATAGATTTCATTTTTAGATTCACCCATCTTCCAGTTACATCATTGATGATTTTTTTAGATTATAAATATATATTTATAAATATATATATATTTTTTTTTGATTTTTGTCATTGTGAGAACGATGGCTTCCATTATATCATGGTAACTTTTAGGGAATAGAAAGCCTGCAGTTTCTATTAGCTTGGATTCCCTATCAATTATGTCACTGGTGGACGGGTCTCTGAACTGCCCACAGCCCTCCTATGAGACACAGACTGGTTTTTGAACTGCCACAGACTGGTTTCTGAACTGCCCACAGCCCTCCTATGAGACACAGACTGGTTTCTGAACTGCCCACATCCCTCCTATGAGACACAGACTGGTTTCTGTACTGCCCACAGCCCTCCTATGAGAGACAGACTGGTTTCTGAACTGCCCACAGCCCTCCTATGAGACACAGACTGGTTTCTGAACTGCCCACAGCCCTCCTATGAGACACAGACCAAGTAGGGAAAAAAATTGACCCCCTCCCTCAAAATAATTATGCAGCTCACCTGCATCTTTTAAAACAGGCCTAAAAATCCACCTTTCAGCAGGCCGGAGGGAGAGGAAAGGATCACTTCTCCCTTAAACACTCCACTCTGTACATATATGTTTTATTTTGTATTATTGTTTCTGATTATATTGAATTTTGTTGTCATTTTTCATGTCATGTCTATGAATTGATAGGGCCTGAAATCTAAACAAAACCGCAAAGGACTTTTGTTTTGATGCTATCCCTTTGAGACTGGGCCCTAGTCTTGCGCCACCTATTTACTATTTTGAAAATCATTTTAAAATAGTTCAACTAGCCAATCTACATCTACACGTTGTGAGCTTGTAGATCAGCTATTTGAACTATTTTAAAAGGTTTTTTAAAATAGTAAAAAATGGCAAATAAGTTTAGGGATAAGGGTTAAGGGGTGGTACAAGATATAGCCCCACCATGAGTCTTTACGTAAAAGTATGTGAACATCTGAAATGCAGTCCCTGTCCCACCCACCAATCGGCAGCCATGTTTTCTAAAGCACAGAAATGGACCTGAATGCCTCTTAATGAACTGTAAAGTTCACTGTTGACTTGCAGCAGTGTTGAACGCTGTACTCAGTGTACTGTAACTGTATGATTTACATGTTATCAATGAAAGAAAAACCTGCAAGAAAAGTTGCAGGTTTAAAACACAATAAGGCGGGTAACAAGAAAAACCCTTCTCTTGACCCAAGTTGACCGTGTTATTATTTTTTTATAATGTTTTATGTTGCTCACTGCTTTTTCAACAGTCTGTTCTAGGTGTGCAAATGTTTTTATGCAACTAAAGCTTCATGTTAAAATTGAAAATGTGTTTTTCTTTTTTTTACATGTTTGATATGTAGGTGTGCGAAACTATTATGTTAAAATTAAAATTCAATAAAGTTGAAACTCCTTGAGTAAAATGAAGTGTTCCATCTCGTAACTGTGTTGTGTGTGAAGTACAGGAAGTTGTCACCGGTTACCATGAACACAAACCAAGGATTCGTCCGAAATCAGTGGCTGCGTCCGAATTCATAGTCCCTACTACCTACTCCCTACTCCCCAGTGATGATATCGGACAGTAGGCTACTCAATACTGCCACCATCTGACACAGTCAGGTTATTCCCTCCCCAATGATTGTGGATTGCAAATGATTCTAAACACATAATGATGGAGCTTTTATGCATTTGTCACAATTCTATAAAATAATGTTATTAGATATATTTTTTTTATTCATGGTTGAATGAAGGAATTAATGAATGAATAGGTTAATGACAATATGTTTGCAGGCATTTAGGCCTATGTTCGTGTTATGATTATAGGCCTTATTCTCTTTAAATAACATAGGCTATAGGCCTAATGATTATCAATAAATGAATGCAACATAACTGATTCCTCTCCTCTCCCACCGCACCATATTATCCAGCAATATGAGAACAGTGCACCACCTTGACAATATTCTTTTGACAATGAAAACATCATGACATCATTGAATAGCATTTATAACCACATGAACTCCGCTATATGCCTCTTCTGGCCGGTACCAGGTCATCTCGCCCCTTTTCCAACTCGCCCCGGCGAAAAGTGAAGACGGCTCGCCCGAGCCGTGGAGAGCCCGCCCCCAAAGCGTGGACAGCTCGCCCCAACTCACGGATATCTCTCCCCAACGCACAGTTATCTCGCCCCGTGTTTATTTCATGTTTATTTTACAGCGTGGATATCTCGCCCCAACTCACGGATATCTCGCCCCGCCCGGTGTTTATTTCATATTTCATGTTTATTTTACCTTATTTCTCATATTAGAACATTGTTTGTCAAAACATTCAGCAGCAGTTGATGATTAGATTCCAGCATTAAAACTTTGCACTATGTCTGAAGTAGTTTATACACAACTGACATGTAACAATGTTACAGATTTTACAAAGATATTAAAAACATGAAAATGTTCTTGGCAGTGGTTCTGAACCAGTGGTCATTGAGGGGGTTACAATTTAGGCATTTAGCAGACATTTTTTGTTCTTGCTTAATGTAAATAGCTCTGGATTAAGAGCGTCTGCTAAATGCCTAAATTGTAAATTGTAAATTGTAATTCTTTAATTTGGGTCTGCCAAGGCTAAATCTCATCAAATGTTTCATAGTTTTAGAAATATAGTGCTTTAAATTTGAGAAATGTATAATGGCAGATAGTGGCACGTCAAAAAGTCATTCACCTAGAAACTCCATTCACACTTTTTATAATTCAGCTTTCTGTGGAGACACATGCTGGAACTTTTTACTTTGAAATGTTTTGTAGTTTCTGAGTTATTTAAGTTAAACGCCCAATGCATTCCCAATGGCAATAGCACAAACTTTGGCATGCTACTAGTCCTACATACTTACACCTAGAAACCCCATTCAAACCTATTTAGGTTCATCTTACGGTGGACATGTTTGCCTGAAAAGGAATCTTTGAAATGTTTCATCGTTTTAGAAATATAGTGCTTTTAAATTTGAGAAATTCAGAATGGGGGTCAATGGCAGATTTTGGCAAGTAAAGATTTGAGTGGGGTTTGAACCCACAATCTCCAGATCATGCAGCCAGTGTGCTAAGTCACTGATCTACTTGCTACCTGCCACAACACATTCTGCTGTTCCCTTTGAGTACAACATTGATACAAAAATAAAATACCAAAAATAAAATAACAGGAGATTTGTCTATTGTTTCTTTCGCTGTTGTTTATCTCTAGACGTTCGAATGTTTATGAACCACAATGGAAACAAGTCTCTGGCTCTTCTGTCATTATCTATTCGGCCTTTTAAGAACAGCATGCACAGTGGCTCACTGGGTACAGAGCCTGCCTGGGAATCAGGAGGCTGCAGGTTCAAGTCCTGGCTCTGACATAGTATCCCAAAATCATGAAAATATGACAAAATACATTATGCCGTCCCAAACCATGGACTATAGTATTTTTTCGTTTTTTCATGATTTTCATCTTTTTTTCAAATCATCCAAAATCATGAAAAACGACATGCATAGTATGCCGTCCGAAAAAAATTATAACTTTGGCATGCTACTAGTCCTACATACTTACACCTAGAATCCCCATTCAAACCTATTTAGGTTCATCTTACGGTGGACATGTTTGCCTGAAAAGGAATATTTGAAATGTTTCATAGTTTTAGAAATATAGTGCTTTAAATTTGAGAAATGTATAATGGCAGATAGTGGCACGTCAAAAAGTCATTCACCTAGAAACTCCATTCACACTTTTTATAATTCAGCTTTCTGTGGAGACACATGCTGGAACTTTTTACTTTGAAATGTTTTGTAGTTTCTGAGTTATTTAAGTTAAACGCCCAATGCATTCCCAATGGCAATAGCACAAACTTTGGCATGCTACTAGTCCTACATACTTACACCTAGAAACCCCATTCAAACCTATTTAGGTTCATCTTACGGTGGACATGTTTGCCTGAAAAGGAATCTTTGAAATGTTTCATCGTTTTAGAAATATAGTGCTTTTAAATTTGAGAAATTCAGAATGGGGGTCAATGGCAGATTTTGGCAAGTAAGGATTTGAGTGGGGTTTGAACCCACAATCTCCAGATCATGCAGCCAGTGTGCTAAGTCACTGATCTACTTGCTACCTGCCACAACACAGTCTGCTGTTCCCTTTGAGTACAACATTGATACAAAAATAAAATACCAAAAATAAAATAACAGGAGATTTGTCTATTGTTTCTTTTGCTGTTGTTTATCTCTAGACGTTCGAATGTTTATGAACCACAATGGAAACAAGTCTCTGGCTCTTCTGTCATTATCTATTCGGCCTTTTAAGAATGGCATGCACAGTGGCTCACTGGGTACAGAGCCTGCCTGGGAATCAGGAGGCTGCAGGTTCAAGTCCTGGCTCTGACATAGTGTCCCAAAATCATGAAAATATGACAAAATACATTATGCCGTCCCAAACCATGGACTATAGTATGTCGTTTTTTCATGAATTTCATATTTTTTTCCAATCCTCCAAAATCATGAAAAACTACATGCTATAGTATGCCGTCCGAAGCCATGAACTATAGTATGTCGTTTTTTCATGATTTTCATCTTTTTTTCAAATAGTCCAAAATCACGAAAAACGACATGCTATAGTATGCCGTCCGAAAAAAATTATAACTTTGGCATGCTACTAGTCCTACATACTTACACCTAGAATCCCCATTCAAACCTATTTAGGTTCATCTTACGGTGGACATGTTTGCCTGAAAAGGAATATTTGAAATGTTTCATAGTTTTAGAAATATAGTGCTTTCAATTTGAGAAATTTATAATGGCAGATAGTGGCACGTCAAAAAATCATTCACCTAGAAACTCCATTCACACTATTTATAATTCAGCTTTCTGTGGAGACACATGCTGGAACTTTTTACTTTGAAATGTTTTGTAGTTATTTAAGTTAAACGCCCAATGCATTCCCAATGGCAATAGCACAAACTTTGGCATGCTACTAGTCCTACATAACCTGACTCCGCCAGATGGGGCAGCAGAGAGTACACTGGGTTCCCCAGGAGGGGGGAACCCAGAGTACTCTCTGCTGCCCCATCTGGCGGAGTCAGGTTAAGTCCTACATACTTACACCTAGAAACCCCATTCAAACCTATTTAGGTTCATCTTACGGTGGACATGTTTGTCTGAAAAGGAATCTTTGAAATGTTTCATCGTTTTAGAAATATAGTGCTTTTAAATTTGAGAAATTCAGAATGGGGGTCAATGGCAGATTTTGGCAAGTAAAGATTTGAGTGGGGTTTGAACCCAAAATCTCCAGATCATGCAGCCAGTGTGCTAAGTCACTGATCTACTTGCTACCTGCCACAACACAGTCTGCTGTTCCCTTTGAGTACAACATTGATACAAAAATAAAATACCAAAAATAAAATAACAGGAGATTTGTCTATTGTTTCTTTCGCTGTTGTTTATCTCTAGACGTTCGAATGTTTATGAACCACAATGGAAACAAGTCTCTGGCTCTTCTGTCATTATCTATTCGGCCTTTTAAGAATGGCATGCACAGTGGCTCACTGGGTACAGAGCCTGCCTGGGAATCAGGAGGCTGCAGGTTCAAGTCCTGGCTCTGACATAGTGTCCCAAAATCATGAAAATATGACAAAATACATTATGCCGTCCCAAACCATGGACTATAGTATGTCGTTTTTTCATGAATTTCATCTTTTTTTCCAATCCTCCAAAATCATGAAAAACGACATGCTATAGTATGCCGTCCGAAGCCATGAACTATAGTATGTCGTTTTTTCATGATTTTCATCTTTTTTTCAAATAGTCCAAAATCACGAAAAACGACATGCTATAGTATGCCGTCCGAAAAAAATTATAACTTTGGCATGCTACTAGTCCTACATACTTACACCTAGAATCCCCATTCAAACCTATTTAGGTTCATCTTACGGTGGACATGTTTGCCTGAAAAGGAATCTTTGAAATGTTTCATAGTTTTAGAAATATAGTGCTTTCAATTTGAGAAATGTATAATGGCAGATAGTGGCACGTCAAAAAATCATTCACCTAGAAACCCCATTCAAGCCTACTTAGGTTCATCTTACGGTGGACATGTTTGCCTGAAAAGGAATCTTTGAAATGTTTCATAGTTTTAGAAATATAGTGCTTTCAAATTTGAGAATTTTACAATGGGGCTCAATGGCAGATATTGGCACGTCAAAAAAGCACTTTCACCTAGAAACTCCATTCACACGTTTTATAATTCAGCTTACTGTGGAGACACATGCTGGAACTTTTTACTTTGAAATGTTTTGTAGTTTCTGAGTTATTTAACTTTAACGCCCAATGCATTCTCAATGGCAATAGCACAAACTTTGGCATGCTACTAGTCCTACATACTTACACCTAGAAACCCCATTCAAGCCTACTTAGGTTCATCTTACGGTGGACATGTTTGCCTGAAAAGGAATCTTTGAAATGTTTCATAGTTTTAGAAATATAGTGCTTTCAAATTTGAGAATTTTACAATGGGGCTCAATGGCAGATATTGGCACGTCAAAAAAGCACTTTCACCTAGAAACTCCATTCACACTTTTTATAATTCAGCTTACTGTGGAGACACATGCTGGAACTTTTTACTTTGAACTGTTTTGTAGTTTCTGAGTTATTTAACTTTAACGCCCAATGCATTCTCAATGGCAATAGCACAAACTTTGGCATGCTACTAGTCCTACATACTTACACCTAGAAACCCCATTCAAGCCTACTTAGGTTCATCTTACGGTGAACATGTTTGCCTGAAAAGGAATCTTTGAAATGTTTCATAGTTTTAGAAATATAGTGCTTTCAAATTTGAGAATTTTACAATGGGGCTCAATGGCAGATATTGGCACGTCAAAAAAGCACTTTCACCTAGAAACTCCATTCACACTATTTATAATTCAGCTTACTGTGGAGACACATGCTGGAACTTTTTACTTTGAAATGTTTTGTAGTTTCTGAGTTATTTAACTTTAACGCCCAATGCATTCTCAATGGCAATAGCACAAACTTTGGCATGCTACTAGTCCTACATACTTACACCTAGAAACCCCATTCAAGCCTACATAGGTTCATCTTACGGTGGACATGTTTGCCTGAAAAGGAATCTTTGAAATGTTTCATAGTTTTAGAAATATAGTGCTTTCAAATTTGAGAATTTTACAATGGGGCTCAATGGCAGATATTGGCACGTCAAAAAAGCACTTTCACCTAGAAACTCCATTCACACGTTTTATAATTCAGCTTACTGTGGAGACACATGCTGGAACTTTTTACTTTGAAATGTTTTGTAGTTTCTGAGTTATTTAACTTTAACGCCCAATGCATTCTCAATGGCAATAGCACAAACTTTGGCATGCTACTAGTCCTACATACTTACACCTAGAAACCCCATTCAAGCCTACTTAGGTTCATCTTACAGTGGACATGTTTGCCTGAAAAGGAATCTTTGAAATGTTTCATAGTTTTAGAAATATAGTGCTTTTAAATTTGAGAAATTCAGAATGGGGGTCAATGGCAGATTTTGGCAAGTAAAGATTTGAGTGGGGTTTGAACCCACTATCTCCAGATCATGCAGCCAGTGTGCTAAGTCACTGATCTACTTGCTACCTGCCACAATGCAGTCTGCTGTTCCCTTTGAGTACAACATTGATACAAAAATAAAATACAAAAATTAAAATAACAGGAGATTTGTCTATTGTTTCTTTTGCTGTTGTTTATCTGTAGACGCTCGAATGTTTATGAACCACAATGGAAACAAGTATCTGGCTCTTCTGTCATTATCTATTCGGCCTTTTAAGAACAGCATGCACAGTGGCTCACTGGGTACAGAGCCTGCCTGGTAATCAGGAGGCTGCAGGTTCAAGTCCTGGCTCTGACATAGTGTCCCACAATCATGAAAATATGACATAATATATTATGCCGTCCCAAACCATGGACTATAGTATGTCGTTTTTTCATGATTTTCATCTTTTTTTTAAATCCTCCAAAATCATGAAAAACGACATGCTATAGTATGCCGTCCGAAGCCATGAACTATAGTATGTCGTTTTTTCACGATTTTCATCTTTTTTTCAAATAGTCCAAAATCACGAAAAACGACATGCTATAGTATGCCGTCCGAAAAAAAATATAACTTTGGCATGCTACTAGTCCTACATACTTACACCTAGAATCCCCATTCAAACCTATTTAGGTTCATCTTACGGTGGACATGTTTGCCTGAAAAGGAATCTTTGAAATGTTTCATAGTTTTAGAAATATAGTGCTTTAAATGTGAGAAATTTATAATGGCAGATAGTGGCATGTCAAAATCACTTTCACCTAGAAACTCCATTCACACGTTTTATAATTCAGCTTACTGTGGAGACACATGCTGGAATTTTTTACTTTGAAATGTTTTGTAGTTTCTGAGTTATTTAACTTTAACGCCCAATGCATTCTCAATGGCAATAGCACAAACTTTGGCATGCTACTAGTCCTACATACTTACACCTAGAAACCCCATTCAAGCCTACTTAGGTTCATCTTACGGTGGACATGTTTGCCTGAAATAGGAATCTTTGAAATGTTTCATAGTTTTAGAAATATAGTGCTTTCAAATTTGAGAATTTTACAATGGGGCTCAATGGCAGATATTGGCACGTCAAAAAAGCACTTTCACCTAGAAACTCCATTCACACTTTTTATAATTCAGCTTACTGTGGAGACACATGCTGGAACTTTTTACTTTGAAATGTTTTGTAGTTTCTGAGTTATTTAACTTTAACGCCCAATGCATTCTCAATGGCAATAGCACAAACTTTGGCATGCTACTAGTCCTACATACTTACACCTAGAAACCCCATTCAAGCCTACTTAGGTTCATCTTACGGTGGACATGTTTGCCTGAAAAGGAATCTTTGAAATGTTTCATAGTTTTAGAAATATAGTGCTTTCAAATTTGAGAATTTTACAATGGGGCTCAATGGCAGATATTGGCACGTCAAAAAAGCACTTTCACCTAGAAACTCCATTCACACGTTTTATAATTCAGCTTACTGTGGAGACACATGCTGGAACTTTTTACTTTGAAATGTTTTGTAGTTTCTGAGTTATTTAACTTTAACGCCCAATGCATTCTCAATGGCCTTAGCACAAACTTTGGCATGCTACTAGTCCTACATACTTACACCTAGAAACCCCATTCAAGCCTACTTAGGTTCATATTACGGTGGACATGTTTGCCTGAAAAGGAATCTTTGAAATGTTTCATAGTTTTAGAAATATAGTGCTTTCACATTTGAGAATTTTACAATGGGGCTCAATGGGAGATATTGGCACGTCAAAAAAGCACTTTCACCTAGAAACTCCATTCACACGTTTTATAATTCAGCTTACTGTGGAGACACATGCTGGAACATTTTACTTTGAAATGTTTTGTAGTTTCTGAGTTATTTAACTTTAACGCCCAATGCATTCTCAATGGCAATAGCACAAACTTTGGCATGCTACTAGTCCTACATACTTACACCTAGAAACCCCATTCAAGCCTACTTAGGTTCATCTTACGGTGGACATGTTTGCCTGAAAAGGAATCTTTGAAATGTTTCATAGTTTTAGAAATATAGTTCTTTCAAATTTGAGAATTTTACAATGGGGCTCAATGGCAGATATTGGCACGTCAAAAAAGCACTTTCACCTAGAAACTCCATTCACACGTTTTATAATTCAGCTTACTGTGGAGACACATGCTGGAACTTTTTACTTTGAAATGTTTTGTAGTTTCTGAGTTATTTAACTTTAACGCCCAATGCATTCTCAATGGCAATAGCACAAACTTTGGCATGCTACTAGTCCTACATACTTACACCTAGAAACCCCATTCAAGCCTACTTAGGTTCATCTTACGGTGGACATGTTTGCCTGAAAAGGAATCTTTGAAATGTTTCATAGTTTTAGAAATATAGTGCTTTTAAATTTGAGAAATTCAGAATGGGGGTCAATGGCAGATTTTGGCAAGTAAAGATTTGAGTGGGGTTTGAACCCACTATCTCCAGATCATGCAGCCAGTGTGCTAAGTCACTGATCTACTTGCTACCTGCCACAATGCAGTCTGCTGTTCCCTTTGAGTACAACATTGATACAAAAATAAAATACAAAAAATAAAATAACAGGAGATTTGTCTATTGTTTCTTTTGCTGTTGTTTATCTGTAGACGCTCGAATGTTTATGAACCACAATGGAAACAAGTCTCTGGCTCTTCTGTCATTATCTATTCGGCCTTTTAAGAACAGCATGCACAGTGGCTCACTGGGTACAGAGCCTGCCTGGTAATCAGGAGGCTGCAGGTTCAAGTCCTGGCTCTGACATAGTGTCCCACAATCATGAAAATATGACATAATATATTATGCCGTCCCAAACCGTTTTGTAGTTTCTGAGTTATTTAACTTTAACGCCCAATGCATTCTCAATGGCAATAGCACAAACTTTGGCATGCTACTAGTCCTACATACTTACACCTAGAAACCCCATTCAAGCCTACTTAGGTTCATCTTACGGTGGACATGTTTGCCTGAAATAGGAATCTTTGAAATGTTTCATAGTTTTAGAAATATAGTGCTTTCAAATTTGAGAATTTTACAATGGGGCTCAATGGCAGATATTGGCACGTCAAAAAAGCACTTTCACCTAGAAACTCCATTCACACTTTTTATAATTCAGCTTACTGTGGAGACACATGCTGGAACTTTTTACTTTGAAATGTTTTGTAGTTTCTGAGTTATTTAACTTTAACGCCCAATGCATTCTCAATGGCAATAGCACAAACTTTGGCATGCTACTAGTCCTACATACTTACACCTAGAAACCCCATTCAAGCCTACTTAGGTTCATCTTACGGTGGACATGTTTGCCTGAAAAGGAATCTTTGAAATGTTTCATAGTTTTAGAAATATAGTGCTTTCAAATTTGAGAATTTTACAATGGGGCTCAATGGCAGATATTGGCACGTCAAAAAAGCACTTTCACCTAGAAACTCCATTCACACGTTTTATAATTCAGCTTACTGTGGAGACACATGCTGGAACTTTTTACTTTGAAATGTTTTGTAGTTTCTGAGTTATTTAACTTTAACGCCCAATGCATTCTCAATGGCCTTAGCACAAACTTTGGCATGCTACTAGTCCTACATACTTACACCTAGAAACCCCATTCAAGCCTACTTAGGTTCATATTACGGTGGACATGTTTGCCTGAAAAGGAATCTTTGAAATGTTTCATAGTTTTAGAAATATAGTGCTTTCACATTTGAGAATTTTACAATGGGGCTCAATGGGAGATATTGGCACGTCAAAAAAGCACTTTCACCTAGAAACTCCATTCACACGTTTTATAATTCAGCTTACTGTGGAGACACATGCTGGAACATTTTACTTTGAAATGTTTTGTAGTTTCTGAGTTATTTAACTTTAACGCCCAATGCATTCTCAATGGCAATAGCACAAACTTTGGCATGCTACTAGTCCTACATACTTACACCTAGAAACCCCATTCAAGCCTACTTAGGTTCATCTTACGGTGGACATGTTTGCCTGAAAAGGAATCTTTGAAATGTTTCATAGTTTTAGAAATATAGTTCTTTCAAATTTGAGAATTTTACAATGGGGCTCAATGGCAGATATTGGCACGTCAAAAAAGCACTTTCACCTAGAAACTCCATTCACACGTTTTATAATTCAGCTTACTGTGGAGACACATGCTGGAACTTTTTACTTTGAAATGTTTTGTAGTTTCTGAGTTATTTAACTTTAACGCCCAATGCATTCTCAATGGCAATAGCACAAACTTTGGCATGCTACTAGTCCTACATACTTACACCTAGAAACCCCATTCAAGCCTACTTAGGTTCATCTTACGGTGGACATGTTTGCCTGAAAAGGAATCTTTGAAATGTTTCATAGTTTTAGAAATATAGTGCTTTTAAATTTGAGAAATTCAGAATGGGGGTCAATGGCAGATTTTGGCAAGTAAAGATTTGAGTGGGGTTTGAACCCACTATCTCCAGATCATGCAGCCAGTGTGCTAAGTCACTGATCTACTTGCTACCTGCCACAATGCAGTCTGCTGTTCCCTTTGAGTACAACATTGATACAAAAATAAAATACAAAAAATAAAATAACAGGAGATTTGTCTATTGTTTCTTTTGCTGTTGTTTATCTGTAGACGCTCGAATGTTTATGAACCACAATGGAAACAAGTCTCTGGCTCTTCTGTCATTATCTATTCGGCCTTTTAAGAACAGCATGCACAGTGGCTCACTGGGTACAGAGCCTGCCTGGTAATCAGGAGGCTGCAGGTTCAAGTCCTGGCTCTGACATAGTGTCCCACAATCATGAAAATATGACATAATATATTATGCCGTCCCAAACCATGGACTATAGTATGTCGTTTTTTCATGATTTTCATCTTTTTTTTAAATCCTCCAAAATCATGAAAAACGACATGCTATAGTATGCCGTCCGAAGCCATGAACTATAGTATGTCGTTTTTTCATGATTTTCATCTTTTTTTCAAATAGTCCAAAATCACGAAAAACGACATGCTATAGTATGCCGTCCGAAAAAAATTATAACTTTGGCATGCTACTAGTCCTACATACTTACACCTAGAATCCCCATTCAAACCTATTTAGGTTCATCTTACGGTGGACATGTTTGCCTGAAAAGGAATCTTTGAAATGTTTCATAGTTTTAGAAATATAGTGCTTTAAATGTGAGAAATTTATAATGGCAGATAGTGGCATGTCAAAATCACTTTCACCTAGAAACTCCATTCACACGTTTTATAATTCAGCTTACTGTGGAGACACATGCTGGAATTCTTTACTTTGAAATGTTTTGTAGTTTCTGAGTTATTTAACTTTAACGCCCAATGCATTCTCAATGGCAATAGCACAAACTTTGGCATGCTATTAGTCCTACATACTTACACCTAGAAACCCCATTCAAGCCTACTTAGGTTCATCTTACGGTGGACATGTTTGCCTGAAAAGGAATCTTTGAAATGTTTCATAGTTTTAGAAATATAGTGCTTTCAAATTTGAGAATTTTACAATGGGGCTCAATGGCAGATATTGGCACGTCAAAAAAGCACTTTCACCTAGAAACTCCATTCACACTTTTTATAATTCAGCTTACTGTGGAGACACATGCTGGAACTTTTTACTTTGAAATGTTTTGTAGTTTCTGAGTTATTTAACTTTAACGCCCAATGCATTCTCAATGGCCTTAGCACAAACTTTGGCATGCTACTAGTCCTACATACTTACACCTAGAAACCCCATTCAAGCCTACTTAGGTTCATATTACGGTGGACATGTTTGCCTGAAAAGGAATCTTTGAAATGTTTCATAGTTTTAGAAATATAGTGCTTTCACATTTGAGAATTTTACAATGGGGCTCAATGGCAGATATTGGCACGTCAAAAAAGCACTTTCACGTAGAAACTCCATTCACACGTTTTATAATTCAGCTTACTGTGGAGACACATGCTGGAACTTTTTACTTTGAAATGTTTTGTAGTTTCTGAGTTATTTAACTTTAACGCCCAATGCATTCTCAATGGCAATAGCACAAACTTTGGCATGCTACTAGTCCTACATACTTACACCTAGAAACCCCATTCAAGTCTACTTAGGTTCATCTTACGGTGGACATGTTTGCCTGAAAAGGAATCTTTGAAATGTTTCATAGTTTTAGAAATATAGTGCTTTCAAATTTGAGAATTTTACAATGGGGCTCAATGGCAGATATTGGCACGTCAAAAAAGCACTTTCACCTAGAAACTCCATTCACACGTTTTATAATTCAGCTTACTGTGGAGACACATGCTGGAACTTTTTACTTTGAAATGTTTTGTAGTTTCTGAGTTATTTAACTTTAACGCCCAATGCATTCTCAATGGCCTTAGCACAAACTTTGGCATGCTACTAGTCCTACATACTTACACCTAGAAACCCCATTCAAGCCTACTTAGGTTCATATTACGGTGGACATGTTTGCCTGAAAAGGAATCTTTGAAATGTTTCATAGTTTTAGAAATATAGTGCTTTCACATTTGAGAATTTTACAATGGGGCTCAATGGCAGATATTGGCACGTCAAAAAAGCACTTTCACGTAGAAACTCCATTCACACGTTTTATAATTCAGCTTACTGTGGAGACACATGCTGGAACTTTTTACTTTGAAATGTTTTGTAGTTTCTGAGTTATTTAACTTTAACGCCCAATGCATTCTCAATGGCAATAGCACAAACTTTGGCATGCTACTAGTCCTACATACTTACACCTAGAAACCCCATTCAAGTCTACTTAGGTTCATCTTACGGTGGACATGTTTGCCTGAAAAGGAATCTTTGAAATGTTTCATAGTTTTAGAAATATAGTGCTTTCAAATTTGAGAATTTTACAATGGGGCTCAATGGCAGATATTGGCACGTCAAAAAAGCACTTTCACCTAGAAACTCCATTCACACGTTTTATAATTCAGCTTACTGTGGAGACACATGCTGGAACTTTTTACTTTGAAATGTTTTGTAGTTTCTGAGTTATTTAACTTTAACGCCCAATGCATTCTCAATGGCAATAGCACAAACTTTGGCATGCTACTAGTCCTACATACTTACACCTAGAAACCCCATTCAAGCCTACTTAGGTTCATCTTACGGTGGACATGTTTGCCTGAAAAGGAATCTTTGAAATGTTTCATAGTTTTAGAAATATAGTGCTTTCAAATTTGAGAATTTTACAATGGGGCTCAATGGCAGATATTGACACGTCAAAAAAGCACTTTCACCTAGAAACTCCATTCACACGTTTTATAATTCAGCTTACTGTGGAGACACATGCTGGAACTTTTTACTTTGAAATGTTTTGTAGTTTCTGAGTTATTTAACTTTAACGCCCAATGCATTCTTAATGGCAATAGCACAAACTTTGGCATGCTACTAGTCCTACATACTTACACCTAGAAACCCCATTCAAGCCTACTTAGGTTCATCTTACGGTGGACATGTTTGCCTGAAAAGGAATCTTTGAAATGTTTCATTGTTTTAGAAATATAATGCTTTCAAATTTGATAATTTTACAATGGGGCTCAATGGTAGATATTGGCACGTCAAAAAAGCACTTTCACCTAGAAACTCCATTCACACTTTTTATAATTCAGCTTACTGTGGAGACACATGCTGGAACTTTTTACTTTGAAATGTTTTGTAGTTTCTGAGTTATTTAACTTTAACGCCCAATGCATTCTCAATGGCAATAGCACAAACTTTGGCATGCTACTAGTCCTACATACTTACACCTAGAAACCCCATTCAAGCCTACTTAGGTTCATATTACGGTGGACATGTTTGCCTGAAAAGGAATCTTTGAAATGTTTCATAGTTTTAGAAATATAGTGCTTTCACATTTGAGAATTTTACAATGGGGCTCAATGGCAGATATTGGCACGTCAAAAAAGCACTTTCACCTAGAAACTCCATTCACACGTTTTATAATTCAGCTTACTGTGGAGACACATGCTGGAACTTTTTACTTTGAAATGTTTTGTAGTTTCTGAGTTATTTAACTTTAACGCCCAATGCATTCTCAATGGCAATAGCACAAACTTTGGCATGCTACTAGTCCTACATACTTACACCTAGAAACCCCATTCAAGCCTACTTAGGTTCATCTTACGGTGGACATGTTTGCCTGAAAAGGAATCTTTGAAATATTTCATAGTTTTAGAAATATAGTGCTTTCAAATTTGAGAATTTTACAATGGGGCTCAATGGCAGATATTGGCACGTCAAAAAAGCACTTTCACCTAGAAACTCCATTCACACGTTTTATAATTCAGCTTACTGTGGAGACACATGCTGGAACTTTTTACTTTGAAATGTTTTGTAGTTTCTGAGTTATTTAACTTTAACGCCCAATGCATTCTCAATGGCAATAGCACAAACTTTGGCATGCTACTAGTCCTACATACTTACACCTAGAAACCCCATTCAAGCCTACTTAGGTTCATCTTACGGTGGACATGTTTGCCTGAAAAGGAATCTTTGAAATGTTTCATAGTTTTAGAAATATAGTGCTTTCACATTTGAGAATTTTACAATGGGGCTCAATGGCAGATATTGGCACGTCAAAAAAGCACTTTCACCTAGAAACTCCATTCACACTTTTTATAATTCAGCTTACTGTGGAGACACATGCTGGAACTTTTTACTTTGAAATGTTTTGTAGTTTCTGAGTTATTTAACTTTAACGCCCAATGCATTCTCAATGGCAATAGCACAAACTTTGGCATGCTACTAGTCCTACATACTTACACCTAGAAACCCCATTCAAGCCTACTTAGGTTCATATTACGGTGGACATGTTTGCCTGAAAAGGAATCTTTGAAATGTTTCATAGTTTTAGAAATATAGTGCTTTCACATTTGAGAATTTTACAATGGGGCTCAATGGCAGATATTGGCACGTCAAAAAAGCACTTTCACCTAGAAACTCCATTCACACGTTTTATAATTCAGCTTACTGTGGAGACACATGCTGGAACTTTTTACTTTGAAATGTTTTGTAGTTTCTGAGTTATTTAACTTTAACGCCCAATGCATTCTCAATGGCAATAGCACAAACTTTGGCATGCTACTAGTCCTACATACTTACACCTAGAAACCCCATTCAAGCCTACTTAGGTTCATCTTACGGTGGACATGTTTGCCTGAAAAGGAATCTTTGAAATATTTCATAGTTTTAGAAATATAGTGCTTTCAAATTTGAGAATTTTACAATGGGGCTCAATGGCAGATATTGGCACGTCAAAAAAGCACTTTCACCTAGAAACTCCATTCACACGTTTTATAATTCAGCTTACTGTGGAGACACATGCTGGAACTTTTTACTTTGAAATGTTTTGTAGTTTCTGAGTTATTTAACTTTAACGCCCAATGCATTCTCAATGGCAATAGCACAAACTTTGGCATGCTACTAGTCCTACATACTTACACCTAGAAACCCCATTCAAGCCTACTTAGGTTCATCTTACGGTGGACATGTTTGCCTGAAAAGGAATCTTTGAAATGTTTCATAGTTTTAGAAATATAGTGCTTTCAAATTTGAGAATTTTACAATGGGGCTCAATGGCAGATATTGGCACGTCAAAAAAGCACTTTCACCTAGAAACTCCATTCACACTTTTTATAATTCAGCTTACTGTGGAGACACATGCTGGAACTTTTTACTTTGAAATGTTTTGTAGTTTCTGAGTTATTTAACTTTAACGCCCAATGCATTCTCAATGGCAATAGCACAAACTTTGGCATGCTACTAGTCCTACATACTTACACCTAGAAATCCCATTCAAGCCTACTTAGGTTCATCTTACGGTGGACATGTTTGCCTGAAAAGGAATCTTTGAAATGTTTCATAGTTTTAGAAATATAGTGCTTTCAAATTTGAGAATTTTACAATGGGGCTCAATGGCAGATATTGGCACGTCAAAAAAGCACTTTCACCTAGAAACTCCATTCACACGTTTTATAATTCAGCTTACTGTGGAGACACATGCTGGAACTTTTTACTTTGAAATGTTTTGTAGTTTCTGAGTTATTTAACTTTAACGCCCAATGCATTCTCAATGGCCTTAGCACAAACTTTGGCATGCTACTAGTCCTACATACTTACACCTAGAAACCCCATTCAAGCCTACTTAGGTTCATATTACGGTGGACATGTTTGCCTGAAAAGGAATCTTTGAAATGTTTCATAGTTTTAGAAATATAGTGCTTTCACATTTGAGAATTTTACAATGGGGCTCAATGGCAGATATTGGCACGTCAAAAAAGCACTTTCACCTAGAAACTCCATTCACACGTTTTATAATTCAGCTTACTGTGGAGACACATGCTGGAACTTTTTACTTTGAAATGTTTTGTAGTTTCTGAGTTATTTAACTTTAACGCCCAATGCATTCTCAATGGCAATAGCACAAACTTTGGCATGCTACTAGTCCTACATACTTACACCTAGAAACCCCATTCAAGCCTACTTAGGTTCATCTTACGGTGGACATGTTTGCCTGAAAAGGAATCTTTGAAATATTTCATAGTTTTAGAAATATAGTGCTTTCAAATTTGAGAATTTTACAATGGGGCTCAATGGCAGATATTGGCACGTCAAAAAAGCACTTTCACCTAGAAACTCCATTCACACGTTTTATAATTCAGCTTACTGTGGAGACACATGCTGGAACTTTTTACTTTGAAATGTTTTGTAGTTTCTGAGTTATTTAACTTTAACGCCCAATGCATTCTCAATGGCAATAGCACAAACTTTGGCATGCTACTAGTCCTACATACTTACACCTAGAAACCCCATTCAAGCCTACTTAGGTTCATCTTACGGTGGACATGTTTGCCTGAAAAGGAATCTTTGAAATGTTTCATAGTTTTAGAAATATAGTGCTTTCAAATTTGAGAATTTTACAATGGGGCTCAATGGCAGATATTGGCACGTAAAAAAAGCACTTTCACCTAGAAACTCCATTCACACTATTTATAATTCAGCTTACTGTGGAGACACATGCTGGAACTTTTTACTTTGAAATGTTTTGTAGTTTCTGAGTTATTTAACTTTAACGCCCAATGCATTCTCAATGGCAATAGCACAAACTTT
Source organism: Electrona antarctica (assembly GCF_951216825.1). Lineage (NCBI taxonomy): Eukaryota > Metazoa > Chordata > Actinopteri > Myctophiformes > Myctophidae > Electrona > Electrona antarctica. The sequence continues at coordinate 49,504,428 of NC_136793.1, forward strand.
GGCATGCTACTAGTCCTACATACTTACACCTAGAAACCCCATTCAAGCCTACTTAGGTTCATCTTACGGTGGACATGTTTGCCTGAAAAGGAATCTTTGAAATGTTTCATTGTTTTAGAAATATAATGCTTTCAAATTTGAGAATTTTACAATGGGGCTCAATGGCAGATATTGGCACGTCAAAAAAGCACTTTCACCTAGAAACTCCATTCACACTTTTTATAATTCAGCTTACTGTGGAGACACATGCTGGAACTTTTTACTTTGAAATGTTTTGTAGTTTCTGAGTTATTTAACTTTAACGCCCAATGCATTCTCAATGGCAATAGCACAAACTTTGGCATGCTACTAGTCCTACATACTTACACCTAGAAATCCCATTCAAGCCTACTTAGGTTCATCTTACGGTGGACATGTTTGCCTGAAAAGGAATCTTTGAAATGTTTCATAGTTTTAGAAATATAGTGCTTTCAAATTTGAGAATTTTACAATGGGGCTCAATGGCAGATATTGGCACGTCAAAAAAGCACTTTCACCTAGAAACTCCATTCACACGTTTTATAATTCAGCTTACTGTGGAGACACATGCTGGAACTTTTTACTTTGAAATGTTTTGTAGTTTCTGAGTTATTTAACTTTAACGCCCAATGCATTCTCAATGGCCTTAGCACAAACTTTGGCATGCTACTAGTCCTACATACTTACACCTAGAAACCCCATTCAAGCCTACTTAGGTTCATATTACGGTGGACATGTTTGCCTGAAAAGGAATCTTTGAAATGTTTCATAGTTTTAGAAATATAGTGCTTTCACATTTGAGAATTTTACAATGGGGCTCAATGGCAGATATTGGCACGTCAAAAAAGCACTTTCACCTAGAAACTCCATTCACACGTTTTATAATTCAGCTTACTGTGGAGACACATGCTGGAACTTTTTACTTTGAAATGTTTTGTAGTTTCTGAGTTATTTAACTTTAACGCCCAATGCATTCTCAATGGCAATAGCACAAACTTTGGCATGCTACTAGTCCTACATACTTACACCTAGAAACCCCATTCAAGCCTACTTAGGTTCATCTTACGGTGGACATGTTTGCCTGAAAAGGAATCTTTGAAATATTTCATAGTTTTAGAAATATAGTGCTTTCAAATTTGAGAATTTTACAATGGGGCTCAATGGCAGATATTGGCACGTCAAAAAAGCACTTTCACCTAGAAACTCCATTCACACGTTTTATAATTCAGCTTACTGTGGAGACACATGCTGGAACTTTTTACTTTGAAATGTTTTGTAGTTTCTGAGTTATTTAACTTTAACGCCCAATGCATTCTCAATGGCAATAGCACAAACTTTGGCATGCTACTAGTCCTACATACTTACACCTAGAAACCCCATTCAAGCCTACTTAGGTTCATCTTACGGTGGACATGTTTGCCTGAAAAGGAATCTTTGAAATGTTTCATAGTTTTAGAAATATAGTGCTTTCAAATTTGAGAATTTTACAATGGGGCTCAATGGCAGATATTGGCACGTCAAAAAAGCACTTTCACCTAGAAACTCCATTCACACTTTTTATAATTCAGCTTACTGTGGAGACACATGCTGGAACTTTTTACTTTGAAATGTTTTGTAGTTTCTGAGTTATTTAACTTTAACGCCCAATGCATTCTCAATGGCAATAGCACAAACTTTGGCATGCTACTAGTCCTACATACTTACACCTAGAAACCCCATTCAAGCCTACTTAGGTTCATCTTACGGTGGACATGTTTGCCTGAAAAGGAATCTTTGAAATGTTTCATAGTTTTAGAAATATAGTGCTTTCAAATTTGAGAATTTTACAATGGGGCTCAATGGCAGATATTGGCACGTCAAAAAAGCACTTTCACCTAGAAACTCCATTCACACTTTTTATAATTCAGCTTACTGTGGAGACACATGCTGGAACTTTTTACTTTGAAATGTTTTGTAGTTTCTGAGTTATTTAACTTTAACGCCCAATGCATTCTCAATGGCAATAGCACAAACTTTGGCATGCTACTAGTCCTACATACTTAAACCTAGAAACCCCATTCAAGCCTACTTAGGTTCATCTTACGGTGAACATGTTTGCCTGAAAAGGAATCTTTGAAATGTTTCATAGTTTTAGAAATATAGTGCTTTCAAATTTGAGAATTTTACAATGGGGCTCAATGGCAGATATTGGCACGTAAAAAAAGCACTTTCACCTAGAAACTCCATTCACACTATTTATAATTCAGCTTACTGTGGAGACACATGCTGGAACTTTTTACTTTGAAATGTTTTGTAGTTTCTGAGTTATTTAACTTTAACGCCCAATGCATTCTCAATGGCAATAGCACAAACTTTGGCATGCTACTAGTCCTACATACTTACACCTAGAAACCCCATTCAAGCCTACTTAGGTTCATCTTACGGTGGACATGTTTGCCTGAAAAGGAATCTTTGAAATGTTTCATTGTTTTAGAAATATAATGCTTTCAAATTTGAGAATTTTACAATGGGGCTCAATGGCAGATATTGGCACGTCAAAAAAGCACTTTCACCTAGAAACTCCATTCACACTTTTTATAATTCAGCTTACTGTGGAGACACATGCTGGAACTTTTTACTTTGAAATGTTTTGTAGTTTCTGAGTTATTTAACTTTAACGCCCAATGCATTCTCAATGGCAATAGCACAAACTTTGGCATGCTACTAGTCCTACATACTTACACCTAGAAATCCCATTCAAGCCTACTTAGGTTCATCTTACGGTGGACATGTTTGCCTGAAAAGGAATCTTTGAAATGTTTCATAGTTTTAGAAATATAGTGCTTTCAAATTTGAGAATTTTACAATGGGGCTCAATGGCAGATATTGGCACGTCAAAAAAGCACTTTCACCTAGAAACTCCATTCACACGTTTTATAATTCAGCTTACTGTGGAGACACATGCTGGAACTTTTTACTTTGAAATGTTTTGTAGTTTCTGAGTTATTTAACTTTAACGCCCAATGCATTCTCAATGGCCTTAGCACAAACTTTGGCATGCTACTAGTCCTACATACTTACACCTAGAAACCCCATTCAAGCCTACTTAGGTTCATATTACGGTGGACATGTTTGCCTGAAAAGGAATCTTTGAAATGTTTCATAGTTTTAGAAATATAGTGCTTTCACATTTGAGAATTTTACAATGGGGCTCAATGGCAGATATTGGCACGTCAAAAAAGCACTTTCACCTAGAAACTCCATTCACACGTTTTATAATTCAGCTTACTGTGGAGACACATGCTGGAACTTTTTACTTTGAAATGTTTTGTAGTTTCTGAGTTATTTAACTTTAACGCCCAATGCATTCTCAATGGCAATAGCACAAACTTTGGCATGCTACTAGTCCTACATACTTACACCTAGAAACCCCATTCAAGCCTACTTAGGTTCATCTTACGGTGGACATGTTTGCCTGAAAAGGAATCTTTGAAATATTTCATAGTTTTAGAAATATAGTGCTTTCAAATTTGAGAATTTTACAATGGGGCTCAATGGCAGATATTGGCACGTCAAAAAAGCACTTTCACCTAGAAACTCCATTCACACGTTTTATAATTCAGCTTACTGTGGAGACACATGCTGGAACTTTTTACTTTGAAATGTTTTGTAGTTTCTGAGTTATTTAACTTTAACGCCCAATGCATTCTCAATGGCAATAGCACAAACTTTGGCATGCTACTAGTCCTACATACTTACACCTAGAAACCCCATTCAAGCCTACTTAGGTTCATCTTACGGTGGACATGTTTGCCTGAAAAGGAATCTTTGAAATGTTTCATAGTTTTAGAAATATAATGCTTTCAAATGTGAGAATTTTACAATGGGGCTCAATGGCAGATATTGGCACGTCAAAAAAGCACTTTCACCTAGAAACTCCATTCACACGTTTTATAATTCAGCTTACTGTGGAGACACATGCTGGAACTTTTTACTTTGAAATGTTTTGTAGTTTCTGAGTTATTTAACTTTAACGCCCAATGCATTCTCAATGGCCTTAGCACAAACTTTGGCATGCTACTAGTCCTACATACTTACACCTAGAAACCCCATTCAAGCCTACTTAGGTTCATATTACGGTGGACATGTTTGCCTGAAAAGGAATCTTTGAAATGTTTCATAGTTTTAGAAATATAGTGCTTTCACATTTGAGAATTTTACAATGGGGCTCAATGGCAGATATTGGCACGTCAAAAAAGCACTTTCACCTAGAAACTCCATTCACACTTTTTATACTTCAGCTTACTGTGGAGACACATGCTGGAACTTTTTACTTTGAAATGTTTTGTAGTTTCTGAGTTATTTAACTTTAACGCCCAATGCATTCTCAATGGCAATAGCACAAACTTTGGCATGCTACTAGTCCTACATACTTACACCTAGAAACCCCATTCAAGCCTACTTAGGTTCATCTTACGGTGAACATGTTTGCCTGAAAAGGAATCTTTGAAATGTTTCATAGTTTTAGAAATATAGTGCTTTCAAATTTGAGAATTTTACAATGGGGCTCAATGGCAGATATTGGCACGTCAAAAAAGCACTTTCACCTAGAAACTCCATTCACACTATTTATAATTCAGCTTACTGTGGAGACACATGCTGGAACTTTTTACTTTGAAATGTTTTGTAGTTTCTGAGTTATTTAACTTTAACGCCCAATGCATTCTCAATGGCAATAGCACAAACTTTGTCATGCTACTAGTCCTACATACTTACACCTAGAAACCCCATTCAAGCCTACTTAGGTTCATCTTACGGTGGACATGTTTGCCTGAAAAGGAATCTTTGAAATGTTTCATAGTTTTAGAAATATAGTGCTTTCAAATTTGAGAATTTTACAATGGGGCTCAATGGCAGATATTGGCACGTCAAAAAAGCACTTTCACCTAGAAACTCCATTCACATGTTTTATAATTCAGCTTACTGTGGAGACACATGCTGGAACTTTTTACTTTGAAATGTTTTGTAGTTTCTGAGTTATTTAACTTTAACGCCCAATGCATTCTCAATGGCAATAGCACAAACTTTGGCATGCTACTAGTCCTACATACTTACACCTAGAAACCCCATTCAAGCCTACTTAGGTCCATCTTACGGTGGACATGTTTGCCTGAAAAGGAATATTTGAAATGTTTCATAGTTTTAGAAATATAGTGCTTTCAAATTTGAGAATTTTACAATGGGGCTCAATGGCAGATATTGGCACGTCAAAAAAGCACTTTCACCTAGAAACTCCATTCACACGTTTTATAATTCAGCTTAGCCTACTGTGGAGACACATGCTGGAACTTTTTACTTTGAAATGTTTTGTAGTTTCTGAGTTATTTAACTTTAACGCCCAATGCATTCTCAATGGCAATAGCACAAACTTTGGCATGCTACTAGTCCTACATACTTACACCTAGAAACCCCATTCAAGCCTACTTAGGTTCATCTTACGGTGGACATGTTTGCCTGAAAAGGAATCTTTGAAATGTTTCATAGTTTTAGAAATATAGTGCTTTTAAATTTGAGAAATTCAGAATGGGGGTCAATGGCAGATTTTGGCAAGTAAAGATTTGAGTGGGGTTTGAACCCACTATCTACAGATCATGCAGACAGTGTGCTAAGTCACTGATCTACTTGCTACCTGCCACAATCCAGTCTGCTGTTCCCTTTGAGTACAACATTGATACAAAAATAAAATACAAAAAATAAAATAACAGGAGATTTGTCTATTGTTTCTTTTGCTGTTGTTTATCTCTAGACGCTCGAATGTTTATGAACCACAATGGAAACAAGTCTCTGGCTCTTCTGTCATTATCTATTCGGCCTTTTAAGAACAGCATGCACAGTGGCTCACTGGGTACAGAGCCTGCCTGGTAATCAGGAGGCTGCAGGTTCAAGTCCTGGCTCTGACATAGTGTCCCACGATCATGAAAATATGACATAATATATTATGCCGTCCCAAACCATGGACTATAGTATGTCGTTTTTTCATGATTTTCATCTTTTTTTCAAATAGTCCAAAATCACAAAAAACGACATGCTATAGTATGCCGTCCGAAAAAAAGTTATAACTTTGGCATGCTACTAGTCCTACATACTTACACCTAGAATCCCCATTCAAACCTATTTAGGTTCATCTTACGGTCGACATGTTTGCCTGAAAAGGAATCTTTGAAATGTTTCATAGTTTTAGAAATATAGTGCTTTAAATGTGAGAAATTTATAATGGCAGATAGTGGCACGTCAAAATCCCTTTCACCTAGAAACTCCATTCACACGTTTTATAATTCAGCTTACTGTGGAGACACATGCTGGAACTTTTTACTTTGAAATGTTTTGTAGTTTCTGAGTTATTTAACTTTAACGCCCAATGCATTCTCAATGGCAATAGCACAAACTTTGGCATGCTACTAGTCCTACATACGTACACCTAGAAACCCCATTCAAGGCTACTTAGGTTCATCTTACGGTGGACATGTTTGCCTGAAAAGGAATCTTTGAAATGTTTCATAGTTTTAGAAATATAGTGCTTTCAAATTTGAGAATTTTACAATGGGGCTCAATGGCAGATATTGGCACGTCAAAATCACTTTCACCTAGAAACTCCATTCACACGTTTTATAATTCAGCTTACTGTGGAGACACATGCTGGAACTTATTACTTTGAAATGTTTTGTAGTTTCTGAGTTATTTAACTTTAACGCCCAATGCATTCTCAATGGCAATAGCACAAACTTTGGCATGCTACTAGTCCTACATACTTACACCTAGAAACCCCATTCAAGCCTACTTAGGTTCATCTTACGGTGGACATGTTTGCCTGAAAAGGAATCTTTGAAATGTTTCATAGTTTTAGAAATATAGTGCTCATACTTTGTTCTGGGTCTAGTGAACAGAAATCATATGTAATAAACTAGAATTTCGCGGGCCTTCGGCCCGCTCATCCCAGAGTTGCGTTGCCCCGCGTTGCGATACAGAAGTCCACAGATACAGAAGTCCACAGTGACACGCGTTTTATGCAGGTGTTTTGTGTTGCAGCGCGCGCGCGCGCGCGTGTGTAGTGTGGTTGTTCTTATGCATATATGCGGCACGGTTCGTCCCGTTTGTTCCACGCCAGGTGTCGACGCAGTCGTTCGCGCAATTTTCGTGTTTGCATTATTTAAACTGTGTAGGCATACCATATTCTGAATGACCAAAAGGAGGACACATGTGCGCGTGCATGTGGATGTGCACATGCGCGTGCACGTCGTGCATGTGCATGTGTCGTGCGTGGGCGGTTGTGTTAAATTCAGATGTCAAAATAATCTATAGCCTAACAATAAATTGATCAAATATGCTCTATATTAGTTATGTATTTATTTAAAGCAGTGGCTCTCAAAGGTGTGATCCAGGGACCCTCATGGTTCCTTGAGGGGGTTCCAAATGGACCCATTATAGGTGTGTAACTCTGAGAGTGTACAAATGGAACCAAGTGGACCCTACAGGTCTGTAACTCTGAGAGTGTACAAATGGAACCAAATGGACTCGTTTATAACTTTTAACTCTGATACTGTACAAATGGAGTGAAATGGGACTGTTATGGGTCCATTTGGTTGTATTGTCAGAGTTATGGGGGTCCTTGAAATTAAAATGGTTGAGAACCTGTATGCAATGGCTTATGTGTTGTAAAAAGAGAGACCAGCCTATTCTCCAAACCATCATATCTTATGCTTTGCTAGGTTGTCCAAAATAATATTGGGTCAATCTAATTTGCAGGACTCACCGCGCGCACAGCTGCCTTGTCTGTGTTGACATGACATGGGCTTGCAGGACTGAACTTTTATTTGTGACAGACACATAGTTCCTTTGCAGACAATACAATGTGCTTCTCATTGGTCAGTCACAAAGCTAAGAAAACAATTTGAGGAAAAATGTAAGGACTGGAAAGCTCTGTCTTTGTCTATCTCTCTCCCTTTCTCTCTGTCTCCCTCCCTGGCTGGGGTGAAGACGTGTGTGCTCTCTCTCTCTCGCTCTCTTCTCTCTCCTCCCTCTCTGTGGTGTGTGGGGGGGGGGGGATTAGTTGCGCTGCCTTCGACAGTGCTATACTTCTCCAGCAGCGGTGCAGAACCGAGAGAGTGACACATTCTTTTGGATGTAAACTGCGCAACGTTTAGCTTTAAAGATCGGATTGTGTAGTCGCACCGGTGCTACAAAGTGAATGTTACAACTCGCACGGTGATATTTGAAGTCGCAAATGCGAGTACCTAGTCGCACTGTCGAGCCCTGTGTAGTGTAGTGCCATTTGCGCTGCATCGCGAGGCGATCCAAATTCCCCCCCCGCGCACGCACGCACGCACACACACACACACACTGTACGTAGCTGTTTGTTGTTGCAGCGCGCGCGTGTGCGTGTAGTGTTGGTGTTGTTGTTCGTATCCATATATGCGCCTCGGTTTGTCCCGCTTGTACCACGCCAGGTGTCGACGCGGTCGTGTTTGCATGATTGTAACTGTCCAAGTTAGAATCAGTGTGTGCGGTGTGTAGTTCTTCGTCTTCTACTTTTGGTATGTGTGTGTGTGGGTCACGTGGTGGGCTTTGAGCAAATGGGAGAGGGAATGTAGTGTTGCCAGGTCCGCGTATTGTAAGCGAGTGGTAGTGTGTGTAAGCACCCGCTTCGATCGGGATCAGTGTATTGAAACGGGGAAAATCAGGTGCAATCAGGCCTTTCAATAGACTGAGTAGACGTCTACCCGTCTACTCAGGTGCTCAGTAGGTTGATTCCTTCCGATTGTGTCGGTTGATCTGTGCAGTTTAATGCATCGCATGCAGCTACTGGAGCGGTGCCGTGTCGTTAGTCAGAAGGTTCCTTGTTCCGAAATTACTATCCCTATCTCTAATCCTAACCTAAACATAACCGCAAGCACGGGAGCAGTGCATCTCTAATCCTAACCTAAACATAACCGCAAGCACGGGAGCAGTGCATGTTCGATGTTACGGCTGCATTGAAAGGAATGATCACCTACTGAGCTCCAGTAGCTGCATGCGATGCATTAAACTGCACAGATCAACCGACACAATCGGAAGGAATCAACCTACTGAGCACCTGAGTAGACGGGTAGACGTCTACTCAGTCTATTGAAAGGCCTGATTGCACCTGATTTTCCCCGTTTCAATACACTGATCCCATTCGAAACGGGAGGTGTAAGTAGCGTGTTGAATGGCATTTTTTCTGTGGTTGTTTTCATAGACGTGGCAACAAATTAGGCGGGGGTGTCGGTGCTTGTGGCGTGTTTGTGTTTATTATTGATATTGATATTGTTTGTGAGTGTGGACGGGAGCCGGCTTTAGTGGCAGTGCAATGACAATGTTTACGCGGGTGGTGTTGAGTGTGGGCGTGCGGCGCGACATGAGGAGATAGCCGTGGATCGACGCGGAGGGTAAGTCTGTGACGTGTTAGTGTGTTGTTGCAGTGTGTGTTGCTCCTGCTTCGGCTTCGGCACCCAGCGTGTCAGTGACGTAGTAGCTGGTGACTTTGGGTATTGGGTTGCGTACATGTTTTCAATTGTATAATAGATAGACTTGAGTACAAACACAGTATGTAAAGGCAACACAATGAGCAGAAAATTTAAATAAACCATGTAAATACAACCAATTGAGCAGAGCACTCCAGGGACTTGAACCCCGTTCTGGTAAACCAGAAGTACCACACCAGTGCCTTAGTTTGTTGTTTTGTAGTTTACAGGTCCATTTTTTTCATTTTTTCTCAAATCCTGCAAAATTATGAAAAACGGCATGCGGTCCGAAACCATGGACTATAGTATGCCCTTTTTTCGTGATTTTCATCATTTTTGTGTGTGAAAGTGGTGCAACTCCGTGTGGGGGTGCCCTGAACTTCCAGACCTGCAGGAACGCGCCCAGGGTGCCGGCCCGGTTCTGGCGAGCTGCCCCGCATCCTAAACGATCGGGGGGGGGTCCCCTCTACTGTACTGTACTGTACTGTCACACCTGAAATCATCATATATACAGTTAATATGTATGTGAGTGTTAGGCTGCACAACAGTGACACTTGATTTTGTAAACCAACCAAATGCTATTTTTGTGCTCGGACAGACCCAGGCAGCCAGAGACACACAAAGCTCCGTAATGAAGTGGTTGCACCACTTAAAACCGGCATATGATATGGCGTCCCGAGACCATGGACGGCATTCATGATTTTCATCTTTTTTTTTTCAAATCCTCCAAAATGAGCTTGTAGATCTGATTTTTTTGCTAATAATTTCCCCTCAGAATAGTGATTCTAGGGTTCATGTTAATGTAATAAATAAATACATAAATTAAAATGGATGGATTTATTTATTACATTAACGATATGATACGATCCAGTCTGCAGTTCCGTGGACCTGTAATATGGATCCCCAACCGACTGCCGAGTGTGACCGTGGACTAGGCCTCTTCACGGGGGCCAATCAAAAGTGTGACATGGACCCGGGCCTCCTCACAGAGCACGACCATGGACTGCTATCATATTACTACACCACTACTGAAAGAGTGGCACTTGGAAATAGTTCGGGTTTGTAATGGACAGTAATGGTGAGCAGGCGAGGCCACCGGCCAGGCTGACCACAGAAGAGGCATTCCTTTTTCAGGTTTTAATAGGTGTGTGTGGTACACACGATGTGTGTGCTGTACATAGAGAAACACATAATAGAATCGTATCGGCAATAATAATAATCATCATCTCCAATAAACAAATCATAGATAGCAGTTCAATTCAATAACTTCAATAGTAAATCATATTTATATCATGAAAGAATTCATATCCCAATAATTCATGATCAGATTCCTCAATAATGTAGGCCTAATGTATAGGATGAAAGCATCAAGGTATCAAATATATGTACATAAACATGAATACAATATATATCATAAATATAATACATATATACATCTCCTATAACTAAAAAACATTGCATGGATGCACCTGGGACGTATCCTCAGTGATGTATCCTGAGGTCAACGGGGTTTCGGGTCTCAACATCATACCCCTCACTCAGGCGACCCAGCCGGGAGTGATCAAGTCCCGACTTACGTCCCAGTAGCTACCCTCAATCAGGGAAAAACCAGGGGCACACAATCCGTTGAAACTACTCCAGAACTACTCTGCCAGGACTGGGAGGTACACTTCTGGCGCATGGAGGGACTAGGCTCTGTGGGTTGTCTCATGTCCGGGCCCCTCCTACGTCTCACCAGGTCCACTCCTGCTCTCACCAGGCTCAGGACCTGTGCGTTGCACCAGAGTCCCAGCACCAGACAGTTCATTCAGGAGTGGTGGGCAATGGTTCCGCAGGGACATGGTGCTGCGGTTCCGCTTGCTGCTTGCATGGCCCTAGCAAAGGCCTCACCGAGGGTTGTTGGGCTTCCTCCTCACGGAGGACACAGGCTGGGGCGCTAACCCATACTGCTCACCCGGGTGCCGTCTACATTCCGGCTGTCATCCGTCTCTCCGGTGGTCACCAGACTATACCTGGTTGTCACATAGTCTATTCCTATGAGTCACTATAAATAGAAGAACTATAACTAAAAAACATCGCATGGGACTTATCCTCAGTGATGTATCCCGAGGTCAACAGGGTTTCGGGTCTCTCAACATCATACCCCTCACTCAGGCGAGCCAGCCGGGAGTGATCATGTCCCGACTTACGTCCCAGTAGCTACCCTCAATCAGTCCCACTAGGGAAAAACCAGGGGCACACAATCCGTTGGAACTACTCCAGAACTACTCTGCCAGGGCTGGGAGGTACACTTCTAGCGCATGGTGGGACTAGGCTCTGTGGGTTGTCTCCTGTCCGGGCCCCTCCTACGTCTCCTATAAACATTTCTAGGTCTAACCATTTCACAGGGCATTCTCAAACCAAAGGAAATAACTGAAAGCTGAACTGCTGGTCATCCCATAGTACACAAATAAACTGGAACAAACATTTGACACAAAGCACATGGACAGTGCAGTGAGTCCATGATGGGTGATGAGGTGATGATGGTAATGAACAAACAGTTGATGTTCCATAGCGATTCTGACTCACGTTTGCTCTTGGACGCACACAGTTCCGAGGGTGGAGAGAGACGGTATTCTGGAGGTTGGTGGACAAGAAGCTGGTGTGGTGATCTAGCATGAATGAATGAGTGCAGCTAGTCCTACTTGTAGCCTCCCACACCTGTGTGCAGTGAGCAAGCTGCCAGCCACTCAGCCTCGATTGCTTGATTGAATTGATTGGCAGTGAGTCTCCATGGGCCTTTTGACAGCCACCCCGGAATTTAGACACCACTACTGAAAGAGTTGCACTCGGAAATAGTTTGGGTTTGTAATGGACAGTAATGGTGAGCAGGCGAGGCCACCGGCCAGGTTGACCACAGAAGAGGCAGAGGAATTCCTTTTTCAGGTTTTAATAGGTGTGTGTGGTACACACGATGTGTGTGCTGTACATAAAGAAACACATAATAGAATTGTATCAGCAATAATAATAATAATCATCTCCAATAAACAAATCATAGATAGCAGTTCAATCCAATAACTTCAATAGTAAATCATATTCATATCATGAAAGAATTAATATCCCAATAATTCATGATCATCAATAATGTAGGCCTAATGTATAGGATGAAAGCATCAAGGGTATCAAATATATAAACATGAATAGGCTACAGTATATATCATAAATAGAATACATATATAATATACATCTCCTATAAACATTTCTAGGTCTAACCATTTCACAGGGCATTCTCAAACCAAAGGAAATAACTGAAAGCTGAACTGCCCCAGTACACAAATAAACTGGAACAAACATTTGACACAAAGCACATGGGCAGTGCAGTGAGTCCATGATGGGTGATGAGGTGATGATGGCAAAGAACAAACAGCTGATGTTCCATAGCGATTCTGACTCACGTATGCTCTTGGACGCACACAGTTCCGAGGGTGGAGAGAGATGGTATTCTGGAGGTTGGTGGACAAGAAGCTGGTGTTGTGATCTAGCATGAATGAATGAATGAGTGCAGCTAGTCCTACTTGTAGCCTCACACACCTGTGTGCAGTGAGCAAGCTGCCAGCCACTCAGCCTTGATTGCTTGATTGAATTGATTGGCAGTGAGTCTCCATGGGCCTGTTGACAACTACACTATATCTTAATATTCTTATACATTATATATTATCTGACAAAATTGCTATACCACATTATATTATCTTACACTATTACATTCAATATTGTTGTTATTGCTACTACTTGTATTTGCCTGTATCTCCTTCCCTGTCTCTTTCTTCAATTTATTTCCATTTCTTTCTTTGCTTCTAACTGGGAGAAGCATTTCCTGTCTGTGCCAATACTGCTGTGGACATTTTAAATCAGAAAATGTTTAAATAGTTCACCACCAAATCCCCACAGCCTGATCACGGTTGCCGTTTTATGTTTTTATTGTTGTAAATTGACTGCCGGTGTGCCAAAGACTAATTTCCATGTAAATGTAATGGACAATAAAGTTCTTTATAATGGTCCCTAATGCCACCTCACACCAAACTGGACTGTAACTTCACAACGGTCCCTAATGTCACCTCACACCAAACTGGACTGTAACTTCACAACGGTCCCTAATGTCACCTCACACCAAACTCATGTAACTTCACAACGGTCCCTATGTCACCTCACACCAAACTGGACTGTAACTTCACAACGGTCCCTATGTCACCTCACACCAAACTGGACTGTAACTTCACAACGGTCCCTATGTCACCTCACACCAAACTGGACTGTAACTTCACAACGGTCCCTAATAAAGATTGCTCTGTTATATATTTAAAACCATCGTCTACAGTTTGATATAGTAAAAATGTTGTCATTACTTTTTTTTTTAGACTTGTAAAAATGTACTTCTGCTTTTTTTATTAATCGGTATAGGTCCAAAGAAATGTTTGGGCATTTAGATCAAAGATCCCGGGAGAAGAGAAATACAATTAAAAATGGCAGGTGATCCATCAGACCCTGTCAGGTCAAAAGTCAGAACACGAAAGTGAGGCAAGAGGAGACACATGGGTATCAAAGTTTTATTGCTCACAGTCAAACGGTTCATGAGCTATGCCCATTTAAAGTTTGCATTTTCAGTTGAGTGCTATAGCGCCACCCATTGGCCAATGGTTGTGGACTTGGCATCCTCACCGTTTGGCATTGCCCTCTAGGTTGTCCCGATCAGATGGGGTGATCGAAAATCAGGGCCAAGTGTCATTTTTAAATGATTGGAATTGGGATTTTTAAAAAAAGGAAAAAAGTAGAGGGCTACCATATTGCCAAGTTTCACGAAAACCCGACAGTACAGTTCAGCTAGAACTGCCATTTTTGGTGGAAGGAGAAGAGAAAAATAAGGGCTTAATGGTCCATAAATAGACTTGTAACCCAACTGTAGGGAGTACAAACACAGTAAAATAACCTGGGGGTCATCTATGAAAAGGCAACACAATGAGCAGAAAATGAACCATGTAAATACAACAAATTGAGGGCACCGCAGGGAGTTGAACCCCGTTCTGGTAAACCAGTGCCAGTTTCTCCGCAGAGCCGCCCCAGTATCCATAGCTGGGGGCGAACTCGTAAAAAATCACCACGATTGGCTTTTGGTGACTAGTTTTGGCGTGGTGTTAGGTATGGGTAGGCCTATAAGGTCTTCAAAATGGCACGGGACCAACATTTTGTTTTTCTTTTCTTTTATTGATAGTTTCAAGTGAAGACAGACAGGGAGAGACATGCGGCAAAGGTCGTCATGAACGGGGCTCGAACAGGTGAGAGCCTATATGTGCATGGCATGCGACTGGACCACTAGGCCAGCGGAAGCCCCAGGGGACCAAAAGTTTAACTGAGGTGATGACCTGACTCCCAGCACTGCAGCCTATTTGCAAACGTAAACATATAACTTTCCCTCCTGTTTCCACTACCCTATTTTATGAAATTCATTTTTTTACTGAAAGGAAACAACATTAAACTTTAATACGAAGATGCAGCTTCAAGGCGACAGAGGAGAGAATGTGAAAGTGAGAGAATCGCACTGTGCTTTTTGTGTTTTCAAATGTCAGGTCTGTTTGAAAACGCACGGCGGTGGATATGAGGTGTGTGCAGCAGAGAGAGGGGGTTTATAAATGATTGAGAGGCGATGTCTCTGTCTGCACCGGAGTGAGGATCATTTTGTCTTGAAGCCAGACAATCCAGGAACGCAACAAAACATGGTCTTATAAGAGCTTTGCATTAAAGCTGAAGGGGGAAATACTGCATTAACACAACCACACACAAGTATGCATACACACGCACGTGTAAGAAACGTTACAAATGCTTTTTTTGTGAAAAGAGAGTTCGCACAGCTCGTAGCCACGAGGCAAAGGACAATTTGAATAGGAAACCAACGTTTTGACCTGACACAGAGGGAGTGCCATTTGTTTGGTACATTTTTGGGGAGAGAGGGTAGCCTGGCTAATAAGCCAGACTCAAATCACACTGTCGTGTGGTATTTGAGTCTGGAGATGCTGTGTATGGATCTTGTTTCCCGGGGGGCGGGTTCAAACATTTTCTCTTTGACGCAATTGGTCAGAGCTACTGTCAGTCAAAGGTCTCAAGCATTGGAAGTCACTGTACCAAAGCCCGCCCATATTGCATACCGTGTCCCGATTGGCCACACCAGTTCTCTGGTGTAGGAAATGGGCATACAATTGAGCCTCTCCAGACCGTAATCCGCCGGCAGGCAATTTTTTTTTGCCAACGGCTGATTCGGTCTGGCTTATTAGCCAGGCTAGAGAGAGGGAGCCTGAGTCGCCTACTAATTTGTCGCATTTGTGACACATTGTTGAGCTTGCAGATCGGAATTTCTGTGTGTGACAGCGGCGCACAACTAACCTTTACCCTAGGCTAACTCCAAGCAAAACCCCTAAACCTAACCTAATCCAAAACATAAACCTGAAACTTTGCTTTAATTGACTCAAAAACATGTTTACCATAAAACATGCATTTGTCTTGTGATGACCAGGAAAATTGTTCCCACACTGTCATGTTTAAATTCTACTATGCTTGCGAGGAGGTGTATATGTGTATATACACACATATTACGACCTATAGTACCCACGCCCCCCCCCCCCCCCCCCCACACACACACACACACACACGCTCGCACCTACATGTGCACAAAATAATCATGACACAAATACACACCACAGAGAGCGAGAGAGAGAGAGAGAGAGCATAGACAGGCAGGCAGGGCCAATGAGGCAGTTTATATCGGGATTTTGTTTCCCAGCTGCGGCCCCCTGGGAGGAAGAGGTCTGCCAATAACACTTATGAGACAGAGCAAGGAAAAGTAAGTGCTTTTATTACAGCTCATCACTCATGTAATTTCTGGCAGCATTTGTGATTACAGATCAAGTGATTGACTAACTACACCATCCCCGTGACGTGAGTTATGCACCCTGGAAGTCTCCCAGCGGCCACCGCCACCTCCGCCCGTCTGCCCGCCCGCCCGCCATCTCACAATTGTTGGGGAAAAGGTACTCACATTGTTTACTGAAGTAAAAGTATCAAAGGGGCATTGTAGGAAAAAAAATGTCCTTTTTCTGAAAAGGAATATTTGAAATGTTTCATAGTTTTAGAAATATAGTGCTTTAAATTTGAGAAATGTATAATGGCAGATAGTGGCACGTCAAATGCATTCCCAATGGCAATAGCACAAACTTTGGCATGCTACTAGTCCTACATACTTACACCTAGAAACCCCATTCAAACCTATTTAGGTTCATCTTACGGTGGACATGTTTGCCTGAAAAGGAATCTTTGAAATGTTTCATCGTTTTAGAAATATAGTGCTTTTAAATTTGAGAAATTCAGAATGGGGGTCAATGGCAGATTTTGGCAAGTAAGGATTTGAGTGGGGTTTGAACCCACAATCTCCAGATCATGCAGCCAGTGTGCTAAGTCACTGATCTACTTGCTACCTGCCACAACACAGTCTGCTGTTCCCTTTGAGTACAACATTGATACAAAAATAAAATACCAAAAATAAAATAACAGGAGATTTGTCTATTGTTTCTTTTGCTGTTGTTTATCTCTAGACGTTCGAATGTTTATGAACCACAATGGAAACAAGTCTCTGGCTCTTCTGTCATTATCTATTCGGCCTTTTAAGAATGGCATGCACAGTGGCTCACTGGGTACAGAGCCTGCCTGGGAATCAGGAGGCTGCAGGTTCAAGTCCTGGCTCTGACATAGTGTCCCAAAATCATGAAAATATGACAAAATACATTATGCCGTCCCAAACCATGGACTATAGTATGTCGTTTTTTCATGAATTTCATCTTTTTTTCCAATCCTCCAAAATCATGAAAAACGACATGCTATAGTATGCCGTCCGAAGCCATGAACTATAGTATGTCGTTTTTTCATGATTTTCATCTTTTTTTCAAATAGTCCAAAATCACGAAAAACGACATGCTATAGTATGCTGTCCGAAAAAAATTATAACTTTGGCATGCTACTAGTCCTACATACTTACACCTAGAATCCCCATTCAAACCTATTTAGGTTCATCTTACGGTGGACATGTTTGCCTGAAAAGGAATCTTTGAAATGTTTCATAGTTTTAGAAATATAGTGCTTTCAATTTGAGAAATGTATAATGGCAGATAGTGGCACGTCAAAAAAACATTCACCTAGAAACTCCATTCACACTTTTTATAATTCAGCTTTCTGTGGAGACACATGCTGGAACTTTTTACTTTGAAATATTTTGTAGTTTCTGAGTTATTTAAGTTAAACGCCCAATGCATTCCCAATGGCAATAGCACAAACTTTGGTCCTACATACTTACACCTAGAAACCCCATTCAAACCTATTTAGGTTCATCTTACGGTGGACATGTTTGCCTGAAAAGGAATCTTTGAAATGTTTCATCGTTTTAGAAATATAGTGCTTTTAAATTTGAGAAATTCAGAATGGGGGTCAATGGCAGATTTTGGCAAGTAAAGATTTGAGTGGGGTTTGAACCCACAATCTCCAGATCATGCAGCCAGTGTGCTAAGTCACTGATCTACTTGCTACCTGCCACAACACAGTCTGCTGTTCCCTTTGAGTACAACATCGATACAAAAATAAAATACAAAAAATAAAATAACAGGAGATTTGTCTATTGTTTCTTTTGCTGTTGTTTATCTCTAGACGTTCGAATGTTTATGAACCACAATGGAAACAAGTCTCTGGCTCTTCTGTCATTATCTATTCGGCCTTTTAAGAATGGCATGCACAGTGGCTCACAGTGCCACTGTGCCTGCCGGGGAATCAGGAGGCTGCAGGTTCAAGTCCTGGCTCTGACATAGTATCCCAAAATCATGAAAATATGACAAAAAACATTATGCCGTCCCAAACCATGGACTATAGTATGTCGTTTTTTCATGATTTTCATCTTTTTTTCAAATCATCCAAAATCATGAAAAACGACATGCATAGTATGCCGTCCGAAGCCATGAACTATAGTATGTCGTTTTTTCATGATTTTCATCTTTTTTTCAAATAGTCCAAAATCACGAAAAACGACATGCTATAGTATGCCGTCCGAAAAAA
Organism: Electrona antarctica; assembly: GCF_951216825.1. NCBI lineage: Eukaryota > Metazoa > Chordata > Actinopteri > Myctophiformes > Myctophidae > Electrona > Electrona antarctica. Next base: position 49,523,084 of record NC_136793.1, read on the forward strand.
ATTATAACTTTGGCATGCTACTAGTCCTACATACTTACACCTAGAATCCCCATTCAAACCTATTTAGGTTCATCTTACGGTGGACATGTTTGCCTGAAAAGGAATATTTGAAATGTTTCATAGTTTTAGAAATATAGTGCTTTCAATTTGAGAAATTTATAATGGCAGATAGTGGCACGTCAAAAAATCATTCACCTAGAAACTCCATTCACACTATTTATAATTCAGCTTTCTGTGGAGACACATGCTGGAACTTTTTACTTTGAAATGTTTTGTAGTTATTTAAGTTAAACGCCCAATGCATTCCCAATGGCAATAGCACAAACTTTGGCATGCTACTAGTCCTACATAACCTGACTCCGCCAGATGGGGCAGCAGATAGTACACTGGGTTCCCCAGGAGGGGGGAACCCAGAGTACTCTCTGCTGCCCCATCTGGCGGAGTCAGGTTAAGTCCTACATACTTACACCTAGAAACCCCATTCAAACCTATTTAGGTTCATCTTACGGTGGACATGTTTGTCTGAAAAGGAATCTTTGAAATGTTTCATCGTTTTAGAAATATAGTGCTTTTAAATTTGAGAAATTCAGAATGGGGGTCAATGGCAGATTTTGGCAAGTAAAGATTTGAGTGGGGTTTGAACCCAAAATCTCCAGATCATGCAGCCAGTGTGCTAAGTCACTGATCTACTTGCTACCTGCCACAACACAGTCTGCTGTTCCCTTTGAGTACAACATTGATACAAAAATAAAATACCAAAAATAAAATAACAGGAGATTTGTCTATTGTTTCTTTTGCTGTTGTTTATCTCTAGACGTTCGAATGTTTATGAACCACAATGGAAACAAGTCTCTGGCTCTTCTGTCATTATCTATTCGGCCTTTTAAGAATGGCATGCACAGTGGCTCACAGTGCCACTGTGCCTGCCGGGGAATCAGGAGGCTGCAGGTTCAAGTCCTGGCTCTGACATAGTGTCCCAAAATCATGAAAATATGACAAAATACATTATGCCGTCCCAAACCATGGACTATAGTATGTCGTTTTTTCATGATTTTCATCTTTTTTTCAAATCATCCAAAATCATGAAAAACGACATGCATAGTATGCCGTCCGAAGCCATGAACTATAGTATGTCGTTTTTTCATGATTTTCATCTTTTTTTCAAATAGTCCAAAATCACGAAAAACGACATGCTATAGTATGCCGTCCGAAAAAAATTATAACTTTGGCATGCTACTAGTCCTACATACTTACACCTAGAATCCCCATTCAAACCTATTTAGGTTCATCTTACGGTGGACATGTTTGCATGAAAAGGAATATTTGAAATGTTTCATAGTTTTAGAAATATAGTGCTTTCAATTTGAGAAATTTATAATGGCAGATAGTGGCACGTCAAAAAATCATTCACCTAGAAACTCCATTCACACTATTTATAATTCAGCTTTCTGTGGAGACACATGCTGGAACTTTTTACTTTGAAATGTTTTGTAGTTATTTAAGTTAAACGCCCAATGCATTCCCAATGGCAATAGCACAAACTTTGGCATGCTACTAGTCCTACATAACCTGACTCCGCCAGATGGGGCAGCAGATAGTACACTGGGTTCCCCAGGAGGGGGGAACCCAGAGTACTCTCTGCTGCCCCATCTGGCGGAGTCAGGTTAAGTCCTACATACTTACACCTAGAAACCCCATTCAAACCTATTTAGGTTCATCTTACGGTGGACATGTTTGTCTGAAAAGGAATCTTTGAAATGTTTCATCGTTTTAGAAATATAGTGCTTTTAAATTTGAGAAATTCAGAATGGGGGTCAATGGCAGATTTTGGCAAGTAAAGATTTGAGTGGGGTTTGAACCCAAAATCTCCAGATCATGCAGCCAGTGTGCTAAGTCACTGATCTACTTGCTACCTGCCACAACACAGTCTGCTGTTCCCTTTGAGTACAACATTGATACAAAAATAAAATACCAAAAATAAAATAACAGGAGATTTGTCTATTGTTTCTTTTGCTGTTGTTTATCTCTAGACGTTCGAATGTTTATGAACCACAATGGAAACAAGTCTCTGGCTCTTCTGTCATTATCTATTCGGCCTTTTAAGAACAGCATGCACAGTGGCTCACTGGGTCAGAGCCTGCCTGGGAATCAGGAGGCTGCAGGTTCAAGTCCTGGCTCTGACATAGTGTCCCAAAATCATGAAAATATGACAAAATATATTATGCCGTCCCAAACCATGGACTATAGTATGTCGTTTTTTCATGATTTTCATCTTTTTTTCAAATCCTCCAAAATCATGAAAAACGACATGCTATAGTATGCCGTCCGAAGCGATGAACTATAGTATGTAGTTTTTTCATGATTTTCATCTTTTTTTCAAATAGTCCAAAATCACGAAAAACGACATGCTATAGTATGCCGTCCGAAAAAAATTATAACTTTGGCATGCTACTAGTCCTACATACACCTAGAATCCCCATTCAAACCTATTTAGGTTCATCTTACGGTGGACATGTTTGCCTGAAAAGGAATCTTTGAAATGTGTCATAGTTTTAGAAATATAGTACTTTTAAATTTGAGAAATTCAGAATGGGGCTCAATGGCAGATAGTGGCACATCAAAAAATCACTTTCACCTAGAAAGTCCATTCACACTTTTTATAATTCAGCTTAATGTGGAGACACATGCTGGACTTTTTACTTTGAAATGTTTTGTAGTTTCTGAGTTATTTAACTTAAACACCCAATGCATTCTCAATGGCAATAGCACAAACTTTGGCATGCTACTAGTCCTACATACTTACACCTAGAAACCCCATTAAAACCTATTTAGGTTCATCTTACCGTGGACATGTTTGCCTGAAAATAAATCTTTGAAATGTTTCATAGTTTTAGAGATATGGTGCTTTCAAATTTGAGAAATGTATAATGGGGCTCAATGGCAGATTTTGGCACAAAAATCACCTTCACCTAGAAACTCCATTCACACTTTGTATAATTCATCTTACTGTGGAGACACAGTACGCTGGGCCCATGTAGCCTGGCGCAGCCACACTCCACCCGCCCCTATTGCATATGCATAGGCGGATAGCCCAGCGCAGTGGTATATTAGTATCGCAACGCGAGGCTAGGGCCCATGTCCATCCTTGAATGTGAATAATGTTTTTACATCACAGAACATGCAAGAAAAGAAAAGGAGGAATAACCTGTGTTGCAGCGGCTAGATAAAGCAGTGGTTCTCCACCTGATGACCACATGATTTATTTTATTTTTCTCTTTTGTTGTACACTAAAGAAGAACATAGGCTATAGGCCTACACATACATCATGTGGTAATTCTACAGTATTAAATATCCAATCACTCATTTTTTGGTTTGTCGCCATTGTCCGTGTTGTAGCATTTAACCTATAGGCTAATGCATGTTTACACAACTTACCCGGTGAATTTAAATAGGACTAACACACTGACTACAAGAAAACGTTAGATTTAACTATAAATGTTATCAGTGTGTTCCCTTGGGACGAAGATGAAGCTGTGGTGCCATGATGGCCTGCATTAGATGCTGCTGATCCACGTTCTCCTGAAACAAAAGGTGTCAAAAAGATGACAGTGATCCCATACCCAGCGGTGGCCTAAGGGTTAGAGGAGCGCCCTTGTTGCCGAAAGGTTGCCGGTTCAATTCCCCGGACGGGCAGGAAAAATCTGGGTGGGGAAGTGATTGGTCATCACTCACCCAACACCGCTGAAGTGCCCTTGAGCAAGGCACTGAACCCCCAACTGCTCCCCCTGGAGCTGCTTCGTGGTATAAGACTGTGGTTGTACTGGTCAGCAGCACCCAGGTTTTAATGTGTGCATGTGCGCACGCGCGCTTCCCTGGGTAAATAAAGGATAAACAAAATAAAATACCCTGCTGGGCTGGGTGCTGGATCAAAACTTCAGCAGTAAACAAACTAATAAAATGTGAATAAAGTTCCACAATAAACAAGATATAGTAGCCTATGTGACAAGGAAAACTTTACACTTGGGGGCACGCACGGTTCAATTCCCACCGCGGACGCTGTGGTCGTGATTTGAGGCTTTTTGTTCAAAACTGGCCAATCCTGCAGCCAATTAGGATGGAATATGGACAGATCCGTCTTGAACACATGACTATAGAGATAATGTGTAACGATTTGAGAGAATCTGTTGCAGTAATATCAAAAACGTGTTTTACAAAACACATTTCGGCCTCCTGGTGACGCGCACACACACACACACACACACACACATCTAAATGACACATAACCCATTAAGACTGCACCTGCTGCCCCTTTATCATTAATTTCATCATTCATTTTGGCAATATGGGGATATGTTTGGAATTGGTGGCATACTCCCTTTTGGCTTTTATAGAGTTTTATTTTGTGGAGCTGGGACAAAACAACAAACAAAAACAAATATAAAAACAAAACAAAAAAAGATACTCAAGCGACGCCGCTTGATTTGCCCCCTCCCCCAAATCCAACCCATTGATGCCGAGTGCCAAGCAGGGAGGCATTGGGTCCCATCTTTAATCGGACCTGTCTGGTTCCCGACCCGGGGGAGCACTTTTTCTCAGTTTACAATAAAACGCTGGATTTTGCTTTCATTTTGTAAAAAAAAGGTGATTGAAAACTTTATTGAACAAGATAAGTACAACAATAATACGCTTGTGTCAGTCACTCATAGAAATTAAGCCATATTAAAATGTGACTTCTGCAATCTCACTCTTTCCATCTTCACCCACTGGGCAATGACGTCCGATTCCGTCTTCCTGGCATTAATTACCGATACCGGGTCGGCGTCGTTAGATTCTCTGAAGGACAAAGACATGACCAGACGGAGACATTATCATCCAAAAATATATTCTATGTAATGTAGCAGCATGGAAATCACCGTCTGCATTGGTTGAATGATCTATGAGGAGGACTTTACCTCAAATCTAGATGGTGGGCTCCTTCTGGTATGGTGATCGCAATCAACGATGAGCTCAACGACTTCCGCACCTAATATGGAAAACCAACAAGCAAATAGCCCAGAGCCAATTAACTCAACAGTGTTGATTTTGTTGACTAAAACAAAAAGTGTTCGTCGACCACCTTTTTTTTCACTGAGGAAAACGAAATAAACACTAAATGAAAACTAAGCTATGATGACTAAATATATAGACAATTTTGTCAACAACTAAAAACTAGACTAAAATGTTACGGAGGGACTAGTGGAGAAGAGATTCAGTTTAACTAACTAAAAGACAAGTCATATTATACTTGGTTGCATGCTGAAAATAGCAGATCTACAAGCTACCAACGTGCTGCAGCGCAACGTGAGCTTGTAGATCTGCTATTTTCAGCATGCAACCAAATCTAAAATCAGCCATGAGGTGAAATCAAGGCCTGCAAAATACATTTTAGTCGACTAAATCAACTCTACATTTAGTCAACTAAAATCGTATATTTAGTCGACTAAAACTCAATCGGCAAAAAAACGAAAAAACAGCACCCTCTGCTGTTTGTTTCCCTTAGCGCAGCACAGAATCTGTTCTTGAGAGATTAACTAAAACTAGACCAACACTAAAACATGTCAGATGACTAAAATGTGACTCAAATCTAATTCAATTGTATTCAAAAGACTACGACTAAAACCACATCGAAATGTGCCCGCCTACGGTACTATTGACACGTTGGAAAAAGTCGTCCAAGTCATGGAAAGAGTCTTAATTTAATTTAAAGTTTGCTGAAAAAACAAGGTTGCTTGTGTGAATGTTACCCCTCCGTTTGCCCATGGGTCCAGATCTCCATTGGAGAAAATGATGTTGCTGGCTGTGGAGAGGTCTGAAAAGGAACGAGCAGAGGCTTCATTAGAAGTAGTTTCAGCGATGACGACGAAATACAGTTCTATTATCTGCGAACGAATGCCATCGTACGAGGGGATATAAAATGAAGCATAATATTGCGTCGATTGCAAGTGGACAATGGACATTGTTATTAGACCGACTACTTTAGAAGACACCGGTGGCAAGAAGCAACTTGAGTGTGAGGATCAATGACGTGAAGCTACTTTCCCAAACAAATTTAAAAAAGGGACAAAATAAAAAAATAAACATACAAGTTACTTTTATTATTTATTCTAGGACCTAGTTTTTCAAAGATATTTGAATTGGAATGTGTTTTATTATTTTTTATGACAAATTAAATAGGGCTTTAGAGGCCAGACTAATATCATTTTTATTTTTTGGCAGTTTTGTCTGGTTTCCAGGCTACTTGACAGCACTCAAGTGTTTCCCCAGCGGTGTTGATTTCGTCGACTAAAACTAAGACGAAAAATGTTCGTCGACTACCTTTTTCTACTGACGAAAACTACATGGACACTAAATGAAAACTAAGCTATGATGACTAAAACTAAGACTAAATATACTGACCATTTCATCAACAAATAAAAACTAGACTAAAATGTTAGGAAGGGACTAGTGCACAAGAGATCCAGTATAAGCCATTTTACACTTAGTTTGCAATGCATGCTGAAAATAGCAGATCTACAAGCTCACAACGCGTTGTAGATCGGCTATTTTCAGCAAGTGTAAAAACAGGGGGTGCATACTTAGTTTAGACTAGTCATTGGTTAGACATGGGTTAAGATTAGGTTTAGGTGTGCTGCCCCGTGGGAGGTTAGGGTTAGGGTTGCACCCTAAAAACAGTCATTACAGCCAACGGCATCAAGATTCAGTCGACTGAAGTCTTATGATATTTAGTCGACTGAAACTAGACGAACAGCAAGAAATTCCAGGTGACTAAAATGTGACTGAAACGGGTGCAGTACTTAGTTTAGACAGTTTGTCGTTTAGACTAGTAATTGGTTAGACCAGCCATTAGTCCTACAACTACGACCCATCTCAAACCCTCACCCTAAACCTAACCTCCCACGGGGCAGCACACCTAAACCTAACCTTAACCCATGTCTAACCAATGACTAGTCCCTTTTGGTGTTTTAAACATTATGTTATAATTTAGCTATTGAAAAATAGCAGATCTACAAGCTCATAGCGCGCCACCGAGTGGCGCGCTACGAGCTTGTAGGTCTGCTATTTTTGAAAAATCGTGAAAATATTTATTTCAGAAAACTGGAGGATTTAGAAGATTTTTTTTTTTAATTTTGAGGTCAGGCCTAAATGGGCTAAACTAAGTATGCACCCCCACTGAAACGAAATGAAAACTATTCAAGAGACTATACGACTAAAACTAAAACTATTCAAGAGACTATACGACTAAAACTAAAATCAGAATTTGCTGCCAAAAACAACACTGTTCGCCCAGTACTGCGTTTTGAGCCAGGGCCCGCCGTGGGATCACTCACCGTTTCCCCAGTACTGCGTTTTGAGCCAGGGCCCGCCGTGGGATCACTCACCGTTTCCCCAGTACTGCGTTTTGAGCCAGGGCCCGCCGTGGGATCACTCACCGTTTCCCCAGTACTGCGTTTTGAGCCATGGCCCGCCGTGGGATCACTCACCGTTTCCCCAGTACTGCGTTTTGAGCCAGGGCCCGCCGTGGGATCACTCACCGTTTCCCCAGTACTGCGCTTTGAGCCAGGGCCCGCCGTGGGATCACTCACCGTTTCCCCAGTACTGCGTTTTGAGCCAGGGCCCGCCGTGGGATCACTCACCGTTTCCCCAGTACTGCGTTTTGAGCCAGGGCCCGCCGTGGGATCACTCACCGTTTCCCCAGTACTGCGCTTTGAGCCAGCCGGGCCGTGGGATCACGCCCCAGCGCTTGGAGCAGTACGCCTCGCGGTCCCTCTCCGTGAAGGGCATGGGAGGAAACATGTCCGTCACGTTGTTGCTGTCGTAGCAGAGTTCAATCTCGGTACACGCCTGCAACCACAGAAAGGAGGTTAGAATTAGATGCACCGTGGTGGTGTTCCACAGGGTTCTTAGAATAGAACTCCAAGCTTTCTTTTTACGCGACTTTGATTTTTTTTGGGTCATCAGCGTATCTCATGATTTGGGGTCAGCCTTCAATAGGCTGGCGGCAGCGGTCACGGTTTGTGTAATGGATGCTGGTGAGCTTGAGAAATTAATATTTTGACATTACTATGGTGGTTTTGCAGGTCTCTGCACTACAATACATAACCATAGTTTTGTGCTAGGACAAAACAATTAAGGGTCCACTTGGTTTCATTCGTACACTCTCAGACTTAAGCCCAAACCGATTCTCCATGCAATTAACCCATTCTGGGTGGGAACCCCTTTTGGTGTTTTAACTAAGCATTATGTTATACTTTAGCTATTGAAAAATAGCAGATCTACAAGCTCATAGCACGTCACCGAGTGGTGTAATGGTTAATTATTTTATTTTTGGTGACAGACACTGAGCAGAAAGCTATGCAAACTTATTTCTACATTTTAAGCAAGAATGGTGCAGCAATTAGCTGGCAGTCAAATTAATTTTAGTTACTCTCGTGTTTTTGCTACAAGAGAGAGACTTTAAGAGATGTTTAAAGGACCACTTCACCACTTTTCAACATCTCTTCATATAATTGGTCCTCACTAATGTTCATGATAAAACACCACCATTCTTGTCCTACTCAGTCTGTGTCTCATAGGAGGGCTTTGGGCAGTTCGGACACCCGTCCACCAGTGACATCATCATTAGGCAGATTTTTATTTTTTTAAACAAGATTTGTTTTAAAATATATTTAGATTTTTATTATCGTGAGAACGATGGCTTCAACTTTTGCATTGCAACTTTTCAGGAAAAGAAAGCCTGCCGTTTCTATTAGCTTGGATTCACCATCGATGATGTCACTGGTGGACGGGTTTCTGAACTGCCCACAGCCTTCCTATGAGACACAGACTGAGTAGGAAAAAATGGTGGTATTTTATCATGAACATTAGTGAGGACCAATTATAGGAAGAGAAGTTGAAAAGTGGTGAAGTGGTGATGTCTGTCTAAAGCCACAGTAGTTGGCTCCAGGTGCTACATTTTGTACTAATGTTCAGCAACTACAGACTGAAGACAAATAAACATTTTCATGGAAAAACAAAAAATGAGAATCGACACTAATGGTACATTAGCCTTTGGAGTACCTGGTAGTCCCAAGCCAAGCTGTTGAAGCCCAGCCCACAGCCAGTGGGATCGGCGCACTCCACATACAAGGAATACAGGTCAAAGCACTGCAGGTCGCCTGTAGAGTTGTACACTATCCCTAGAGGGAAGCCATTGAAAAGGGTTTACAGGAAGATTCACCGTTGTTGGGGACGCGTTTGTATGACGGAGCATAAATTATGTTGAAAGGTGTGGAAAGGGCCGGCCGGGTGCAGTTTATATAATTGAAACAATTTTGTTCCCATATAAATTGATGGATTTCAAAAATACACTTGCTTGCCGTCAATGGTCTTAACATCTCAAATAGAGGGAATAAAGTGAGTGGCAAATAGAGTGGCAAAGTGAGTTTAACAATGTTTAACCAACTTAACTTCTGGGTATGACGACAACCATTTGACCATTTAACCTGTCGTTTGTCGATTTGGGTTCAGGACATTCACTTTGTAACTCACTCTGGATACAAGCGTCTGCTGCTGTTTTTAACCCCAAGTGAAGGACATCTCACTAAAAGAAACTTGCAATCACTTCATGAGTCTGAAGGAAGCAGACTAGTGCCCTCTAGAGTGCACCGATAGGAAAATCATCTGAAGAGATAATTTAATTTATGCATTTCAAATTCCATACACTGACACCACGGCGCGTAAACAGCGCCTCAAACTGTGACTCCGCCCACCACCGGGGGAAGTTGAGATTTGCGCTCGTTCGCTGCAATGCAATTTGCGGCATTTTCAAAACAATATTGAGCAGAGTAGCGATTATCAAACGTATTTGCAATGCCATACGTTGAAAGATCTGTTGCCCGTGGACAAGGCACGCTACCTCCGCAAGTTAGATAGCATCCGCATAGATGTTTGTCCGTATGTGATTAAGGATTGGACCAAGTTGCATTGGCAGCCATAGAAAATTCTTACCCCAGGCTAAAACCGGATGTGACGTTTTTGGGCGTTCCTGTCTAGCGTGGTGTCAGTGTATGGGCATATTGGAGGTGAGAAAAAGAAAACTGCCATAATTATATTATCTACACAATATAGTCGATTCGGTAGAGGGCAGGTAACCAAATCACGTTTTGATGTTACACGGTATCCTCTCATTAATAACTTAAAGCCTATCTTGATCGTATTGCTAAGGGTTCTATACAAGCACCACCCACCCTTTTTGGCACTAATCTAAATATCTTCAAAAACAGTCCATAGCTCTCAGCACGCCGCAATACCTTGTGAGCTTTTATTTTGACAGAATGTTAGCCACAGAATTGGGGCACCGGGATTCAAGAGGTTAAACTTTAATTACAGTATACATGCATTAATCATTTTACCTGCAGTGTTTTTGAGATTCTCCAGCAGATCGGGTCCACTTAGCATTGTGTCACATGCCACCTGGAAACACACACATCAATCCAATACAATATACAATTTACTCAGTGGTGGAAAAAGTACTCAATTGTTTTACTTAAGTAAAATTACCAATACTGCAATTTAGAAGTATTTTGTTACAAGTAAAAGCACGGAATTGAAAATGTACTTGAGTAAAAGTACAAAAGTATCGGCATCAAAATGTACTTAAAGTACTAAAAGTAAAAGTACTCATATTGCAGAATGTCCCATTTCACAAGTTCAAAATGTGTACAAAATCTATTGAAAATAGCCGATCTACTTTTTTTTTAAATAATTTGGGGACCCCCCAAAATAATTTGGCGACCATCACTCCCCCAGAGGGGTCACGACCCACGGGGTGAGAACCCCTGATCTAAACAGCAGCAGATATCGTGTCTGGCTCGGAGGTATCGCGAGATTTGGCTGCCAGACAGGAAACGGTGGGAAGTCTCACGATACTTGGTACGTTCAGAAAGGTACTTTGTGCTCTTTAGATACCATACCTCTATACAATTACACGGTGTACACATTGAAAAGCAACACAGCAGGCAATAATGTGCTACATGTCTTCTGTTGTTTTCCAGAAGCGATTACTTTACAAAAGGTCTGTCATTCAGAAATAGTGTTTGTTCATGAGCAGTGATGTAAATAGGGTGCGTTTTGCGTCCCAAAACGCACTTTATAGTTATGGGACGCAATAAACCAAAAGCCTCTGCATCCTGTGGACGCAACTTTATCCTGGCTGCACTGAAGACTATGGCACTCTCTCGGTCACACACTGTTCTACGTGGAAGTCTAGCACTCTTTCGGTCACACACTGTTCTACGTGGAAGTCTAGCACTCTTTCGGTCACACACAGGCTGCAACATCGGGTCTCATCACAACCCAATGCGCGACCCGTGAAGTCGGGGGGAAAAATAATAAAAGAGAGAAAAGAAAAAGACGGAGTGACAAATCGTTAGCAACAAGCTATGCTAACAGACTGGTGGTGGTGGTGTTGGCTATTAGCTTGTTGCTGCTGCTGATTCAACGCACTGATTGAACTTCACTTCATGTCCGCTTGTAACGTGAACGAATCCTGACACCAGCGCTGCAAAAACAGACAGATCTACAAGCTCTCAACGCGCTGCAAACGGCGCTGCAGAGATGGGCGCATCTGCGGGTTCTCAACGCGTTTGTTTTTGCAGCGCTGGTGTCAGGGTTCGTTCACGTTGATCTACAAGCTCTCAACACGTTGTAAACGGCGCTGCAGAGACAGGCGCATCTGCAGGTTCTGAGGCGACGCGTTGAGAGCTTGTGAATCTGTCTTTTTTGCAGCTGCCATTCTTTTCTGTAGACAGGGACTCAAGTGACTTCTAAGTTCCACTTTTCCAAATAAATTATTTTACATCCACAATGGCAAACCTATTTGCATTTTGGCTAAGTACAATAATTGCAACTGCAACTTTTGGTTGGTATATTAAGCTATGTTAAATCCACTGTTGCCCACTATTAGTATTTCTTACTGAGTTTTGCTTGCGAATACTACTACCCTACATAAAAAGATATACTGTATAGGCCTATTTGATATTTTTATATATATTTTTTTTTATAAAAAATGTTTTATTATTATTTTTGAGTGGTGCAACCACTCCCTTACGGAGCTATGTGTGTGTCTGGGTATGAGCACAAAAATAGCATGGTTGTTTTTCACCATCTGTGCGCACGCACACACAAACACACACGCACGTATTAACTGTATATATGATGCTTTCGGGGGGTGCCAATACATTACAGTGACAGTACAGTACAGTAGAGTAGAGGGTACAGTAGAGGGACCGCCACACGGTAACTCTGTCATTTCTCAACGTTTCGGACACGGCACGGCACGCCGGAACCGGCCCGGCCCCCTGGAACTCCCCCCCCCCCCCCCCCCCCCCCCCCGCGAACCCTCTCACGGAGTTGCACCACTCACTTCACACAGGTGTGATTCTTTTTGGGACTCATAAGAATTTTTTGGGACTCATTTGAATGACCACCTGTGCATCCCGGGACCCATTACATTGAAAACCTATTTATATCACTGCATGAGCTGGTCACTGAGCTGAGTGAGCTCTCATTGACTCCAGTGCATTCTGCCGAACTTCCGGGTGTAGTTTGGCTCCCATGGAAGCATCCATGAAAGTGTCATGGCGCAGCCCAGTCACGTGACCATGTCCTTTCCTTTTCAAAGCTTCCTTGGTTTACTCCCAACAATCTTCCCTATTTACTCTGAATCTACAGCGCTGTCCATGGTTCTGATCAGAACGCCGATGTTCTGTCCTAATTTCTGACTTCACCATGCATCTATTATCAGACTTATTAGCGCGAGGTAGTAATGGAAGATTTCACCTCCCTATCTTGGAATGGAAGATAGGGAGGTCAAATCTGCCTCATCTGCTTGGCACTCCAGTGCCTTTATTCAGAGAAATTCCCAGGCAAAAGTGTTAATACTGGAAGTGTAAATCATGTCTGACATTTTCATGGTCAGTCTTGTAATTCATTTCTTACTGCTGTGTATTGCTTGTAAAGACACCTCCACTTCTAAAGGCTGCTGTGCGTGAAAACATTTGAAAGCTGAAAGAATTATACTCTTCCCTGAAGAAAAAAAAAAATCACACCCGTGTGAACTGAGTGGTGCAACTCCGTGTGGGGGCCCCCGGTGGGTCCCCGGAACTTCCAGAACCACAGGAACGGGCCCAGGGTGCCAGCCCGGTTCCGGCGAGCCGCCCCGTGTCCGAAACGGTATGAGAAATGAGAGTTACTGTGTGGGGGAAATTAGAATTTAGCAGACACCCCTCTCTCTCTCCCCCCCTGCCTCTCTCTCTCTCTGTAATTAGCAGGCAACAGTGCAACACTATCTCTCTCTCTCTCCGTTTCTAGCACAACAGCGCCACTTTTGCCCCTACTGGTACTCTAAACATAGGGACATAGGTTGGGCCATAGGGACATTGCAGTTTATTCATCTCCTGTACCTTGACAGGGTTGGCTGGCAGGTTCCCCCAGAAATGTGTACTGTATGGGTAGTCCAGCATGGCCATCAGGGTGAACGCGTTCCTCAGCAGACCTTTCAGTTGGTGGATGTCCTTAAGAGAGGCGGGAGGCTTGCACAGGGAGAACTCCGATTGGACGCGGCTGTAATCTGTGGACGAGTCAGATACCGTGAAAGTAGAGGTGGACCAATCGGAGCACCTCTACTTTGAAACTGAAAGTGTTCCTTTTCTGTTCCCTCCTCGCCTGCTGGTTTATTTTTTTCTTATATTATTTATTTAAAGGAGAATTCCATGCTAGATGGCTTTTTTACCTTTCTTTGTAGTCGTTACGTCCCCACCAAAGAGGTCCAGGTGTTTTTTTGGGCAAAAACTCTATTTCCCCTACCATAAGCCCTCAATGAATTGCATTGAATGGGAATTGAATGGGGCTATGGGGTGTTGTGCTAATTCACTTATTTCCATCGAAATAAGTAGTAAAGTGTGCCGCTTGGGATAAAAATTATAATTTTGAGCGATGGAAATAAGCAAATTAGCACCCCATAGCCCCATTCAATTCAATGCAATTCATTTAGGGCTTATGGTAGGGTTAATAGCCAATAAGAAGCTTTTGCACAAAATAACACCTGGACCTCTTTGGTGGGGACGTAACGACTACAAAGAAAGGTAAGAAAGCCTTTTAGTATGGAATTCTCCTTTAAGGACATCAATACTCATATCAATAACATTTCTTGTGTCCACAGGATTTTATATATATTTCTTAAACAAAAGACAAGAAAACAAATAAAATAATGGGAGAGATAGAAGATGTGTACATAAATGCTAAAGTACAATACAGTATAATACTCATAAGAGGACATGAGAGAGTACTCCTGCTGGTTTCTGTGCCACAGTTTGGAGATGCTGTGAATGGCCAGGTAATGGTCATTAGATTGCTCTTGCAGCACTTTGGAACATTGTTTTGAAACTGCTATATAAATGATAATTCATTCATTCAATAATCATAGAACTGTCGCGAGACAAGACAGACATGCCAGGCTTTTAGTAAGTTGACACACACACACACACACACACACACACACACACACACACACACACACACACACACACACACACACACACACACACACACACACACACACACACACACACACACACACACACACACACACACACACACACACACACACACACACACACACACACACACACACACACACACACACACACACACACACACTTCAGAAAACTGTCAGAATTTAGAAGACATTTATTTCATTTCGACGTCAGGCCTAATATCACTGCGTGGATATTAGTCTCGTGCCTCTCAGTGTTAGATTAGTATTTTTCTCACAATGTCCCCGCCCCCATATTTGAATACTGGGCCCTGGTTGGTTATAGCCTGGTTCCTGATGAATCTGGTTGGCTCGTCACCACTTCAGCCGTGAAGTCCTCCCACAATTGACAGGGGCCAGACTTCACCTGCCGGGGGCAATATGCATTGCAAAGGCAGATGAAGGCTGGCTACGCGAGGCCATTTCTTGCATGGGTGCCTCCACCACCGGTGTGTGGAGACTGTGTGCGCGAATGTAACTGTAGCGGTTACGATGTGCGTTACAGTGTAATGCACATTGTAAAGCAGGGGTTCTCAACCTTTTTGGCCGGGGACCCCCGAAAATGCTTTGGCAACGTCTCGGGACCCCCACCCCGCCCCTTCCCGACCCCCAATATAAATTGACTGCTACAATAACCTTAAACCATTTTGGGCGGGAACCCCTTTTGGTGTTTTAAGCATTGTTATAATTTAGCTATTGAAAAATAGCAGATCTACAAGCTCATAGCGCGCCACCGAGTGGCGCGCTATGAGCTTGTAGGTCTGCTATTTTTGAAAAATCGTGAAAATAAATTTTAAAAAAATCTTTTTTTTTTTTTGAAAATAATTTGGGGACCCCCTAAAATAATTTGGCGACCCCCCCGAGGGGTCGCGACCCACGGGTTGAGAACCCCTGGCACTTTGGCTTAAGGTACTATTGTAGGGATTCTTAGCGGATTGAAGCATTTACCTTGGTGTTCGGCCAGGTCCTGTAGACGCTGGAATGCTCCTCTCACAGCGTCTTTACATTCTGGGGCGTAGTTCTCAAAATCCTTTGGAGGAGGAAATCCAGCAGGCAAAGACATTTATTGTTATTATCATATAATACAGGCATTTTCAAAGTAATTCATCTTCTATTTAGAACTTGAATAATACAATAGTGATCTAAATTTTTGTGGAGGAAAATCGAGACTCACATTTGAGCAAGAATGGTGCAGCACTACTTGAATGACACGCTGAAGGATATTATGAGCACATTCAACAGCCACAAGTCATGAGTTTCATGACTCAGTGACTCAGACAATGTAGGAAACGTCCTACTTAATCATGATTTTAGCAGTAGAAGAACACACACATGCACACAAACACACACAGACTAAATATACACTGTGCTCTGTATGTATTTGTATAGATGAGCAAGCCAATTTCACTACTAAATGTGCCCATTTGCAAAATACTACTTCCTATCCTGACACCATGAAAACACAGATGTCACCATTGTAGCTCCTTGTTGTATCTGGCTACAGATACAACAACTGATACCAAAACAAACGTTGGCTGCCTGTTGCTGTTACACTTCACTTTCCCCTCAGGGATTAATAAAGTACCTATCTATCTATCTATCTATCTATCTGTGTATGTCTTAACTCCAACGCCCCTTATTCTGGGGAGAACATTCGCCAAAAATAGCCAACCTACAAGCTTGTAGATTGGCTATTTTTGCCGGAGAGATTTGGTACAAAGGCGGTCCAAGTATGGTTGTGACTCAGGTCTGGTATTTACTAGGAATAGAGCGTTTCGGTGGTTGAGAAACAGCTAAATATACATTAAACCCTATTCTATAGTTCCCCATTCCTCTTTTTGGTTACACTTGTTCCCACTCACAGACGTAACATCCCGGAAGAACTGTCCGGCGTCTCCCATCCCTGCCGTTGACAAGATGGGGGCGCTAGCAGCCAGAGCCCCGGTCACTATGTTTGGATATCTCAGTCTCATATAGACGGACAGCATTCCTCCATAACTGGAGCGGAGAGATGAGAAAGAGTCATTCAACGATCATCATTTGATCGCAAAAGGCATTTTCTTGAAGGGGTCAAGGAACGCTACACTATGGTGGAGTGCATCTGTTCAAAACATTCAATAAGTAATGTAATGTATACACATTACATTGTGCATTGCCAAAACAATGGGAATTGAATCAGACGAGGCATAAGTAACACCTGTTATTTAAAAAAGGTCTATTTTGCATTCTCATAGCAGGACTACATTAAAAAAAAAATCACACCTGTGTGAAGTGAGGGGCACTCTTATCATCATACATCATCTCATTCCGGCCAATCACAATTTGCGTGCTCAATTTTCTGCCCTCACTTAGTTTTTATCCTCAATACGTACTTTGCTCAGCCAATCAAATCATCGCTATGGGGGTGCTCAGCCAATCAAATCATCGCCATGATTCACACAAACGCACAAGGATGCTCAAAAAATGGTTCATTGCTGCGTTGCGAAGAGAATCTTTTCCTGGAGCCTTTTCGTACTTCAACGTCAATATGATGAAAATGACTCTTAACAGCGCACTCACACTGTACCTATAGTGTGGCATCAAATTGTAAGAACGTGAGAGTTCTTACCTGCCACCAAATACAATGACAGGACATTCTGTGGCACCCAGTTGCCATTTCAGCTCATTGATCATAACAGCGTAGTCAGCCAGTGCCTGTTCCACCGTCAGCAAGCCGACCTCTGGAATGTTGAAGGACTCTTGTCCAAAAGGGAGTGATTTGCCATAGTATCTCTGTCAGAGGGGAAGATGGAGGGTATCAAGTACACATGCATGCACTGTGTATATAGTCAGAATGTAGCCTGGGCAGCATTCCTTTTCGGGTTTATGATCCGGTCGGGAGCGGATGATATCGCTACGTCATTTTGTAGTCATCAGGCAGGAAGAATCATCCGGAACTTCCTTTTCCCTCAAACCGGAAGAATAACAATAAAAGCTCTCGTAGCCTGCTGCTTTTATTGAGAAAAATCGGTTTGAGGGGAAAGGAAGTTCCGGATGACTGATGACTACAAAACAATACTACAACATGACGTAGCGATATCATCGATATCATCCGCTCCAGACCGGTTCACACGGCAATTTTGTAACACAGACCAGGTAGTGCTGCACAATTAATAGAAGAAAGATTGAGATCTAGATTCAGACACCTACGTGATCTCATTTCTGAATTTGAGCAAGAACCGTGCAGCACTGTAGTTGGCTGTCCAATTCATTTTAGTTACGCTTACGTTACTACAAGAGAGAGACTATAAGAGAGGTTTGAATGTAGCATTGTTCAGCAACTACAGACAATACATATTTTCACAGGAAAAAAAGAATACAATAGTGATCTCATTTTTTGTGGAGGAAAATCGAGACTCACACAAGCAGCGTGTCATTCAACTACTTGAATGACACGCTGAAGGATATTATGAGCACATTCAACAGCCACAAGTCATGAGTTTCATGACTCAGACAATGTAGGAAACGTCCTACTTTCTTTGTGTGTTTGATGATGATTTTAGCAGCTGAATAGATTTTTTGAATGCAGTTACCCAATTGTTTGATTGCAATACCTACCTAATCTACTCAGTGAGTGTTCATTTATCCATTTGTGACTCTGGGAGTGTGAAAATGGAACCAAATGGACCTTGCTTGGTCCATTCGTACGCTGTCCAGAGTTAAATTAGCATGGGAGATTTTACTGTGTAGCAGAGCAGACACACATGTAGCAGCCTTACGTACGTGTTCGGCAAATATGACCAAGGCCCCCTGCTGTGCAGCCAGCTCCGTGATGAATCCAGAGTTGAGAGCAAAATCCCAGATATCGCCCTCGTTGCCCGTGTAAAAGAAAATGGGCCCATAGCTTTTCTGCCAATATTCGTCTAAACAGGAAAGATAACGCCATTGGTGAGAAGTGTTAATTATGAGAGGCAAACGCGTATGTTTTCTGCTCCCTAATCCCACCCCAGTATGTCCATAAAATATATATATATATTTTTTTTTTAATTTTATCCTATGATTTTGCAACCCATTTTTTCGCCCAGTGTCAATTATCTATAAATGTAATCCTGGGCGCTACACTTCCTCTGCCAACCTGGGGGGGCAGCGGACTGACCTCATGCTCCCTTCTATGCATGAGGAGTCCAAGCTGCTTCTTTTCACCTGACAGGGGAGTTTCCCCAGCCGGACGTAGCGTGTGGAAGGAACACGTTATTCCGACCAGTTCCTTTCCCCTCCATCAGGAGCCCTGACTGGCCAGGGGAGGTAGTTTAGAGACCAGGATTACTGCATGTTTTTGTGAGGGTACCTACCCTAGGGGACATGGGGAAAACATGCAAACTCCACACAGAAGAGCCCTTTCACCAACCCCGCCTCGGGTATGGGCACTGATGATGCGGAGGGGAGAACACGCCCCCCCAGCGCCCATAGCGTCCCCAGCGGGAATCGAACCCAGGACCTCTAGCTGTGAGGCGACAGCACTACCGACTGTGCCACCGTGCCCCCCCATGAAATAGACCTTTAACCCATTAAAACCAGGAAAGCATCTGTGTGAATTTATACTTTGGCAATTCAGAAATAGCAGAACAAACTCATAGTCTCTTTGTGCTGATACGAGCTTGTAGATCTGCTATTTACAATCGTGAAACTGTGCAAATCCTTTGAATATAATAGATTTTCTTTTAAGCCAAAATGTTTAACTACTAAATTCTTTGCTTCTGGGGGTCCCTGGCAATATTTTGAGATGGGGGTTCCGCAGCCAAATACATGTAATTTTGGGAGTCCTCTTGAAGTTAGAGAACCACTAATATACCAGAGACTTTTTTTTACCTGTAATTAAGTAACGCTGGTTGTACGTGCCGTTTCCCATGCTGTTAAAGTTGAAGTGGTCCAGGATCTGGGTGAAGTATTTCTCTGTGAACTTGGGTTCATGGTCTGTCTGCAATATGTGGCCCCCATGTGACTGACACAAAATTAAATAAAAAACAGTTAATGGTTCAGTTCAGAATTTATACTTGGGTTTGATATCACACTACCAAAGTTCAAATAGACAACACTTTTTTATAATCTGCTAGCTGGTCAAAAAACATATACTATTCCTTTAGCAATTTGTTATATAGCCTTGCACCAAGACTGCCATGGATTTATTTTATGAAGTCTGACTCAATAAAACAATGACAGTCTAGACTTGTGTTACAACATGCATGCTAACAAGCTTCCAGACTAGCCCAAACATTTAGACTCTCGTAGGTTTTTTTCGATTCTGAAGAATCTCTCAGAATCGAAAAAAAACTCTACGAGAGTCTAAATGTTTGGGCTACTTCCAGACCACTATAGCCATGGTTCACATGACTTCACGATTATGACAGTCATGTTTCAGGGCTACCAGACAACATTTCAGATGCTGATTTGGGATTGGAGTTTCCACACGCATGCACTTATACTTTGATACCCAAAGGAGGTAAAGTAAACACTAAACAAAACGGTTTAAGTAAACAACAACACTAACAACAACAACATTCTAAGAAACATTTCACTACTACCTGTAAAAGTCTGCTTGGCAGAGCCTGTAGCACATCTAACAGGACAAGGAGAAGCAGCAAACGAAGGGTAAATGACACAAAGGGAAACAACTTAGCCATGTTGACTTTAAATAGTTCAACACGGAGTCACGGACAGAGAATGAGAGACAGAGATCAGATCAGCTGCTATCCTTTATATACTCTATGGCTGCTATGCTTCAAATGCTCAGGCGGCAGGCGCCCTGTGCCACTGATATCACGTGATTAGTCATCCCTGGGTCCTACTCCTTCCTAACCTGTCTTCGCCAGATGGTGGCGGTATTGAGTTTCATATTTCAGTACAGCATTTTGTAAACAGAGCTATGTCACATATTGCATCGTTATACATGTTGGGAGTTGGGTATAAACTAAAGCTTTTTTGAAACAAATAGCAGTATTTCTTTCCAGTCACTTTATGACAAATAGCAGCATTTTTTCCCCTCAAGACTATTTAAATAGTAGGCTATACAAACAAAACTAAACATAAAACTCATATTTAGCAGCTCTGTTTACGTGCAGTAGGTGTATCGGTCTACGCTGTAGTGTAGTATGTATATATATATTTTTTTTTCTCCATTATTATTATTATAAAAAAGTGTACATTATATATATAATGTACACTTTATTGTGTTTTTATAGCCTACCAATTTTATAATATGACACATCGTCGATGTATAGGCTACCTTTATTTGTATTCATTAGTTTTATAGCTGGGCTGTTAATAGCTTGTAGATCTATTATTCTTTACGTCATGGGTTTCCCAAATGTTCCCATAATCCCTCGCCCTCCTCACACGTAACGTAAAGTAAAGTCACCTCTAGTTGTTGTGGTTGCAGAGCAGAGGAGAGGACGTGCTGCTAACATCACATAACACTGACACAATACAACAATGGCACCTCCTGTTGCAGTGTCGCCCCTGATCAAGGTTGGTCTGTTGTTTTTTAAACTTCATTCCAATACGGTGAATTTATTGTGTTGCGAAAAAAATATTGCTGCAGCGAGATAGCTACCGAACAAATGCTAACCGTGGCTAGCTGGTGTGTGTGTGTGTGTGCGTGCGTGCGTGTGGACGGTGGAGATCATGCAAAGTATTAAAATCCATTCAATGCATAACCATAACATTACAGCAGATTCAAGGCTAAATCGAGAAATGTTTTTTCTCACATCATTTCTCTAGGATTATTTGAGCTAATAGTATCGTTTAGTTTACCCATTATTATTATTATTATTATTACTAATACTAACTCATGTCTCGACAGTCTCGCTTTGATTCAGTAGTGATTTGTGCCGTTTTCTCTGCAACAGACAGCAAGATATTCAGCTCTTATTGCTGGCATCGTCTATGGAAAGAGACGATATGGTGAGATAACGTTCAACCTGGTACAGAATGTACTACTAGTCTACTACACACACACACACACACACACACACACACCACACACAGTATGAGCTGTTGGTACAGTAGCTACATTCACTGTTCCAAAACATTATATTTATTCCTAAACTAGGATTTCAAACAAAACATGACATAAATTCACCATGGAGTTTTGTATTTGCCATGATGATTTTGATTAGTTATGAAATAGTATGAGCGGAGTATGGGGTGTCATAAAAGTGACAAGACTGAACCACAGGAGGTTCTGCATTTGGCACTGTACGCCTGGGTCTCTGAATGGATATACAGTAGCCTATAGGGCGGCCTACCTACAGTCCTATACCCTTACAGTCTGTCAACACACAATATGGGAACCCATGATGTTGTGAAACGCATGTCAAACATTGTAAAAACATGTTTAGTCAACACATAATGCATGTCCATGATCAACAGTGAGTGGACATGTCAAATGCATGTTGTATAGAGCGTTGCAGTCCCGCCCCCTTTCATGACGACGACTGGCACAGGAAATAATTCCCCATGCATTTTTACCACCAGACATATCAAAAAGTATTTATTTAAAGATCTGTAAGCCGGCCTGGGCCATCTCTCTCCCCATTTCCTGTCAGCCTACTGTCTGTCCCTCCATAAAATATATAGAAAGCCACAAAAAAAAAACATTTAAAAGATCTGTAAGCCTCGAAAAAAGCCAACTCAGATCGTGACAAATCACGACAACAAACACAATATTTTGGGCCGAACAAATAATTCGTAATTACCGTATTTGTTCGGCCCAAGATATTGTGTTTGTTGTCATGATTTGTCACGATCCGAGTTGGCCTTGTCCGCGGCTTTAAAGGTCTTTACAATTTACAATTTAGGCATTTAGCAGACTTAAATAAGCGACTTCTTTAAATAAATACATTTTGAAACGTCTGAGAAAAATGAATGGAGAATTATTTCCCAGGCCAGTCGTCGTCACGAAAGGGGGTGTGACTTGGACTGCGACGCTCTATAGTCTATATAAACTATATAGATATACTGATATAAGTAACCAGATTACAACTGAATAATCGGTCACTTGGGAAAACCTGTAAAATTGAGTCTTTAATTTAATACCCTTTTTAGATGAACTGAAGCCTATCGCTGCTGAGGAGAGGAGGGTCGAGGAGGAAGAAAAGAAGATCCGAGAGGAGAAAGAGCGCATTGCCAAACAGCTCGCAGAGGGTTAGCATCAATCGTCAAAGTCAAGAAATATGTCTCGTTCTGCTTAATACTATATGCAGCACAGCTTACTATTCTTCTCATGAAGATGAACAGAAGCAATGCATACTGCAAACCATTGGTTTCTTAAAGTGGTGTCCGGGGAGGAGTCCTTGAGAGTAAAAAAAAAAAAAAAGTATAGCTATAAAACTAAATAATATATTTTTTTAAAGGCATACATCAACAATGTGTCATATTAAATTGGCATATTAAACTAGCCCAACAGTGTTATTAAAGGGATATTTCACTTTGTTTTGCGTGTGGGTGCGTGTCTGTTGGAAATTAATATCAAATATCTAAATACTGAATCAAGCAACTTAAAACTGTCTGGGGTGTTCACAAAAGCATGAGTATAGCTAGGAGTTAAAATGATCCCAAACATTGTTTTAAAGTGAAATTATTAGTTAAAATGATGTGTAACATTTCAGGTGAGATGGATGGAGTCCATGTGCTTTCTAGCTAAGTAATAGCTTGTTGCATCTGTAGAAATAAAGGGGTCCTTGAGGGAGTTCCAGGGGGTCCCAAGCTATTAGTTAGTAACCAAATGGACCCTTATGGGTCTGTAACTCAGTGTACAAATGGAACCAAATGGACCCTAACGGGTGCATTTGGTTCCATTTGTACACTCTCTGATGTTACAATATTAATTGGGGTCTCCGAGATAGAAATGCCATTAAATGGGGGGTCCATAGACTAATTGATTCTTATTGTATTTTTACTGCTATTGTTCACTTTGTAAACTCGTTTTTGGAAAGGTGCTATATAAACAGTTATTATAATTATAATCTGATCTTTTTTTTTCTTTTTGGGTTATCTTTACAGCAAGTGAAGATACCATTCTGAAATGAACCAGGAGAAGAGGTTGGGCTTCTTCAGCCTGAAGATTCCCACATCGTCGTCGTGCAACTTTCAACCTCTCTTTGTGGTCCTCCTTACTGTGATGCACTGAGGTGAAGATCAGGTCAATTATATCCCTCTCGTTGTGGATGTGTTCACTCTTACCTTTTGAAGATGCATAGTACCTCCTCGTCTGGCCCGCCACTCACTGTCCCACCATGGGCCGTTCCGTTATTGACATGACAAAACTTGATGCTTTGATTCAGCTCTGTAATATCGCAACCGCAACCTGTACAAATAGTGTTTTTTTTTCCCAGTTCATGTTTGTACTCAAAATAAAAAAAATAGAACTACATGGTCACTATTGTTTACTGAAGTTTTGATTACTAATTGATGCTCGGATATGGGTGTACTACTTACTGTAGCAGGCAAGAGGTACTGTGTGTACAGTACACATACTAAATTGACATGTTGGCTTTATGGTTGAATTTTGATACCTAACATCCTTTGATATAAAATCAATGTTTTTCACTTGCAGTAGTCATAATTTTGGGTTAAAGTAGAAGAAGATATTTGATCTGTCCTGGCTCTAAACATTTTATGCCACCTTCACATTTGATGTATTTGGTTACACAAATAAGTGGAACAGAAAAATTGCCTTCAATTGCTTGATCACCAACATAAACAACTTTGAAGTATAGGCTACTTAGTTTGTGCATAAACAACCAAATGTACTCAACCTTGACTTAGTTTGTGCCACAAGCTTAACGTGTCGCGGCGTTGTGAGCCACAGCAGATCAATTTTCAACTGGGTATAAGTCAAGTATTACAATCACAATTTAGCATCGTAACCGTCCATATTGGTTAGTTCAGTGGTTACCCCCTTGGGGTCCAGTAGGGAGTTCCAGGTGGTCTCCAGCTAAATGATAGTAACCAAATGGACCCTTATGGGTCTAAATTAACAGTGATTTTACAATATTAATTGGGGTCTCCGAGATAGAAATGCCATTAAATGGGGGGTCCGTAGACTAATGCATGTGAAACTGGGGGTGCTTGAAATAAATGGTTGAGAATCAGTGCTAGAACCATAATACAAATCATCTCTTATGGGGGTCCCTGACATATCTTTTGAAATAGGGGTCCGCGGGCTAATAAATGTCGATTTAGGGGTCCTTGACATGAAAAAGTTTGGGAACCACTGGGTTAGTTGATATCAACCTGATCAAGTTGGATGAAGCTTCAAATGACACCTACTTATTGTTGGTTGTTTTTCAATGATAATTATGCTAGTACATGTACTTTTCACATATGAAATATTGTATTGCAGGCCTGGGCCGTGGCTCAGCGGTCCAGGCACCTTGGCCGGTAGCCCGAGTCTGGCAGTGTGCCGCGGGTTCGACTCCCGATCCCGACGGCCCTTGCTGCATGTCACTCCCCCATCTCTCTCCCCCATTTCCTGTCAGCCTACTGTCTGTCCCTCTATAAAAAAAATGTAAAATAAAGGTGAGAGCCGCAAAAAAAAATATTGTATTGTAAATAAAACTCGTTAAATGTTCTGAAATAGAAACTTTGGTCAAAAGTAATGAGAATGTTCCAAATGTAATGATTACATTTTGCACTATTAGTAGTAATCAGCGGGCTGATTTAAATCAATTTTAACCAACAGACCCAAAACAATGACTCATCAGGTACCCGAGTCTACAGAGAATGTTTCCTCTGCTTTCTGTTGGCAAGGCAAGGAACGTAGTTTTACTTGTGTTGCATTTTTGAGGAAAGCGATTTGGTGTAGTGAGGGAAAAGGAGGGGGTCTAGTGGAGAGAACCCCTGGGTCTTCCGGTCAAGGCTGAGCACTTCTACTGAGGGCACTTTTCTAGTTTACCGGAGTGTGTCACATACTGTAGCCTACAGCCATTATAAACAGACTGCCTAACACCTATGCATACTGTATATGAACCCATTTTGACCTGAGATCAGATTCTAAAAATGTCTTCTACATCCTGACAGTTTTCTGAAAAAGCTATGTTTCTATGTCAGTCGTGAGCTTGTAGATCTGCATTTTTTCAATAGCTAAAGCATAACATAATGCTAACACCAAAAAGGGTTCCCACTCAAAATGGGTTAAAGAATGGAGTTTCTTTATGTTTCCAATGTGCTGCTGGGTTTGTGTTAAGTCTCCTATACAGTAGCTTCCATTTACTTTTTTGCAGGCTTCAGATGATTTACTTGGAGAACTGCACCAAAATTAAACATTTAATGTGGTTAGACACCCAAGTGCCATATTTAATTTGACCTAAAAAAAAAAGTCTGCTGTTATTGCCGTATTGAGACACTGATGAAAGCTGTCAAGATGCCTTTGTTTTCCTCCTAGAGATCAGATGGTGCATGACGCTATGGTACCCACAAGGTGCTGAAGGCGCTAGGGTCAGTCTAGTGAGAGTAGTCTATTTTAATAGCATGGCCATGCCAGCCTATGAATAGGTAGGGCTTATTCTTAGGATTTCCCACTTAGCTCATACCAGCAGTACAAGAATTCAACTCGGGATTTATGAGATGGCCTGACCAAGGTTGGAACGACAGATTACGTCACATACAGTAGGGATTACAGTAATCTGAAAAAGTAATTTATAGTTTTTTTCCAAGTAAATAATCAGTGAACTCATTACTAAGTCACTACTAAGTTACTATACAATTAAAGTATCTTGTTGTTAATAATACATGCTGCGGGTCAGGGTGGCACAGTCGGTAGTGCTGTCGCCTCACAGCTAGAAGGTCCTGGGTTCGATTCCCGCTGGGGACTTTGTGGGCGCTGGGGGCGTGTTCCCTCCTCCGTGTCATCAGCGCCCATACCCGAGGCGGGGTTGGCGAAAGGGCCTTTCTGTGTGGAGTTTGCATTTTCTCCCCGTGTCCCCTAGGGTAGGTACCCTCACAAAAAAACATGCAGTAATCCTGGTCTCTAAACTACCTCCCCCTGGCCAGCCGGGGCGCCTGATGGAGGGGAAAGGCACTGGTCTGAATAACGTGTTCCTTCCACGCGCTACGTCCGGCCGGAGAAACTCTCCCCTGTCAGGTGAAAAGAAGCAGCTTTGACTCCTCATGCACAGAAGGAAGCATGAGGTCAGTCCGCTGCCCTCCCCAGGTTGGCAGAGGAAGTGTAGCTAATAGTGTAGATAATTGACACTGGGTGAAAAAATAGGTTACAAAATTGTGGGATACAAATTTTAAGTAAAAAATAAAATAATACATGCTGCGTTATGGGGGGAGCTTACTTGTTGGACCGTTCAAAAGCATTCCTTAAAAGGAGAATATGTCTTTTGATTGTAAGATCTGTATTAGTATACATGTATATGGCACTAACGCGGTACTGTATATTACTGATTGTGCTATCTATGTGCACTAGATCAGGGGTTCTCAACCCGTGGGTCGCGACCCCTCGGGGGGGTCGCCAAATTATTTTAGGGGGTCCCCAAATTATTTTCAAAAAAAAAAAAAAAAAAATGAAAATTTTATTTTCACGATTTTTCAAAAATAGCAGACCTACAAGTTCATAGCGCGCCACTCGGTGGCGCGCTATGAGCTTGTAGATCTGCTATTTTTCAATAGCTAAATTATAACAATGCTTAAAACACCAAAAGGGGTTCCCGCCCAAAATGGTTTAAGGTTATTGTAGCAGTCAATTTATATTGGGGGTCGGGAGGGGGCGTGGCGGGGGTCCCGAGACGTTGCCAAAGCATTTCCGGGGGTCCCCGGCCAAAAACGTTGAGAACCCCTGCACTAGATCAGTGGTTCCCCAACCTTTTCATGTCAAGGACCCCCAAATTGACACTAATTAGCCCACGGACCCCCATTTGAGAAGATACGCCAGGGACCCCCATAAGAGAAGATTTTTACGGCTCTCGCAGTGATTCTCAACCATTTTAATTTCAAGGACCCTCAGCTTGACATGCAATAGGCTACGGACCCCCATTTAATGGCATTTCTATATCTCTGAGACCCCAATTTGTATTGTAAAAGCAATGTTAATTTAACTCTTGAGACTGTACAAATGGTTGTACACTCCCAGAGTTACAGGCCCATAAGGGCCCATTTGGTTCCAAACTATCATTTAGCTGGGGACCCCCTGGAACTCCCTCAAGGACCCCTGGGGGTCCCCGGACCCCACTTTGGGAACCACTGCACTAGATACCTCATGAGCAGCACAGCGGTACTGACAATATGACTACAGTACAGTAAGCACTACTACAGTAAGCACAGGCAGCAGTACTGACAAATTTGACAATATGTCTGTACAAGGTCTAACAGGTCTAACACATGGAACTGAATGAGTACAATGTATAAAATACATAAGCCTTATACACAGTATACTTCATATGACAAATATGAACATCACATTGCGATGAAGGAAAATCAAACCCTGCATTAGATGATTATTTAAATAAGTGTTGATTACATGCATTTACTGTAAACTGATCAATGAGTTAATAATGTAAAGTGTACATACATACTGTAATGAAATATGGCATTGACATTTTTATCAAAATGTATTCATATATACAGTATATATGTACTGTACATACAGTATACAGTACAGTATATAGTGCATTTACATGTACAAATGTGTTTTGTATATCCAGCTTTGAGTGTATTTTCTAAAACATTGTCCTACACAGACAATGGATGGAGAATTTTACATCATAATTGTCTGAGCAAATACACATATATCTTGCGCCACTTATCCCACACGGCCAAGCTACACCAGGCTTTTCTCCGCGCGTGCGTTTTTTAAAATAGGACTGGACCTAAATGAAACGCACGCGCGGGAGAAAACGCGCGAGAAAAGCCTGGTGTAGCGTGGCCGTAAACTAATAACTATTTTGAAAATCCTTTTAAAGTAGTTCAAATAGCCAATCTAGCTATAGCTCACAACTATAACAGCTAGTTCAACTATTTTTAAATGTTTTCCCAAAATAGTAGGCTAAAAAATGGCAAATAAGTTTAGGGACAAGGGGTGGCGCAAGATAGGGCCCAGAGTGTCTATTTTACTTCATGATGATGTACGATGATAAGAGCGCCCTTCACTTCACACGGGTGTGATATTTCTTTACCATTTTCTTTAACAATTTCTCTTTTAGCACCATTTTGTACATGAGTTTTGAGTCCACACTGCAAGCGCTATTGTGCCCTTGGTCTTTGAGGTGTGACAGTGGCATTAAGCCATAAAAAAACAATGCATTTTCCTCTTCTAAACTTTCAATGGATAGTCTACTTTCCAGCCCATAGAGCCCCATTGTGAACCCGGACATGTTGAGTACACCAAGGTTTTATGTTAGAAATGTTTGAGTATGGGTCCCCAGCATTTAGAAACTGCCGGATGCTAACTTGCATATATTGAGCAATTTTCATAATTGGCATAATATGTGACCATACCATTAACAACCTATAGAGAGTATGCGCATGCTTAAAGTGAATGGCAAACAGGCAAAGTGAGTTTAACATGGTTTAATGTTGTTTAATGCAATCAGATATGACTTTTCGGTGTGGATGTATGGGCTGTCAAGGCCAGAAAGTAGTTTTTTGCCACTCAGTAGGCGTTCCTACATAACTTCCTGGTTTGATGATGATGTCACACGCATACTCTCTATAGAAGGCAAAATATAAAAAAATTCATCATGCTTTATGTAGCATGTGACGCGTCAAACTAGGGGGGTTTTCATGAAGCTGAATCCATTCCATGCATTAGTTTTGAAAAATAAAAAACGGCCAAAAACGGCCATTGTCATGTCAGCACAATTGGGCAAGTGGGCATATGGCCGTTTACCATTACCATAATACTGAATAAATCACTGCTATGCCTTTCCACCTCCAACATTGATAAACCCAAGTAGTAACTCAGACGCCTACAAAAACACCCGTTGTGTGATGTAAACATTGGGCTGCTCTTGCGTCGAACCTCCCTTCGAGACATGTGCTATTAAAGAGCCCTACAACAATTACATGAAGCTTATATCAGTGTCGGGAACAACAACAAGAGCTTACAGGTAGGATTTGGTAAACTGGATTAGCCCATAGATTTAAAAGCTGCATTTAGGTTCAAGAAGTTCAGGTTCAGGTTCAGGTTCTCATCTGCCCCTCAGGTATAAAAAGGCTCGCAGGCTCACAGTTGAGAACAAACAAACAACGATTTGGAATTTGGACTTCTTTTTTTTGCCACTATGCTGCTACACTCTTTCAGGTAAGCTGCTGCTTCAATGGACTTTTTGTTTAAATGTGATGCGATACGTAAAGCAGTCTATAGTTAAAGGAAGATACTACTGCTACTAGTGTGAAGTAAAAGTGCAGTTCACCAGCAAATTCATTTCCTTTTGGGAGACAGTTATTTAGCGGGGTACATCAAAACTGACCGACACATAGTAAATAGTATAGTTAATTGAAAGATAAGAAATCTATGGAAATGCATTTTCCATAGAAAATAGTTCATTCCAACACATTTACCAATGCATTTCCAAAACCTTTCCAGGCCTACAGGTCTACAGGTATATAACAATCAATCAGCCCAAAGACAGGTGTGTATAGTGTAGCAAAAATAAAGCATAGAATATCGAATGGTAGAATTCCATTCCAAATCCTTCGCTACGCCACCTATCCTAGAGCACAGGATCACGCTGCAGCACGTTGTGAGCTTGTAGATCTGTTCTTTTTGTCACGGCCGGTACACAGTAGGCTTAAATCACATTCATATTTTGTGTAATGTTATACATGTTTTGGAAAATTATTTGTATTAACTAAAACAATAGGCAAAAACAATACATATCCAAATGTGTTTTCCTTTATTTATCACCAAATGTGATAAATTCCAAACCTAGTCCAGAACTGGATTTTATTTTCTTTCAAAATATTTCCAGGAATTTCACGACAGTGGGAACTCCGATATTGTTGCAACTTAAAAATAATATTAATAGTCATACTGGGTCGCTTAAAGTGTGCCTATTTTTGTGTCCCGTCCAGAATGGACTTCCAGATGTTTGCTGTGGTTTTGACATTCCTGGCCTGCGTGGAGCGAGGCCACACCGCCAGCTGTGTGGTCGACAGCTTCACGGTCAAAGAGGACTTCGAGCCCGCCAGGGTGAGTCCAGGGAGTTTAGTTAGTGTTTTTATTTTCATTAATTTTCCTCATCCATTTTGTATGCAAATAAATAGTAGTATAACTGTATAACAATACCCTTGATATTTTTTTCTGGTGGAAATATATTGTACAGATGGAAAAGTTACATTACTGAAATCCTCTCTTGTAGAAACTAGGGTTGTGTAAAAGTGTCCAAAATTAAAATCGATTACTAATAATTCAATATTATTAACGATTAATCGATGGTCAACAGGGAGTCGGGGACGGCTGTTTCTTTTTGTAAACAATAAAAAAAAACATCAATTGTGGAAAGAACAATCTGTTATCCATTCACAGAATGTTGCCTCAATCAGGCTAATGATAACATATACCCCATGACCATCAATACCAATAATGCAGGCACATAGATAGGCCTGTAGCGTATATTCCATTTCCTTTTGAGAATCGATTTTGATCTATTAACGATAAATCGATTAATTTGACACGTCCCTAGTAGAAACACTGTGATGAAATGAAATGAAATCTATATTTACCCAGGGTATCTGGGCTAAGCTCAAGAACTTGTTTCCAGCCAGGCCCTGCTCATAGAACACATTTCATCGTAGTGGTTGATGCCTTGTTCAAGGGCATTTCAGCGGTGGTAATTTTAACGTGTCGGACGGCTGATTCGAACTGGGAATCTTCCGGTATCTAGACCGCGCCGCTATCCGTTCGGCCACCGCTGCCACATAATGCAGTGTAATGCATGTTCTTGTGTGCTTTGCAGTATGCAGGGAAATGGTACGCTGTGCAGAAGAAGGACCCAGAGGGACTGTTCATGCAGGACAACATCATGGCCGAGTACACCATCGGTGACGACGGAGCCATGGTGGCCTCTTCCCGTGGCAGGGTCACTCTGTTTGGGTGAGCACTTAAGGCTCATTCATAGTCTGGATTTTCGGTGGTGAGGTGACCACCGGAGCTGAGTAAAAACAGAGAGAAGGGCTGGAGCGGTGGCAGTGGTTTGATCTTCACCGCGGCTCGTGACGTCATGTTGTAGTTCGGTGGTCACCTCACCACCGAAACTCCAGACTATGAATGAGCCTTCACTCCTCAGTCCTCACTAGTCCTCTCATTAAAAATGTCAGTGCTTTGATTCTTTTTTTCTTGTTATGAAATCTTACACAAATATTTCTGAGAAATATTTGTGAAAATGTCCCTCCTTTGCTCGTCCAGATTCTGGGTGGTGTGCGCCGACATGGCTGCCCAGTACTCCGTGCCTGACCCCGCCACCCCCGGAAAGATGTTCATGAACTACCAGGGACTGGCCAGCTACCTGTCCAGTGGTGGTACGTACGACTCGTCGTTTTCACTGAACACTGAGCGACTAGGCACACACTAGCCTCGATACCCAGGCTTTCATTTCGTCTGCGCGAAAAATGAAAGCCTGGATTTACGCATGGGCTGCACTGGCCTAAACGTGGGAGTCAACCCTTCCGCGTAGGTGTCGCTTCAAATGATGTGACGTCAGGGCTCTGAGCGGTGTGCACCCCTCAAAATAACACCGTGAGGAAATCATTACCAGTGGAACGAGGCTATGCGAGGAAAATGAGGAGAATGGCTGAAGAACCCACCACACCGTCTAAGAAAACAAACGTGTGCCGACTCTGTGGAAATAACTTTGACAGTCTGTTAGAATGGTATACTCCAGCAACCAGTGGTTTCTGCTTCTGGTCGACACAATAACAGTGCTGCACTGGGGGGGGGAGGAGAGACCGGGGCTGACGGACAGATCGGTGAACCAATCAGGGTGTGCGTAAATCTGAGCCGCTGCCCTCCCATCTAGGCCAGAAAGGTCTAGCGTTAGCTCAGGCTAGGCACACACAGACAGGCACGTGTGTGTAGGGCTATCACCATTACACATTTAAGTTGACGATTAATTGTCACACAAATAATTGCGATTGACGATTTGTGTTTTTTGGAACGTTACAATTTGTATTTCCATTGCCTTTTAGGCTTCGTAATCACAAACTGCACAGGGCAGATATGACAACTAACTTAAATATACAAAGAAATAACGGACACATTTAAAAAAATATTGTTTTTTTGTTTGTTTGTTTTTTTAAGATTTACAAAATCAGGAAAAAAAAAAAAGCAGAAATAGTTGATTGAGCTTACAAACGTCACTTTACGGGATGCGTTGTAAGCTTGTAGATTTTTGCCATTTCTGATTTTTTTTTTAAAGACATTTTTCAACATGGGAACGATTGACGACTATGCAAAAATAATTGCGATTTCAAATAATTACGATTAGGCGATTATGTCATTCTTGTGACAGGCCTAGGCACGTGCACACACACCTCCCCCCGCTCATGCACACACTGAAACGTAGGCACGTGCACACACACCTCCCCCCCCCCCCGCTCACACACTGAAACGTCTTCCTCCCCTGCCCCCTCCTCCAGGTGACAACTACTGGGTCATCGACACGGACTACGACAACTACGCCGTTACCTACGCCTGCCGCACCCTGAAGGACGACGGAAGCTGCGACGACGGCTATTCCCTGATCTTCTCCCGCAACCCCCGCGGCCTGCCCCCCGCCATCCAGAGGTCCATCCGCCAGAAACAGGAAGCGATCTGCATGGCCGGACAGTTCCAGCCCGTGCTGCAGTCCGGTATGCACAGACAGTACATGATATGGCTTTTTGCCGACACTGCAGCTCAGCCTGAGCTTGAATGCCATCAATGCATTGAAAGAGACAAAAAAAAAAATCACGTTTAATCAGAGCATTGAATGC
Source organism: Electrona antarctica (assembly GCF_951216825.1). NCBI lineage: Eukaryota > Metazoa > Chordata > Actinopteri > Myctophiformes > Myctophidae > Electrona > Electrona antarctica. The sequence goes on from NC_136793.1 coordinate 49,556,649, forward strand.
TCTCAGTATACAGTTGGAGGCCATCGATATTGTCCTTTTCTTTTTGCTGAGGTTTGCGTGATCTGCGCAAAAGGACAGTTAACCCATTTTGGGCGGGAACCCCTTTTGGTGTTTTAAACATTATGTTATAATTTAGCTATTGAAAAATAGCAGATCTACAAGCTCATAGCGCGCCACCGAGTGGCGCGCTACGAGCTTGTAGGTCTGCTATTTTTTAAAAATCGTGAGAATATTTATTTCAGAAAACTGGAGGATTTAGAAGGATTTTTTTTAAATTTTGAGGTCAGGCCTAAATGGGTCAAATGATAAGGGACAATATCGGTGGCACCCAACTGTACCAAGATCTCAGTAGGCTGCATTCTGTGCGTTGATCACGGCTACTGTTTTGACAGCGACGACGCGCGTTGTCAACTGATTTACGTGACCTGTTAGGCCGACATATCAGACTGAAATGAGGCTAGGGGCCTTACGTGGCCGGTTAAGACTGATATGAGGTTAGGGGACTTATGTGGCCGGTTAAGACTGATATGAGGTTAGGGGACTTATGTGGCCGGTTAAGACTGATATGAGGTTAGGGGCCTTACGTGGCCAGTTAAGACTGATATGAGGTTAGGGGCCTTACGTGGGCCGGTTAAGACTGATATGAGGTTAGGGGCCTTACGTGGGCCGGTTAAGACTGATATGAGGTTAGGGGACTTACGTGGCCGGTTAAGACTGATATGAGGTTAGGAGGGGCCTTACGTGGCCGGTTAAGACTGATATGAGGTCAGGGGACTTACGTGGCCGGTTAAGACTGATATGAGGTTAGGGGACTTGCGTGGCCGGTTAAGACTGATATGAGGTTAGGGGACTTACGTGGGCCAGTTAAGACTGATATGAGGTTAGGGGACTTACGTGGCCGGTTAAGACTGATATGAGGTCAGGGGACTTATGTGGCCGGTTAAGAATGATATGAGGTTAGGGGACTTAAGTGGGCCAGTTAAGACTGATATGAGGTTAGGGGACTTACGTGGCCGGTTAAGACTGATTTGAGGTCAGGGGACTTACGTGGCCGGTTAAGACTGATATGAGGTCAGGGGACTTATGTGGCCGGTTAAGACCGATATGAGGTTAGGGTACTTATGTGGCCGGTTAAGCAGTCTAGCAGTGATTCTCAACCAGTTTAATGTCAAGGACCCCCAGTTTGACATGCATTAGGCTACGGACCCCCATTTAATGAAATTTCTGTCTCTGGGACCCCCAATTTATGTAAAATCTATGTTAATTTAACTCTGAGAGTGTACAAATGAAACTCCCTCAAGGACCCCTGGGGGTCCACGGATCCCACTTTGGGAACCACTGCCCTAACGCTAGCGTGATGGTCAATGACTCTAATCGATGAATGAGTCACGGGCACATGACACTACAAGTCACCCAAATACTTCCAAAAATACCTTCAAAGGTTGTATTTCATCACAAAATCTAAACTAATCCCCCTTTCCCTCTTCTTTGTTTCCTCTCGACAGGAGCTTGCTAAACACGTCAACTGGGTGAAGGTTGTCCAGCAGCTGCCCAGGGCATCAACCATCACAGATACACACAGCCAGTTTGCCATTTACTGCTCCCAAAATGTGAAGATAACAAACACCTGGGAATGCAATTCAAAGCCTCGCCTCACCCCCATCAATTGTAAAAATACAAAACAAGAAATATCTAATTAATGCCAAATACAATTGAATGCCAATATACAATTGACAGAATCACCTTTTGTCCACCATTGTCACAATGTTGGGTAACATCAGCATTGATCAGTTGGTTATTGTGTTGGTTGTGAGTGGTGACAATACATTGTATGAAGAAATGTACAGTTGTCATTGTCCTTTGTCATTTAATAGCTGCTGTGCCGGCATCACTTTTAAGCTAAATACAGGTGTTAAATGTTAAATGCTTATACATTTATAACGCAAAAAAACTTTTTTTAAGTGTAAGAACAGTCAAATCCAGGCAATTTTTAATACCGATTACAAACAATGTATTTTTTTACACCGTACAAAACAAGACACGTGTCCCTGGCATACTGATACACCTGCCTAATTTTTTTTTGGTGCCACCACAATAACTGGTGGTGAACTAAGGCTCCTCTAAATACCTCTCAGTGAGGGAGTAAGGTCCTGGCCTGCCCCAGTAGTCCACAGCTCGAACCCTATAAACACCACCAACGTCCTTGTTGACTAGAAAATAAAACACATTATAAAGATCGTTTCAGATTGTTCCATTATTCATACTAGACCTGTACGTGCCCGTCGGCCACCTTGTCATAGCACCCGTTTTAACTATCTGTCTGTGTCCCTTTTGTGCCCATACTGTATATGGAGATCTCTGTAGTATGCAATACCCATTAGAGGCATCATTAGTAATAGTTAGTTACACATTTTGACTTTGAAATGTCAACATGTATGGTATGTACAGTACACGGGACATGTCAAAGTCAGTATGTAATATTAAAGATTATTCTTCCATCAAATTATCAGTTTTCCTACCGTTAACTACAGTCCTACCACTGTATGCCAGTGGTTCCCAAAGTGGGGTCCGGGGACCCCCAGGGGTCCGTGAGGGAGTTCCAGGGGGTCCTCAGCTAAATGATAGTGTGGAACCACATGGGCCCTTATGGGCCTGTAACTCAAGAGTTAAATAAATGATTGTACAATATATAATTTGGGGTCTCCGAGATAGAAATGCCATTCCATGGAGGTCTGTAGCCTAATGCATATGAAACTAGGGGTCCTTATCATAAATAAAACGTCTCTTATGGGGGTCCCCGGCATGTCTCTTCAAATGGAGGTCCGCGGGCTAATTAGTGTCAATTTGGGGGTCCTTGACATGAAAAAGTTTGGGAACCACGCACTGCTGTAAGGAAATGAGTTTTGCCATGGATGAAGAGGCAATAAGATTAAAGTCTTTGATTTAGTTGGTAATCACTTCCATAGTAAGTTAGTAACAAATCATTTTCACTATCAGAATCCTGTAGAGAAAAGCCCTTGTGCACACGTACAAGGACAGGCGCGTTGGAGCCGGCAAACAAATGTGAATCATGAGATTCTGAAGTGTCTGCCGTCTTCACTCATAGAGCAGCAGTTTATTTAGATGAAGGTCGTTTAGACCAGGGGTTCTCAACGTTTTTGGCCGGGGACCCCCGGAAATGCTTTGGCAATGTCTCGGGACCCCCGCCCCGCCCCCTCCCGACCCCCAATATAAATTGACTGCTACAATAACCTTAACCCATTTTGGGCGGGAACCCCTTTGTGTTTTAAGCATTATGTTATAATTTAGCTATTGAAAAATAGCAGATCTACAAGCTCATAGCGCGCCACCGAGTGGCGCGCTACGAGCTTGTAGGTCTGCTATTTTTGAAAAACCGTGAAAAAAAAGAAACAAAAATCTTTTTTTTTTTTTTTATAATTTGGAGACCCCCTAAAATAATTTGGCGACCCCCTGAGGGGTCGCGACCCACGGGTTGAGAACCCCTGGTTTAGACCGAAACGTCGTCACTCAGCTGACATGCTGCTGCTGCTCTCTCTTTTTGAGTGGTGCAACCACTCCAAGGAACAGCAATGTCCGTGACGTTCAACTATGTGTGTGACGTTCAACTATGTGTGTGACGTTCAACTATGTGTGTGACGTTCAACTATGTGTGTGACGTTCAACTATGTGTGTGACTATGTTTGTGTGTGACGTTAATGAGCACCAGTACCAATGAGTACCAAAAGTGGCGCTGTTGTGCCAGAAACAGAGAGAGAGAGAGAGAGATAGTGCTGCACTGTTGCCTGCTAATGAGAGAGAGGGGGGGGGGGGGGGGGGGATTTGCACCACTCAGTTCACACGGGTGTGATTTTTTTTCCTCAATATTAGAATCCTGAAAGAAAACTGAGCTGAGAGTGACGTGACCCTAGTCCCTGTTTATATGTTAACGGTAGGGTAAAGTGATACGTTTTGGTTAAATCAAAACGTTTAATTTTATTTTTTTGCAAACCGGTAAAGCACTATATTCTGATCATACAGAAAATACATGTTCAGGTAGGTGACATTTCAGCCAATCAGGAGAGAGTAGCCATTTAAATATCAGCATCATTTTTATAGTGTTTCTTTGTGTCATCATCACTTTCGATTTCACTTGTTTAATCTGATGAGTTTAAAATTGGTATCCTGATAATTAACAGTTTGAAAAAAAAAGTACCTGCATTCGGCTTGGCGGCTTCGTGTCTATACAAAAACAATTGCCCGCGTTCAGGGGCAATGGGTAATGTTGAGCAGGGGCAGTAGGACAGAGGCGCCATGTTCCTCCCAGTGGGTCTTCACACTGGCAGGTGAGCCAGTAGTGACAAGCAGCGGGAAAAAGTGGCATAACGACTAAATTGTTACCTGACCTTTGTGTTTCTAAATGTACCCAGAAGGCAGTAGCATAATGGTAGGTCAGATACCAGGGCGTGTTCACAAAACGGTAGGCCTGCTGCATCAGACCTCTTTTCTGGGGACCTCTAGCCTGGCGTTGTGAGACAATGATTCAGTTACCATTTGTGTGGCCATGGTGAGGAGGCCCGGTACAAGTCAGTTACCATTTGTGGCCATGGTGAGGAGGCCCAGTACAAGTCTTGGTGAAGGGGAGGCCGTGTTCTGCCAGGAGAACACTTACTGTACACTCAATGCTGCTTCCCTGCTCCCACACCAGCAGCAGCAACCTGTATGCAAGATGGCAAGTACAATAAAGCATACACTTTGAGTCCAAACAGAACAAATTGATGACAAGCCATCGATGAAACGCAAGGATACAGAGTGAATGCATAAAAGTGAAAACATTGGATTGAAATGACTAAAAGTACGTGGTAAATGCTAGTTAGAAAGACAATACAATACAAATCTGCTCACCTTTTTCGTCAGGTTTGCATTTATTTCCTCTTCTGTTGGCAATTCTAATTCCAACTGCTCCACTTTTATGCTGCACGGACTTTCATTTAGTTCTGCCAAATTATTGCTAGGGGGGGGCAGGTCATTCTGGTGCAGGTCTAACTTCTGCTGTAGTATCATTCTGAGTCTGCTTCCAACTGCTGTCCCTGTATGCTTCTCTGACTTTCTTTTTGTCCTTCCTTTTGTTCTGCCATTTTCATTTCTTCCGTTTGGAATTCCGCTTTGGTGACCACTGACCATATTGGTGGCGGATTGCTGTCCCGTTTGGCCTTCACTCAGTGACAGGTCTGAGTTCACCACACCAGCAGCAGCAGCAACCTGTATAAGAGATGGCAAGTAATAAAGTAATAAAGTAAAACCAACAGTGAGTCCAAACAGAAAACATCGATGACAAGACAGGCTGACTGACTCAGTGTCATTTGAGTTGCATGGCGATAAGATGGGATTCAAGTTACAGTATGATTTTTTTTTATTTGGGGCAGCGGTGGCCTAAGGCAGGGGTTCTCAACCCGTGGGTCGCGACCCCTCGGGGGGTCGCCAAAATATTTTAGGGGGTCCCCAAATTATTTTCAAAAAAAATACTCGGTGGCGCGCTATGAGCTTGTAGATCTGCTATTTTTCAATAGCTAAATTATAACAATGCTTAAAACACCAAAAGGGGTTCCCGCCCAAAATGGTTTAAGGTTATTGTAGCAGTCAATTTATATTGGGGGTCGGGAGGGGGCGGGGCGGGGGTCCCGAGACATTGCCAAAGCATTTCCGGGGGTTCCCGGCCAAAAACGTTGAGAACCCATGGCCTAAGGGTTAGAGGAGCGCCCTTGTTGCCGAAAGGTTGCCGGTTCGATTCCCCGGACGGGCAGGACAAATCTTGGTGGGGAAGTGATTGTCATCACTCACCCAACACCACTGAAGTGCCCTTGAGCAAGGCACTGAACCCCCAACTGCTCCCCCTGGAGCTGCTTAGTGGCCAACAGTATAAGACTGTGGTGGTACTGGTCAGCTCCCAGGTTTTAAAGATATTTTTTTTGCAGCTTACGCCTTTCATTGTTTTTTTTTGTTTTTTTAAAAGGGACAGACAGTAGGCTGACAGGAAACGGGAGAGAGATGGGGGAAGACATGCAGTAAAGGCCGTGTCGAACCCGCGGCACACTGCGACTGGATTACCAGTCGGGTGCCCAGACGGTTACGCCACCGCCTGGGCCTGCTCCCAGGTTTTAATGTGTGTGTGTGTGTGTGTGTGTGTGTGTGTGTGTGTGTGTGTGTGTTTCTATGTGTAGGGCGTTGCTGAAAATGAGCACCTGTGCTCAGCTACTTCCCTGGGTAAATAAAGAATAAAATAATAAAAAAAAGATCACTTCCTCGGCGTCAACATGGTTGGTAAGACACGCAATGCACCTAAACAAGCGCAGACTATGACATCTTGGGGTGAGCACGGGTTGCCTCCAGATAGCATATGGAGATACACTGTATGGCCAGCTAAAAGTTCTAATGACTAGAACGAAAATGTACATGCTGCCTTATAATGTCCATCAGAAACGCAATGACACAGAGTGAATGCATGAAGTGAAAACATTAGATTGAAATGACTAAAAATAAGTGGTAAATGCTAGTTAGAAAGACAATACAATAGAAATCTGCTCACCTCTTTTCTCAGGTTTGCTTTTATTTCCTCTATTTCCTTCTTTATTTCCTCCATGTGTGCTGCACGCAGCTGTGCACGCGGTTCACGAGCAGTATTTTTGCCCCACCAATTTTTATTGACGGCAGATTGCTGTCCAGTTTGGCCCTCAATCAGTGGCAGGTCTGAGCTTGGATTTAGGATCATTAAAATGTACTGTTCCTTTGCTGCTAGCCGCTTCTTTAGATACTCATAGTTGTGTTTAGGGTCAATGTTTGCTAGAGCTATCCAATGCCTAACCCTCTTCAGCTCACCATGTAGCCAAGAGAAAGGACGCCCTTTTACTGAACGAAGAGCTTGTCTATAGACCGGTGCAATTTGGTCAATGAACTCTGAGCTTACTTCCAAGTCCAACTGCTGTCCCTGTATGCTTCTCTGACTTTCTTTTTGTCCTTCCCTTGGTTCTGCCATTTTCTTTTCTTCCAGGGTCATTAAAACCTCCTGTTCCTTTGCTGCTAGCTGCTTCTGTAGCCACTCAAAGTTGTGTTCAGGGTCACTGTTTGCTAGACCTATCCACTTTCTAACTAACTTCAGCTCATTCTTTAGCCAAGCGAAACGACAGCCTTTTCTTACTGGACAAAGAACACGTCTATAGCATGGTGGAATGTCGTCAGTGCACTCTGAGTCTGCTTCCAACTGCTGTCCCTGTATGCTTCTCTGACTTTCTTTTTGTCCTTCCTTTTGTTCTGCCATTTTCATTTCTTCCGTTTGGAATTCCGCTTTGGTGACCATATTGGTGGCGGATTGCTGTCCAGTTTGGCCTTCACTCAGTGACAGGTCTGAGTTCACCACACCAGCAGCAGCAGCAACCTGTATAAGAGATGGCAAGTAATAAAGTAATAAAGTAAAACCAACAGTGAGTCCAAACAGAAAACATCGATGACAAGACAGGCTGACTGACTCAGTGTCATTTGAGTTGCATGGCGATAAGATGGGATTCAAGTTACAGTATGATTTTTTTTATTTGGGGCAGCGGTGGCCTAAGGCATGGGGTTCTCAACCCGTGGGTCGCGACCCCTCGGGGGGTCGCCAAAATATTTTAGGGGGTCCCCAAATTATTAAAAAAGAAAAAAAAAAAAGATTTTTTTTTTTTCACGATTTTTCAAAAATAGCAGACCTACAAGCTCGTAGCGCGCCACTCGGTGGCGCGCTATGAGCTTGTAGATCTGCTATTTTTCAATAGCTAAATTATAACAATGCTTAAAACACCAAAAGGAGTTCCCGCCCAAAATGGTTTAAGGTTATTGTAGCAGTCAATTTATATTGGGGGTCGGGAGGGGGCGGGGCGGGGGTCCCGAGACATTGCCAAAGCATTTCCGGGGGTCCCCGGCCAAAAACGTTGAGAACCCCTGGCCTAAGGGTTAGAGGAGCGCCCTTGTTGCCGAAAGGTTGCCGGTTCGATTCCCCGGATGGGCAGGACAAATCTTGGTGGGGAAGTGATTGTCATCACTCACCCAACACCACTGAAGTGCCCTTGAGCAAGGCACTGAACCCCCAACTGCTCCCCCTGGAGCTGCTTAGTGGCCAACAGTATAAGACTGTGGTGGTACTGGTCAGCTCCCAGGTTTTAATGTGTGTGTGTGTGTGTGTGTGTGTGTGTGTGTGTGTGTGTGTGTGTGTGTGTGTGTGTGTGTGTGTGTGTGTGTGTGTGTGTGTGTGTGTGTGTGTTTCTATGTGCAGGGCGTTGCTGAAAATGAGCACCTGTGCTCAGCTACTTCCCTGGGTAAATAAAGAATTAAAAAAAAAAAGATCACTTCCTCGGCGTCAACATGGTTGGTAAGACACGCAATGCACCTAAACAAGCGCAGACTATGACATCTTGGGGTGAGCACGGGTTGCCTCCAGATAGCATATGGAGATAAAATGGTAAATGGTGCATTTATATAGCGCCTTTATCCAAGGCGCTTTACATAGATTGTGCATTACATTCAGATACAGATACACTGTATGGCCAGCTAAAAGTTCTAATGACTAGAACGAAAATGTACATGCTGCCTTATAATGTCCATCAGAAACGCAATGACACAGAGTGAATGCATGAAGTGAAAACATCAGATTGAAATGACTAAAAATAAGTGGTAAATGCTAGTTAGAAAGACGATACAATAGAAATCTGCTCACCTCTTTCGTCAGGTTTGCTTTTATTTCCTCTATTTCCTTATTTATTTCCTCCAAGCGTCCTGCACGCAGCTGTGCACGCGGTTCACGAGCAGTATTTTTGCCCCACCAATTTTTATTGACGGCAGATTGCTGTCCAGTTTGGCCCTCAATCAGTGGCAGGTCTGAGCTTGGATTTAGGATCATTAAAATGTACTGTTCCTTTGCTGCTAGCCGCTTCTTTAGATACTCATAGTTGTGTTTAGGGTCAATGTTTGCTAGAGCTATCCAATGCCTAACCCTCTTCAGCTCACCATGTAGCCAAGAGAAAGGACGCCCTTTTACTGAACGAAGAGCAAGTCTATAGACCGGTGCAATGTGGTCAATGTACTCTGAGCTTACTTCCAAGTCCAACTGCTGTCCCTGTATGCTTCTCTGACTTTCTTTTTGTCCTTTCTTTTGTTCTGCCATTTTCATTTCTTCCGTTTGTAATTCCGCTTTCCACTTGATCAGTGACAGGTCTGAGTTCGGATTTAGGATCATTAAAATGTCCTGTTCCTTTGCTGCTATCTGCTTTTGTAGCCACTCACCGTTTGCTTCAGCTATCCACTTTCTAATATACTTCAGCTCCTTCCTTAGGTTACGGAAACTTTCCCCTTTTCTTAATGGACGAAGAACGCGTCTATAGCAATCGGCAATGATGTCAGTGCACTCCGAGTCTCCTTCCAACTGCTGTCCTTGTAAGCCCTCAGTCTCAGTCAGTGACAGATCGGAGTTTAAGCAGGAATGTCCAGGTGCATCGTTGTAGCCAGCAGGTGGATGTGGATGAGGGTAAACCTGACCAAGTAAGGCTCCAGTGTCAGCAGAGGGACGTACCGGATTAATTGAATTACACAAACCAGGGGGACAGGAGGACGAAGGTGGGTTGTCATTAGACACATCGTCCCAAGCTGCTGAGGACGCACCGTTACTAGTGTCTCTATGGTAGTCAGTGTACTCTGAGTGCTGGACAGTATTGATTATGTGAAGGTAACAACGGTCTGACTGCCGTCGTCCAGTTTGGCCTTCACTCAATGACAGGTCTGAGTTCTGCTCTGTCGTATCTAGCCCCTTCTTCCCATTAGACGATTCTTGTCCATGTATTTGTTCTGCCGGTTGTTTTGTTTGTATTTTCATATCAGTGAGTTTTGTCTGACATTGAGGGTTGATGTGGAGGTCACGAGGTAATGGCCGCTGTCCACTTTGGCCCTCGATCAGTGACAGATCTGAGTTGAAGTGAGAATGTCCAGGTGCAGTGTTGCAACCAGCAGGCAGATATGGATGAGGGTAAACATGGCCATCCAAGGCTCCAGTGTCAGCAGAGGGACATAAAGGAGTCATTGAATAATTAGAAAAAGCAGGGGGATAGGAGGACGAAGGTGGTGGGATGTCATTGGACCCATAGTTCAAGGAGGCCGGACCGAACCGGTGCCGGACCGAAGTGTATGATGGAATTGCAGATGCAGCATCGGAATTGTACATTGGTATTGCACATGCATCAGGATAGGTAACAAGATATTCTGGGTTCTCTAGATACTGATGGCGACCAGTAGCGCCATCTCTGGAAGCAATTATATTCTTATCTCCATCTCGTTCTCTTCCTCTCTCTCTGCTTCTCTGTCTAAAGTGTAGACTGTATTCAGAATTTTGTGTTTGTTCTCCGCTATCCCTGGTTTTGCTGGGGGAATGCTGATGACGGGAGGGACTAGAACTAGGCCTGTCAGACACTGAGGTTGATGAAGAGGAACGACTGTGATCACTTCGTACATGCTGCTGACTTATTTTGCTCGGAGCTGTACCGTACAACCTTTGTTTGGTTTCATTCTTCATACCATAGAGCCTCTTCCGTGTACGTTCTGCTAGTTTGCACATGTCATCTGCATCCATACTAAAACCAATCATCTTCAGAATGTTCTGGAGATCTCCCTGATGCTGCTCCAGTTTGGCTTTCTTCTCCTCCACCACTGGGGGAGACCTGGATCTACGACTAGAGACAAAATGGTGGTCGTCTCTATCATCACTCTGGGCAGATTTCTCCTCACGCTGGAAGTTTATTTTACACCCCTCATTGGAAATGTGTTGATCGAGTAGTTCAGTCTTCCTCTCTTCACTGCGAGAGCGACAGTCTTGTTGGCTGTCACTCTCGCACACAACTGGCTTTTCCTTCACAACTGGGGTCTGACTACTATGCAGAAGACCCTGACCAGTAGGAGGATGCTCATTGTCATCAATGAGTATTTTATTCAGCATCTCAATGTCCACCCCTTTATTAAGTACACTGAGGAAACGCTGGAATCCTTTGACAGTCGAGTTCTTTTCCTCAACTGTGGTAGTAGGGCTCTGGCTGGGAGGTTGTGGTTTAACAGGGACCTGCCAAAGGGCACATGTAAGAAAACATCATTATCTGTTAAAGAGTGCAGCATGCATCAGGGAATTAAAACTTTGAGTGAGCTTCTCAGTACTTCAAAAGCTTAGTAATTTCAACTATAGTTGAAATTACTATGGTTGAAATTAAATTGATGTTATGTTGGACAGGCGCTCCTAATAAAGTGGCTGGTGGTGAGTGTATTCATTATGAATATATACGTGGAGGTAAGGAATTGTACAATAGTTAAGTGATAGTTTGATAAGGCTGAACAACAAAGCTACAAACCTCCCCATGTGAATCCAATAAACCAGAATTACGGTGCCTTTTCATCAAAGCTTTCACTCTGAGTTTTAGGGGATGGTCATCTTTGTTCAAGGTTGATGAACTTGTCTTCTCCACAGGATTAGGTGGTGGAAGGTGGTCAGTTGGAGTGGAGAAGGCCTGAGCAGTTGGAAGGAATATAGTTTGTTACACCATCAGATGCACATATACGGACATCTACACCACTAGATAACGTATGCTGTGTAGGTCAAATATTAATTTAAAAAAATAGACACTATTTTACCCTTATTTTGGCTATGGAGCCTTCATCAGGGTCAGAGCCCTGCATGATTAAATGTCACCAACTATGTGATAATATTTGCCTCTGAGATGTAGTGGAGTAGAAGTAAAAGTATTTAGGAATCAAAAATGCTGAAGTAAAGTACAATTTAATACCTCAAAATTGTACTGAAGTATACTTGAGTAAATGTACTTACAGTAGTACAGTAGTCTCTCCACGCTTTCCTTCGCTGCACAATACCATCCACCCTCTCTTTCAGTGGTCTATTGTTGTAGGCTGAAGGCTGTTTGCTGCTGGAGAAACCTTTCAGTGGTCTATTGCTGTAGGCTGAAGGCTGTTTGCTGCTGGAGAAACCTACATCCTTTTCTCCTGTATTCATAAAGGCCAGAGTATCTCTCACAGAACTGTCCACTTTGCTAGAGAGATCCTCTTCCCGGTCTTCTTTAAACATCATCTGACAGGGTGTCTTTGCTTTTAGGATGCTTTTTAAGGGTGGCCTTGTTGTTGTTGTCATCTGACATGGTGTCATTGCCTTTAGGATGCTTTTTAAGGGTGGCACTGTTGTTGTTTTCAAAGCAATTGCAGTAGTTTTCTTGCAGAGTATTTGCTTCTCAATCTGTTTAAGTTCTCTCCTCTTCCTTGCCAACTCTTTATCGATCTCACTCATTTCCTCTGGTTCGCTATCTGGGTCTGATGATGTGACCATTTCTGGGTTAAGAGTATTGGAATTCAGCCTGTATGACATATTATGCCTATCGGATGAAGGTGTATGATGCTCCAATTCTTCATTAGTACCCATCATGGTATGTGGTCGTTTGTTGTCTTTCACTGAATAATAACCACAATGTGGGACATTCATTCTCTGTATTTTCCCTGGAATCTCGTCTTGGTCTTGGATCAATGGAGGCTTTTCCATTGTCTCTGGTGAGTGTAATTGCCAGTCTGTAGGATCCATCCAGTTCAGGGATTATTACTGCATAACAAAACAAGGGGAAAACGAGGTTTAAAATCAGCAAACGTCCAACATAACACGTACACAAAACAAACAACAACAATGTTAAAATAAGCTAAATCTGTTAATTGTTCCTTTTTTAACTTTGAGAGAAATAAGCCCAACTTGGTACCACAACACCTCAAATGCCCTTAAAACAAGGCTCGAGAATTCCCAAAACAAACTGGCCAGGCTTCTACTTGGCCTCTCTACCTGAACCCACCTCACCCCTGCCCACTTTGACAGGCTGGAATGGAATGGCTTAGGGTTGACGACAGAGTACAGCATCTTGCAATGGGTCTGTGGTCCACAAGATTCGATACACTACCAAGATACGCATGTACCTGTGTAGATACTTCCTTAATGTCAACGAAGTCCACACCCACAACACCAGAGGGAGTTCAACAAACCATGTGCAACCCGGATTCGGCACTAACAAGGGACTAAATTAATTTAGCTCCTATGCCACAAAATGTGGAACGCCCTACCAACAGTCATTAAGACATGCGAATCCCTTGACTCCTTCAAAACCGCTCTCAAAGGGCACCTACTCTGAATCCTCCTCACCCTTTTTGCCTCTATGATTTCCTGTTTTGGGCTATATATATATAGAAGTGTATATTTGTATAGTCTCTAAATGTTTTTGATGAATTGAAAACGGTGGGCCCTATATTGTAAACAAGTCTAATGCTTTTATGGTGTCGTCCACTCAGTTAAGTTTTTGTATTGAGTTTATTGTGCTTGAACTGTACTGTAATTCTGCAAACTGTTAATAAATACTTCAATCAATCAATCAAAACTTAGCCCCATTTATTGTACACTTTCCTAGTTAAATAATAAAGACAACTCACAGCTCCTCTTCCGTGTCTGTCTCCAACGAAACATCAATATGTCGTTGCTAAGTGTCAAACGGTGACATTTAGCGGTTACAGGCAAATATACGCTTCCACGGTGCTTGTAAAAACTATTACTTTTAATAATGACCACGTCGTTGACCCGACCACGAACATACAAAGATTAACAAGAGGAAGAGAATGCTAAAAGCTTAGCCAAACATGGCTATGGTGTTCAAACCTTAGGTTCAAATACCGCCACCATGTGGACGGAGTTAAATTTGTTTTGGTAAAAACAAAACGCTTTTCTCTCTCTCTCTCTCTCTCTCTCTCTCTCTCTCTCTCTCACACTCTCTCACACACACACACACACACACACACACACACACACACACACACACACACACACACACACACACACACACACACACACACACACACACACACACACACACACACACACACACACACACACACACACACACACACACACACACGCAATATGACAATGCCATTAAAGTAAGTAAAGTCATGGTTTTGGCATCACAATTACAGTATTCGTCCTACCAACCAACCATAAAAAATACTCATTATGCAGAATGCCCCATTTCACAATAATTTGAAATGAATCACATTATTGTATTGACATTTGTATGTGTTCATTACTTTAATTCAACTGTATTACATTTGCAAAGCAATAACCACAGGCTAGCCTGACACTCAGTCTGAATTTTCATTTCGTTTCACTTCATATTTTTTTAATGGTAGCGATTCAGGTCTTTCTAATAGGCTGGTACAACTAGCAAGAAAACATGACAATTCACATGAGGTACAAAAAAAAATCTAACAAAGACATCATACACTTAAATCAATACAAATCAACAAAACAGCCCTTAATGAAGTAATACAACTTAAAATATACCATCTACCCTATAGAGCGTCGCAGTCCCGCCTCCTACCCTGGACCAGGAAATAAAACCCAATGCATTATTCTCATAGACATTTCTTAAAGTATTTATTTAAAGACGGTTACGCCGCGGACAAAGCCAACTCGAGTCGTGACAACTCATGACAACACAAACAATATTTTGGACCAAACAAATAATTACAAAGAAGAAAAACAACAAAAAAAGTGTTGTAACCTGCCGTTTTTTTCTTCTTTCTAATTATTTGTTTGGTCCAAAATATTGTTTGTGTTGTCATGCGTTGTCACGACTCGAGTTGGCTTTGTCCGCGGCGTAACCGTCTTTAAATAAATACTTTAAGAAATGTCTATGAGAATAATGCATTGGGTTTTATTTCCTGGTCCAGGGTAGGAGGCGGGACTGCGACGCTCTATTGGCCTGAATATAATATATATTTTTTTTCAATGGAAATATCCTAAAAAAAGAATGGGGTCATATAATAATCTAGACTGTTTGACATTCAATGTTTTTTTTCCACAACATTTTTCAAGACTCAATTAATGAGTCTTGAGAAATGTAGGTAGTCTTATAATCAGTGGTCTTATATTCGGGACAATACGGTATATCATACTGGATCTGCCTGAATGTGCCCACCACGGGAGACACCAAAAATAGTGACTAGGGGACACGGATTATGCCCCGGAAAGCAAAAAAAAAAGTAGTATTTCAAGAAACGACAAATTAACAAAAACACAGACAGGACCTATTACAACACCCTACCATTTATTGCTGCAGAAAAGTAAATCTACAAAAGAGAAAACTTCTAAACATACAAGGGGAAGGAAAACAAAAACAAATGTGTTTCCCTGTTATTAGCCACGTCAACTCTTACATAATGTTTCTGTCCAGTGTCTACACTGTTAAGATTTTTGAAATATGAAATAGGAGAGCTGCACTGTGTTAAGATATGGGTCTGGAGGCAAATTAGTATTCAGGTATATCAGAAAGAATGAAACTTGAACACAATAATCTTTCTCAATTGCAGATTTAAAGTGTATTGCTAAGCTTTCAGACACCGGTTCAGACTCGGAGCATTATAGACCTTTGAAAAACAATGAAACACAATATCCACATACAGTATAATATACTGTACAGTATATACACTTGTACAGAACTAGTTACTTTTGGAAAAAAGTAAAGTTACTGGAAAATAGTAATATTACTGAAGGTACTTAAGTTACTTGGTGTTCGGATATATGATCATTAAAATGTACTGTTTCTTTTCTTCTAGCTGCTTCTGTAGCCACTCAGGGTCACATTTTGCTTTAGTTATACTATTTCTAACATACCTTAGACAGTTCTGTAGCGACTTGAGATCACGCCCTATTCCTACTGGAAGAAGAGCACGTCTATAGCACTCTGGAATGTCGTCAGTGTACAACACTACTTCCAACTGCTGTCCTTGTATGCTGCTCGCCTTGCTCTGCCTTTCTTTTACTCCTTCCTTTTGTCCTGGCATTTTCTTTTCTTCCGTTTGGAATGTTGCTTTGGTGACCATATTGACGGCGGATTGCTGTCCAGTTTGGCCTTCACTCAGTGACAAGTCTGAGTTCTGCTCTAGTCTCTTCAAAATGTACTGTTCCTTTGCCGCTAGCTGCTTCCGTAGCCAATCAGAGTTGCGTGGGTTCCATTTTACATCGATCTCAGTTTCCTTTCTAACATACTTCAGCTGCTCCTTTAGCCAAGAGAAAGGACGCCGTTTTCCAGGGGTATAGGACTGTGGAATGTCTCCTTCCAACTGATGTCCTTGTATGCTTCTCTGACTTTCTAATTGTCCTAACTTTAGTTCACATGCAGCATCAGGATGGGTAACAAGATATTCTGGGTTCTCTAGATACTGATGGCGACCAGTAGAGCCATCTCTGGAAGCAATTATATTGTTGTCTCCATCTCCTTCTCTCCTTTGTTCTCTACTTCCTCTCTCTCTGCTTCTCTGTCTAAAATGTAGACTGTATTCAGAGATTTGTGTTTGTTCTCCGCTATCCCTGGAGGTTTTGCTGGGGGAATGCTGATGACCGTCCGACCTCAGTTTGGTTTCATTCTCTATCCCATAGAGCCTCTTCTGTGTACGTTCTTCTAGTTTGCACATGTCATCTGCATCCATACTGAAACCAATTGTCTTCAGAATGTTCTGGAGGTCTTCCTGATGCTGCTCCAGTTTGGGTTTCTTCTCTTCCACCACTGGGGGAGACATGGATCTACGACTAGAGCCAAAATGGCAGTCGCCTCCGTTGTCACTCTGGGCGGATTTCTCCTCACGCTGGATGTTTCTTTTACATGCCTCGTTGGAAATATGTTGATTGAGCAGTTCAGTCGTCCTCTCTACACTGCCAGACCGACGGTCCCTCTGCCCAGCTCCACATTGTAATCGTTGGCTGTCACTCTCGCACACAACTGACTTTTCCTTCACAACTGGGGTCTGACTATGCAGAAGACCCTGACCAGTAGGAGGATGCTCATCGTCATCAATGACTATTCTATTCAGCATCTCAATGTCCACCCCTTTATTAAGTACACTGAGGAAACGCTGGAATCCTCTGACAGTCGAGTTCTTTTCCTCAACTGTGATAGTAGGGCTCTGGCTGGGAGGTTGTGGTTTAACAGGGACCTGCCAAAGGGCACATGTAAGAAAACATAATTATCTGTTAAAGAGTGCAGCATGCATCAGGGAATTAAAACTTTGAGTGAGCTTCTCAGTACTTCAAAAGCTTACTAATTTATTTTACATTTTCAAGAAATTGCTAGACATTATAGTTGCATGCCATGGCTGAGTATGTTAATTTATGTTATGTTGGACAGGTGAGTGTATTAATTACGAATATATATAGTTAAGTGATAGTTTGATAAGGCTGAACAAGTGTTCAACAAAGCTACAAACCTCCCCATGTGAATCCAATAAACCAGAATTACGGTGCCTGTTCATCAAAGCTTTCACTCTGAGTTTTAGAGGATGGTCATCTTTGTTCAAGGTTGACGAACTTGTCTTCTCCACAGGATTAGGTGGTGGAAGGTGGTCAGTTGGAGTGGAGAAGGCCTGAGCAGTTGGAAGGAAAATAGTTTGTTACACCATCAGATGCACATATACGGACAAATAATAATAAAAAAGAAAAATAGCCACAGATTCCTCAGTCCTCATAGTTGGGACATATAATCACATACACGTTTTGGCTATGGGGCCTTCATCAGGGTCAGAGCCGTAAAAACTGCCTGATTAAATGTCACCAACTATGAGGACGGGGGGCAGACGTTAGTCCGACGCACCAACAGTCCGACATACGCGGCCGGTTAAAACTCACCCGTGGCTCCCGACATGCATGGCTGGTCAAGACACATGTGCATGGCTGGTTAAGACTCACCCGTGGCTCCCCACAAGCACGGCCAATTAAGACACATGCGTGGCCGGTTAAGACACATGCGTGGCTGGTTAAGACACATGTGTGGCCGGTTAAGACACATGCGTGGCTGGTTAAGACTCACCCGTGGCTCCCGTGTGCGGTTAGGGTTAGTTAGGTTAGGGTTTTGGGGTAGGGTGTCGGACCAAAATAGTGTCGGACTGTTGGTGCAGTACTTAGTTTAGACAGTTTTTGGTTTAGACTAGTCATTGGTTAGACCAGTCATTAGTCCTACAACTACAACCTATCTCAAACCCTCACCCTAAACCTAACCTCCCACGGGGCAGCAATGACTAGTCTAAACTAAGTATGCACCCCGGTACGAATGTGTGGCCCAGTTGTTTGATTAGCTTAGCTATGTATGTTCTATTACAGCAACTCGTTAGGTGTGCGTCCGTTCTGCCATATTTGTCAGGCATGAACAAACATAGTTGTATTTACAGATTGAATGTAACAAACAAACAGCGTTCTTTGAGAAGGCAAATGTCAGGATGTAAATATCTATTAGTAAGAATTCTGTTGCCATAGAGATACAGTATGTCAGATAAGTCTCCACAGTCTTTTTATACGAAAACCATCAGCAGAAGAGGAAAAAGTACTCAATTGTTTTACTTAAGTAAAAGTAACGCATTGTGAGCTATAGTAGATCGCCTATTAAAAAGAAAATATATATATATATATATATATATATATATATATATATAGGGCTGAAGTTGTTACTGTATTTTTTGTAATAATAATCAAAATCTGCAAAGTAACTATAGTAACTGCAGTTTTTAAATACATATAGTGGCGTAAAAGTACAATATTTACCTCTGAAGTATAGGAATACAATTTAATACCTCAAAATTGTACTTCAAGTACTGTAGTACTTGTAGTAAATGTACTTACAGTAGTTATTTTCCACGCTTTCCTTCTTCGCTGCACAATACCATCCACCCTCTCTTTCAGTGGTCTATTGTTGTAGGCTGAAGGCTGTTTGCTGCTGGAGAAACCTTTCAGTGGTCTATTGCTGTAGGCTGAAGGCTGTTTGCTGCAGGAGAAACCTACATCCTTTTCTCCTGTATTCATAAAGGCCAGAGTATTTCTCACAGAACTGTCCACTTTGCTAGAGAGATCCTCTTCCCTCTTCCCTGTAGTTGTTTTCATAGCAATAGTCGTTTTCTTGCAGAGTATTTGCTTCTGAATCTGTTTAAGTTCTCTCATCTTCCTTGCCAACTCTGTATCGATCTCACTCAGTTCCTCTGGCTCGCTATTTGGGTCTGATGATGTGAACATTTCTGGGTTAAGATTATTGGATGACAGCCTGTATGACATATTATGCCTATCGGATGAAGGTGTATGATGCTCCAATTCTTCATTAGTACCCATCATGGTATGTGGTCGTTTGTTGTCTTTCACTGAATAATAACCACAACGTGGGACATTCATTCTCTGTATTTTCCCTAGAATCAGTCCTCCGTCTTGGATCGATTGGTGCCAGTCTGTAGGATCCATGGTTAAGTCTGTTCCAGACAGCTCAGGGATTATTACTGCATAACAAAACAAGGGGAAAACGTGAGGTTTAATCAGCAAACGTCCAACATAACAAACAACACAAAAATAACGACGCTGTTAAAATAAGCTAAATCTGTTAATTGATCCTTTTCTTAACTTTGGGAGAAATAAAACCAACTTGAGCCCTGGCTATTTGTACACTTTCCTAGAGTTCTGATGAATTGAAAATGGTGGACCCCTGTTGTAAACAAGTGTAACGCTTTACCAGTCTGTCGTCCACAATTGTATTGAGTTGTGCTTTCGTTTGAAATGTACCCATTCTATCTGCATACTGTTAATAAAATAATAATGAAATCAATAAAATAATAAACAACTCACAGCTCCTCTTCGTGTCTGTCTCCACCGAAACATCAATGTGTCGTTGTGTCCATTTCACTTTACAAGTGTCAGACGGTGACATTTAGCGGTTACAGGCAAATATATAGGCCTACGCTTCCACGGTGCTTGTAAAATGAATGAACTATGAATTATTACCACGTTGAACATGAACCTAAAGATTGACAAGAGGAAGAGAATGCTAAAAGCGTAGCCATTAGCATTAGCACCATAGATATATTTACTCTATGGTGTTCATACATAGGACAGTATACGGAGTACAGACAACTGCAAATACGACGCCACCATGTGGACGGAGTCAAATTTGTTTTTGAAAAAAACAACACACACACAAACACACACGATACAAAAATACTCATTATGCAGAATGGCCCATTTCACAATAATTTGAATCACATTATTGTGTATTGACATTCGTTTGATTGATTGAAATATTTATTAACAGTTTGTAGAATTACAGTACATTTCAAGCACAAACTCAATACAAAGGCTGTTAACTGTGAGTGGACGACCCAATTAAGCATTACACTTGTTTACAAGAGGGTCCACAAAATGTATGTGTGTATGTATGTGTTCATTACTTTAATTGAACTGTATTACATTTGAAAAGCAACAATTTTTTTTAATGGTAGCGATCAGGCTAACATAATACATAATAAAGTGACATGTCTCATTTCCAATGTGGTCCTCATAGTCATACAAACTATTAAAAAAAACATGACAATTCACATGAGGTAGGCCTACAAAAGAAATTATAACAAAGACATCATTCACTTAAATCAATAAAAGTCAACCAAACAGCCCTTAAAGGACCACTTCACCACTTTTCAACATATCTTCATATAATAGGTCCTCACTAATAATCATGAAAAAATGGCACGATTTTTTTCTACTCAGTCTGTGTCTCATAGGAGGGTTGTGGGCAGTTTAGAAACCATCTTCCAGTGACATCATCATTAGGCAGATTCTTTTTTAAACAACATTTTTTTACAAAAATATTTAGATTTTCATTGAGAACGATGGCTTCCATTTTCGCATTGCAACTTTTCAGGACTAGAAAGCCTGCTGTTTCTATTAGCTTGTATTCCCCATCGATGTCGTCACTGGAAGACCGAGTAGAAAAAAATTGCACCATTTTTTCATGATTATTAGTGAGGACCTATTATGAAGATAGGTTGAAAAGTGGTGAAGTGGTCCTTTAATGAAGTCAACTTAAAATATACCATCTACAATTCAGGGGTATTCAACTGGGGGAAAATGGTGTGTGTGTGTGTTTCCAACTGGTGCTCGTTATGTTTATGCACTGTCAAATAGGTCTACATCTATTCTAAGGTAGCATCTCTGCTGTCGGGACGAAACCACCTAACTCCAAAAGTATAATTTTTCAGGAAATGAAAAATAGGCATATACATTTTTCAGGAAATTAAGAAAACCTTGTATTTTGAAAATAAAGCAATACTGCCTCATCAAAGTTGGTGGTGTGACTTTATATAATGTCAATTACTAGCATGAGAGGGAAAGGGGTGGTGGAGATAGTTGCTAGCAGACAGTTTGAAGGTCCAATGGACTTAAGGTTTTGTCTAAAGTGTTTCCATTGGTTCAATATTCCAAAACCTCAAAAATGAAGTTGGTTTCCTCCCGACAGCAACGATATACTTGTATAGACATAGATCACCCTGTGCTCATACTGTGCACAAAATACAAATGTATTACATACATTTTCGTGGTTGAACACAAAATGCATTTTGAGGACCCACAAATGTCCACAGTTCCACTACAGAGGCTATGGACATTGGGGGGCTGATATCACAACAAACCAAATCTCTCTTTTCTTTTAGATGGCCTAGAACTGGAATTAAATACATGGGAATTTACATAACACCAACAATTGACCAACTATTTGAAGCAAATTATCCTACTCATTAATAAGATCAGAGATGTTGACAGATGGACGGTCCTACCCCTCTCTTTAATAGGTAGGGTAGAGACCGTGCGTATGAACATCCTACCAATGCTGCTATACCCAGTCCAAATGCTACCGATCCCAGTACCTACCACCACATTTAACTTACTAAATAAATTCATTTCATAATTCATCTGGCAGGGCAAACGACCCAGGATCCGTCTCAAAACATTACAATTGGCCAAGACCGCTGGTGGACTAGCTCTTCCTAATTTAAAATACTATTTCTGGGCAGCCCAACTCAGATCTCTAACTACATGGATAGAAAATTATGAATCAACCAGGTGGTTAAAAATTGAGAAAACTATGCAGTCACAACTAGCAGTCCTTCCCTTCTCAGGGAATAAAATAAATGGAGATGCTATGGGAGTTTGGTCTAGGTTCACAATTAAAATATGGAAGGATTGGGAAGTCCAGAAAGAATTTAAACTGCCTCAACTATCATCAGGCCTGTCTTCAATTGGGTGCATGGGAGGTTTTGTGCCTTCAAGGCTAGATGCTGAGGTTTGTCCACCAGTTATTTTTCCTCCAATCAGTTAAAGTAATTTGAACAACTCAGAAACGAGTTTAATCTGCCCAGAACTGATTTTTATAGATACCTACAACTAAGACACTATTTACAAAGACATGACTGGGACAAAATTCGAACCCCTTCGAGTTTGGAATCTCTTTTTATGGACATACAAAAGCATGGTTCATTCACCAAAGTAATTTCTATCTTATATCAAACTCTGCTAGAAATGGTTCCCAATAATTCTCTTTATATAAAAGCCAAGTGGGAGGCAGAAATACAACAAGAGATTTCACAAGAAGAATGGCTAGACGCCTGCACTGAAGTGCATAAAGTAACAAACTCTAACTCTTGGAGAGAATATCAATGGAAAATTGTAAGCAGATTTTTTAAGTCCATTATTGACTGGTAGAGCAGGCACTACTCCTACAACCGAGTGCTGGCGGGAATGTGGTGAACAGATCGGTAATCATACGCATATCTTTTGGACGTGTCCTAAATTACAGCAATTCTGGAATAATGTTTTTAATGACATTAACAGTGTTTGACACTCAGATACCACAAGATTTGAAGACCGGTGGTGGTGCCGACTGGGTTTGAAGGTAGGAAAAAGGTGTACCTCCTCCAGATATTGTTAACAGCGGCCAAAAAGACTATCACAATAAATTGGCTAGGAAAACACCCTCCAACCCACGAACAATGGCTGAATAAAGTAAAAGAAATTAGAGACATGGAAGAAATTACTTATTTGGTGAGGCTACAAAATGAGCAATTTATTAAGAAATGGACGCATTACAAAGATGTATTTCTACAAAGAGATCATGAATGTTTAATGTGATATGATTGTACAATATGTGGGTAGACTGACAGTATTTATAAAAATATGTATGGTACGTTCTGTAACTCGCATATAATATTTATCATACTCTTCCCCCCCCCCCCCCCTCTTTACTTTTCTTTATTTTTTTATTTTATTTAGTTTCATGTGAGTTTACATTTCTTCACTTTATTATTATCGTTAGTATTAATTTATGATTATTATTATTTTTCAATGTAGCTGCTGTCTCCTTGCGGAGACAATTTTGTACTGAGAAATGAATGATGCTATATGATGCTTGTGTATAAAATGTATTGTCTACCCCGGCAATGACAATAAAAACAATAAGTTAAAAAAAAAAAAAAAACACCAAAAAGGGTTGTTCGGATATATGATCATTACAATGTCCTTGACCTCTTCCCTGCGTTGTCTTATCCGAGTTCGTGGGAGGGTTTGTAGGGTTCGATCAGACTTCCAAGATATGGGGGAGCCATACCCTTGGTTGCTTTGAATGCCAGCATCAGTGTTTTGTATTCTGTGCGGGCAACGACCGGGAGCCAATGGAGGGAACGGAGAAGGGGGGAGACATGTGAGAATTTTGGCTGGTTGAAGACCAAGCGAGCTGTGGCATTTTGGCTCAGTTGGAGAGTCTTAAGTGCGCATGCCGGCAGGCTAGTAAGGAGGGAGTTCCAATAGTCAAGTTTTGACAAGACTGTTGTCTGGATTAGAAGCTGTGCTGACTCCTGGGTGAGGAACGGTCTAATTCATCGTATGTTAAAAATGTATGCCATATCATAATGTTTGTGTAACAATTTATAACATGTTCTCAATAAAAACGTATTTGACCAAAAAATAGAGTGTAAACCTACAGGATCGAGTGACAGCTGTAATGTGTTTTGAATGAGAGCTGACTGTCCAGGACAACACCAAGGTCCCGCATGGGGCAGGACTTAGTCTACTTCCAACTGCTGTCCTTGTATGCTTCTGACTTTCTTTTTGTCCTTCCTTTTGTTCCGCTTTGGTGACAGTATTGACGGCGGATTTCTGTCCAGTTTGGCCTTCACTTAAGGACAGGTCTGCGTTCTTAGGATCTTTAAAATGTACTGTTCCTTTGCTGCTAGCTGCTTCCGTAGCCACTCAGAGTTGCGTCTACGGTTACACCTTGCTTGGGTCTCAGTTTGCTTTCTAACATACTCCAGCTGCTCCTTTAGCCAAGAGAAAGGACTCACTTTTCCTACTGGAATAAGGCCACTGGTATGTGGAATGTGGTCAGTGCACTCCGAGTCTCCTTCCAACTGCTGTCCTTGTATGCTTCTCTGACTTTCTTTTTGTCCTTCCTTTTGTTCCGCTTTGGTTTTTCTTTTGGATTTCTGTCCAGTTTGGCCGTCTGGGTTCGGATTCAGGATCATTAAAATGTACTGTTCCTTTGCTGCTAGCTCCTTCCGTAGCCACTCAGGAAGCCACTCAGGATTGTGTTTAGGGAGGTCACAGTTTCTTAGAGCCATTTTAACATACCTCAGCTCCTTGTGTAGCACAGGAAAACCAAACTCAATTCCTACTGGAAGAAGACAACGGATAAAGTCTACTTCCAACAGCAGTATTTGAAAGCTTATCAGACTTTCTTTTCCATTTTCCATTTTCTTTTCTTCCATTTGGAATTCCGCTTTGGTGACCGTATTGACGGCAGATTGCTGTCCAGTTTGTCCTTCACTCAGTATGTAAGAGCTCTCCTCTAGTCTCTTTAAAATATACTGTAGCTGCTTCTGTAGCCCATTAGAGTTGCATTTAGAGTTACAGTTTAGGGTCTCAGTTTGCTTTCTAACATACTTCAGTTGCTCATTTAGCCAAGAGAAAGTACTCTGACTTTCTAATTGTCCTTCCTTTTGTTCTGCTTTGGTGACAGTATTGACGGCAGATTGCTGTCCAGTTTGGCCTTCACTCAGTGACAGGTCTGCGTTACTTGGTGTTCGCTCCACTCCTGCTTGCTTTTCTCCTGTGAATTGATCAGAGGGAAACCGGTAAACTATTTTGTTTACCGGATGAGGGTAAACATGGCTATCCAAGGCTCCAGTGTCAGCAGAGGGACATAAAGGAGTCATTGAATAATTACAAAAAGCAGGGGGATAGGAGGAAGAAGAAGGTGGGATGTCACTGGACCCATAGTTCAAAGAAGCACAGTTGCTAGTGTCACTGTGGTAGGCACTGTACTCTGAGTGCCGGACCGAAGTGTATGATGGAATTGCAGAAGCAGCATCGGAATTCATTGGTATAGGCCTGTCAGACACTGAGGTTGATGAAGAGGAACGACTGTGATCACTTCGTACATGCTGCTGACTTCTTTTGCTCAGAGCTGTCGCGTCCGACCTCAGTTCGGTTTCATTCTTCATACCATAGAGCCTCTTCTGTGTACGTTCTGCTAGTTTGCACATGTCATCTGCATCCATACTAAAACCAATTGTCTTCAGAATGTTCTGGAGATCTCCCTGATGCTGCTCCAATTTGGGTTTCTTCTCTTCCACCACTGGGGGAGACATGGATCTACGACTAGAGCCAAAATGGCGTTTGCCTCCATCATCACTTTGGGCGGATTTCTCCTCACGCTGGATGTTTCTTTTACATGCCTCGTTGGAAATATGTTGATTGAGCAGTTCAGTCGTCCTCTCTGCACTGCCAGACCGACGGTCCCTCTGCCCAGCTCCACATTGTAATCGTTGGCTGTCACTCTCGCACACACCTGACTTTTCCTTCACAACTGGGGTCTGACTATGCAGAAGACCCTGACCAGTAGGAGGATGCTCATTGTCATCAATGAGTATTCTATTCAGCATCTCAATGTCCACCCCTTTATTAAGTACACTGAGGAAACGCTGGAATCCTTTGACAGTCGAGTTCTTTTCCTCAACTGTGGTAGTAGGGCTCTGGCTGGGAGGTTGTGGTTTAGCAGGGACCTGCCAAAGGGCACATGTAAGAAAACATCATTATCTGTTAAAAGGATCCCTAGCTAATAAGACAAATATGCCTTAAAACATTATACTTGCCCTCTACAACTAAAATAAAAAAATAAAAACACCTTAAATATTGTATTTTTTTCATAAATAGAGAATCTTTCACTCAATAGGAGCTGCTCCTGTCGCAAGTTGATGATGTCATATGTCCATGTGGTCTAGCCCTATGGAATGTATGGAGTGCATATGCTAATAAAAAACAACTTTATGCTTCCTAAGGATAATATGAGCATCAAAGCAATATTTTAAATTAGCATGTGCATTCAATACATTCCATAGGGCTGGACCACACATAGACATGACATCATCAACTTGCGACAGGAGCAGTCCCTATTGAGTGAAATATTCTCTATTTATGAAAGAAATAAAATATTTAAAGTGTATAATGTTTTAAGGCATATTTGTCATATTAGCCAGGGTTCCTTTTAAAGAGTGCAGCATGCATTAGGGAATTAAAACTTTGAGTGAGCTTCTCAGTACTTCAACAAGCTTACTAATTTCTTTTACATTTTCAAGAAATTGTTAAACAACTGTTAGAGTTGCATGCCATGGCTGATTATACGCTTTGTTCATTTATGTTATGTTGGACAGGCGCTCCTAATAAAGTGGCTGGTGAGTGTATAATATATTCATTGCGAATATATGCGTGGAGGTCAAGAATTGTACAATATAAGTGATAAGTGTTCAACAAAGTTACAAACCTCCCCATGTGAATGCAATAAACCAGAATTACGGTGCCTTTTCATCAAAGCTTTCACTCTGAGTTTTAGAGGATGGTCATCTTTGTTCAAGGTCGACAAACTTGTCTTCTCCACAGGATTAGGTGGTGGAAGGTGGTCAGTTGGAGTGGAGAAGGCCTGAGCAGTTGGAAGGAAAACAGTTTGTTAGTTACACCACCAGATGTACACATCTACACCAGTAGCCTCGATACCCAGGCTTTCATTTCGTCTGCGCGAAAAATGAAAGCCTGGATTTACGCATGGGCTGCACTGGCCTAAACGTGGGAGTCAACACTTCCGCGTAGGTGTCGCTTCAAATGATGTGACGTCAGGGCTCTGAGCGGTGTGCACCCCTCAAAATAACACCGTGAGGAAATCATTACCAGTGGAACTTCAAACGAGGCTATGGAGGAAAATGAGGAGAATGGCTGAAGAACCCACCACACCGTCTAAGAAAAAAACCAACGTGTGTGGAAATAACTTTGACAGTCCGTTAGAATGGTATACTCCAGCAACCAGTGGTTTCTGCTTCTGGTCGACACAATAACAGTGCTGCACTGGGGGGGGGGGGGAGAGAGACCGGGGCTGACGGACAGATCGGTGAACCAATCAGGGTGTGTGTAAATCTGAGCCATCCCATCTAGGCCAGAAATGTCTAGCGTTAGCTCAGGCTACGTCTGACGTACCAACAGTCTGACATGTGTGGCCGGTTAAGACTCACCCGTGGCTCCGACATGGGTGGCCGCAATTTGCAACACTATAGATTTTTTTTAATAATGGGATGAATCTAGAGTTGCAATACCATCCATTGACAGCCCATTCATCCAAATTGCATTTGCGATCTGCTTGTATTAAACAATATTAAACTCACCAACATTGCAGCTGTAGGGAAAGCTTGAATTATCCTCTTTCAATCTGCAAAGCG
The DNA here is from genome assembly GCF_951216825.1 of Electrona antarctica. Classification (NCBI taxonomy): domain Eukaryota; kingdom Metazoa; phylum Chordata; class Actinopteri; order Myctophiformes; family Myctophidae; genus Electrona; species Electrona antarctica. The sequence continues at coordinate 49,584,348 of NC_136793.1, forward strand.
CTTGTTTCATAAAAATCCACCGTAGACGTGTTATGACTTATGAGCTACTTTCTGTCAAGAAATTCTGTGCAGAGTTTGGAAGCGCTCGTCAAAGTCACTACCACCTGTTTCGAATTTGCACATAATGCAGGAGGCAGCAGCACGACCCTTTAATAAAAATGAGTGCTTCCAAACTCCAACAAAATATATTTTTTAATTTTAAAGAATTTCTTGACAGAAAGTAGCTCATGACGGTGGAGTTTTATGAAACAAAGGCTTTGTCATTTGAAAGAGGATTCAAGCTTTCCCTACAGCTGCAATGTTGGTGAGTATAACGTCATTTAATACATGCAGATCGCAAATGCAATTTGGATGAACAGGAAGTCAATGGATGCAATCTAGAGTTGCAATACCATCCATTGGATGGTATTGCAACTCTAGATTCATCCAAATATAAAAAAAATCTAGTGTTGCAAATTGCGGCTACCGTCCACTCACCTTTGTAAGAAAACCACCTTTGTAAGAAAAAGTACTCAATTGTTTTACTTAAGTAAAAGTATCAATACTGTAATGCAGAAGTACTCCGTTACAAGTAAAAGGCTGGTATGTGTCATATAGCGACGCATTGTGAGCTAGTAGATCGGCTATTTTCAAAAGTTGTTACTGTATTTTTTCGTAATAATCTAAACCTACAAAGGAACTAGTAACTACAGTTTTAAAATACATGTAGTGGCGTAAATAAAGGTATGATATTTGCCTCTGAGATGTAGTGGAGTAGAAGCAAAAGTATTAGGAATTAGAAATACTGAAGTAAAGTACAAATACCGTACTGCGCTATAAGACTCTGAATATAAGACCACCCCCATTTTTCATTCGTGGAAAAAGAACATTGAATGTCAAATAGTCTAGTCAACGATTATAATACATAGCCTACGAGATACGACCCAATTTTTTTAGGATATTTCCATTATTGGAAATAAACGTAGTCTTATATTCAGGCCAATAGGTAGCCACTCTCGGCACCCCCGTAAAGTTTCGGACATTTGGATGTTTACGTCTTTACCGGGGCTGGCTAGCTGAGACAGAGCAGATCAGAGGCAGGAACGTAGGGACGCGCAGCTAGCCAGCCCCGGTGCTGGAGGCGGTACAATGGGATGTCAATAAGGAAGTCAAGGAAGGAAGGAAGAGAGAATTTCAGACCAGCCAAAACGGTCAAACAAAGATTAAAAATACTTAACGGCTTCTGCGCCAAAGGAAAATTCGCTGAGGTTTCCGTTGTCTCCTATAGCAGATATATGCTTCTTCTGAAACATCTCACCACCACCCAAAGGCCGCAGCACGGCCGTTTCCGAAGGTATGTACGTCTGTATACCATTTTGCGTGGAGTAGATGCAAAGGGCCCCTCCGTAAAGACGTAAACATCCAAATGTCAGAAACTTTACGGGGGTTCCGAGAGGGGCTAGCCAATAGGGTACCTTAAAATTGTACTTAGGTCAGTGGTTCCCAAAGGGGTCCTTGAGGGAGTTCCAGGGGTCCCCAGCTAAATGATAGTTATTGGAACCAAATGGGCCCTCATGGGTCTGTAACTCTGAGTGTACAAATCGAACCAAATGGACTTAAATTAACATTGATTTTACAATACAAATTGGGGTCTCAGAGATCCCATTAAATGGGGGTCCGTGGCCTATTGCATGTCAAACTGAGGGTCCTTGAAATTAAAATGGTTGAGAATCACTGCTAGAGCCGTACAAATCTTCTCTTATGGGGGTCCCCGGCATATCTTTTCAAATGGGGGGCCGTGGGCTAATTTCAATTTGGGGGTCCTTGACGTGAAAAAGTTTGGGAAGCACTGACTTAGGTACTTGAGTATAAATGTACTTACAGTAGTTGCTTTGCGCCACTGACCATCGGGCAACCTTCGCTGCATGATCTCATTCACACTCTCTTTCAGTGGTCTGTTGATGTTGTAGGCTGAAGACCATTTAGTGCTGCTGGGGAAACCTACATCCTTTTCTCCTGTATTCCTAAAGGGCAGAGTATTGCTCACGGAATACATGTCCACTTTGCCAGAGAGATCCCTGGAATCAGTCCTCCGTCGTCTCTGGTGAGTGTATTCATATTGCCAGTCTGTAGGATCCATGTTCCAGGCAGTTCATGGATTATTACTGCATAACAAAACAAGGGAAAACGTGAGGTTTAATCAACAAACGTCCAACACAAAAATGTGTGACAGTGTTACTTAAAATAAGCTCAATCTGTTAATTGATCCTTTTGTAACTTTGAGAGAAATAAACGGTTTAAACCCAACTTGACTCCTATTTGTACACTTTCCTAGAGTTCTGATCAATTGAAAATGGTGGACCCTGTTGTAAACAAGTGTACTGTTTTAACAGTGTTTGTATTGAGTTGTGCTTACTGTTAATATAGACTTCAATCAAATAATTATAATAAACACAACTCACAGCTGATATCCTTCACCGAAACATCAATGTGTCGATGTGTCCATTTCACTTACAAGTGTCAAACGGTGACATTTAGCGGTTACAGGCAAATATACACTTCCACGGTGCTTGTAAAACAAACTATGAATTATTAATGACCACGTTCACCATGAACATAAAGATTATTGACAAGAGGAAGGGAATGCTAAAAGCTTAGCCATTAGCACGACCCTGCCTACTGGCGCCTCTAAGGGGGTTTTTTTTGTGGCAAATCTAAGGGCACTGTTTTCTGGCAAATCTAAGCTAGCAAATATAAGACTTCCGGGGGACGATCTCTTCAAAATAAGAGTACCCTCTAGAGTATTGAAAAAAAGATTAATTTGCACATTAAACTATAAATTAAGCATTTAAACGATGCTATAGGACACACATTATGTTTCTGTGTAAAAATAAGTAATAAGTAATGTTTCTGTGTACAGATAAGTAATTAAAAAGTTATCTAAATGGATAAATGCTATTCACTGGAGTGCATGGACTTTATAAAGTGGACACTGGACAATAATCCCTGCTATGTATCGACTAGTGTGACATATGCACATGTCCGGGGAGACCTCCTCTACAACACCACACTGTCCGCTAAGCAGCAGAGGTGTAAAACAAAAATTGGCACGCCATACAGCGAGGTGAAAGGTCAAAAACCATCTAATTTCCAGACTAATGGTATGGTGTGCCAATTTTTGTTTTACACCTCTGCTGCTTAGCGGACAGTGTGGTGTTGTAGAGGAGGTCTCCCCGGACATGTGCGTATGTCACACTAGTCGATACATAGCAGGGATTTTTGTCCAGTGTCCACTTTAGTCTGGAAATGGAATATTTTTTATCTTACACCTCGCTGTATGGCGTGCCACTTTTTGTTTTACACCTCTGCTGCTTAGCGGACAGTGTGGTGTTGTAGAGGAGGTCTCCCCGGACATGTGCATATGTCACACTAGTCGATACATAGCAGGGATTTTTGTCCAGTGTCCACTTTAGTTCACTTTAGTCTGGAAATGGGATGGTTTTTGACCTTTCACCTCGCTGTATGGCGTGCCAATTTTTGTTTTACACCTCTGCTGCTTAGCGGACAGTGTGGTGTTGTAGAGGAGGTCTCCCCGGACATGTGCATATGTCACACTAGTCGATACATAGCAGGGATTTTTGTCCAGCATCCACTTTATAAAGTCCATGCACAACAGTGAATGGACTTGAAATGAAATGAAATCTATATTTACCCAGGGTATCTGGGCTAAGCTCAAGAACTTGTTTCCAGCCAGGCCCTGCTCATAGAACACATTTCATCGTAGTGGTTGATGCCTTGTTCAAGGGCATTTCAGCGGTGGTAATTTTAACGTGTCGGGCACTTGGGCACTCCAGTGCATGGACTTGGGCATTTATCCATTTAGATAACTTTTTAACGTTATTTCATTACTTATTTTTACACAGAAACATAATGTGTGTCTTCACAATAACTGTAATGTAATAATAATACTAATAATGTAATGTAATAATTATTTAATTAACCACGCTTTTATTCTGAAAGCAACCGGATGTCTTAAATGTGCTAGCTCTCAAACAGGAAGTTCTAGATTTGCCAAAAAGACGGAGCCAAATCTAAGCTAGCAAATATAAAACTTCCGGTGGACGATCTCTTCAAAATAAGTATTGAAAAAAGATTCATTTGCACATTAAAACTATAAATTGAGCATTTAAACGATGCTATAAGACACACATTATGATGCTATATGTTTCTGTGTAAAAATAAATACATAAATAACGTTATCTCAACAATGGATTTAAAAATACATACCGGTCAAGTCAGTGCATTTAAAAAAAGTGTCTTTTAGAAAACATTAACTTCTACACCTTATTCTGAAGGAAACCGGATGTCTTGCTCCCAATGCCTTGCCAAGCAGACAGTGCCACTTACTCAATGGTGTTCATAGAACAGTATACAGACAGACTGCAAATACGACGCCACCGTGTGGACGGTCACGGAATCAAATTTGTTTTGGTAAAACAAAACACAGAAGTTAGAACACACGCATTCGTGCATTCTCTCTCTCTCTCGGAGAAAGAGAACACACACACACACACACACACACACACACACACACACACACACACACACACACCATTGTGGTCCTCATAGTCATACAAACTATTACAAAAAACATGACAATTCACATGAGGCACAAAAAAAAACCAAGAAAGACGTCATACACTTAAATCAATAAAAATCAACAAAACAGCCCTTAAAATATACCATCTACAATTCTACATCAAAACGAAATATTAACACACACACACACACAGACAGACAGGACCTATTACAACACCCTGCCAGTTATTGCTGCGGAAAAGTAAATTGCCAAAAGAGAAAACATATCTTCTAAACATACAAGGGGAAGGAAAACAAAAACTATGTTTCCGTTTGATGCCACATCAACTTTTACATGTTTCTGTCCAGTACTACCAGAGGTGCCCAAAGTTCAAACCAGCTCAACAAAATCTACCCAACGAAAAAAAATATTAAATTGTTGAAAATAGTTTAAATATGTACCCGAGGGGGCTTTGGAATAGTGGCACTGGCATAACATTTAAGACAAATGCACTTGAAATGGTAAATTAGAGGGGGAGAAATGGAATAGGCAGGGTTTTTTACTTTAGTATTTAATTTGTAATGCTACCTACGTTTGTGCAGCTCTTTTTGATGTCAATCAATCAGGTCCCCTTAATTCAAGTTGCAGATGCCAAAAAGTTTATTTTAATATTTAAATTAAAGATTATTTAGGGGCATGTCATGTGATCTACCTGCACAGCCTTTGTGATTTACTGGTAGATCACGATCTAACTTTTGGGCACCCCTGGTCTACACTGTTAAGATTTTGAAATATGAAATAGGAGAGCTACACTGCCAGTCTTAACATGGGTCTGGAGACTAGTATTCTGGTGTAATTAATAAAGAATACAACTTGCACACAATATTTCTCAATTGCAGATTTAATGTGTATTGCTAAGCTTTTTATCAGACACCGGTTCAGACTCTGAGCATTAGAAATCTTTGAAAAACAATGAAACACAATATTCACATGTACAGTCATACAGTATAATATACAGTATATATACACCGATGTCATCGCTAGGGACACATGCATCAGTAAGCAGGAACTGGGGATGGTAATGAAGTCTGGCGTGGCATTGTGAAATCCATGATCTCGACCGCGGTCGAAAAATGATGATGATATATACCGCATGGGGCAGGACTTAGTCTACTTCCAACTGCTGACAGGTCTGTGTTCTTAGGATCTTTAAAATGTACTGTTCCTTTGCTGCTAGCTGCTTCCGTAGCCACTCAGAGTTGCGTCTAAACTGAGACCCCCATAAAGTGTAACCGGAGCCTCTATGGTTACACTTTACTTGGGTCTCAGTTTCCTTTCTAACATACTTCAACTGCTCCTTTAGCCAGAAGAAAGGACCCACTTTTCCTACTGGAAGAAGACCAGGGGTATAGGAATGTATATGTGGAATGTAGTCGGGGCACCCTGAGTCTCCTTCCAACTGCTGTCCTTGTATGCTTCTCTGACTTCCTATTTGTCCTTCCTTTTGTTCCGATTTGGTGACAGTATTGACGGCCATTTCTGTCCATTTCTGTCCAGTTTGGCCTTCACTCAGTGACAGGTCTGCGTTCGGATTTAGGATCATTAAAATGTACTGTTCCTTTGCTGCTAGCTGCTTCCGTAGCCACTCAGGATTGTGTTTAGGGAGGTCACAGTTTGCTAGAGCTATTCTAACACACTCCAGCTCGTCCTTTAGCAAAGTATAACCTTGGTCTATTCCTACTGGAAGAAGACAACGAATATAGTCTATTTCCATCACAAGTCTTTGTATGCTTATATAGCTTTCTTTTTGTCCTTCCTTTTTTTCTGCTATTTTCTTTTCTTCCATTTGGAATTCCGCTTTGGTGACCGTATTGACGGCAGATTGCTGTCCAGTTTGTCCTTCACTCAGTATGTAAGAGCTCTCCTCTAGTCTCTTTAAAATATACTGTAGCTGCTTCTGTAGCCCATTAGAGTTGCATTTAGAGTTACAGTTTAGGGTCTCAGTTTGCTTTCTAACATACTTCAGTTGCTCATTTAGCCAAGAGAAAGTACTCTGACTTTCTAATTGTCCTTCCTTTTGTTCTGCTTTGGTGACAGTATTGACGGCAGATTGCTGTCCAGTTTGGCCTTCACTCAGTGACAGGTCTGCGTTACTTGGTGTTCGCTCCACTCCTGCTTGCTTTTCTCCTGTGAATTGATCAGAGGGAAACCGGTAAACTGTTTTGTTTACCGGATGAGGGTAAACATGGCTATCCAAGGCTCCAGTGTCAGCAGAGGGACATAAAGGAGTCATTGAATAATTACAAAAAGCAGGGGGATAGGAGGAAGAAGAAGGTGGGATGTCACTGGACCCATAGTTCAAAGAAGCACAGTTGCTAGTGTCACTGTGGTAGGCACTGTACTCTGAGTGCCGGACCGAAGTGTATGATGGAATTGCAGAAGCAGCATCGGAATTCATTGGTATAGGCCTGTCAGACACTGAGGTTGATGAAGAGGAACGACTGTGATCACTTCGTACATGCTGCTGACTTCTTTTGCTCAGAGCTGTCGCGTCCGACCTCAGTTCGGTTTCATTCTTCATACCATAGAGCCTCTTCTGTGTACGTTCTGCTAGTTTGCACATGTCATCTGCATCCATACTAAAACCAATTGTCTTCAGAATGTTCTGGAGATCTCCCTGATGCTGCTCCAATTTGGGTTTCTTCTCTTCCACCACTGGGGGAGACATGGATCTACGACTAGAGCCAAAATGGCGTTTGCCCGAGTTCTTTTCCTCAACTGTGGTAGTAGGGCTCTGGCTGGGAGGTTGTGGTTTAACAGGGACCTGCCAAAGGGCACATGTAAGAAAACATCATTATCTGTTAAAAGGATCCCTAGCTAATAAGACAAATATGCCTTAAAACATTATACTTGCCCTCTACAACTAAAATAAAAAAATAAAAACACCTTAAATATTGTATTTTTTTCATAAATAGAGAATCTTTCACTCAATAGGAGCTGCTCCTGTCGCAAGTTGATGATGTCATATGTCCATGTGGTCTAGCCCTATGGAATGTATGGAGTGCATATGCTAATAAAAAACAACTTTATGCTTCCTAAGGATAATATGAGCATCAAAGCAATATTTTAAATACTTTTTATTAGCATGTGCATTCAATACATTCCATAGGGCTGGACCACACATAGACATGACATCATCAACTTGCGACAGGAGCAGTCCCTATTGAGTGAAATATTCTCTATTTATGAAAGAAATAAAATATTTAAAGTGTATAATGTTTTAAGGCATATTTGTCATATTAGCCAGGGTTCCTTTTAAAGAGTGCAGCATGCATTAGGGAATTAAAACTTTGAGTGAGCTTCTCAGTACTTCAACAAGCTTACTAATTTCTTTTACATTTTAGAGTTGCATGCCATGGCTGATTATACGCTTTGTTCATTTATGTTATGTTGGACAGGCGCTCCTAATAAAGTGGCTGGTGAGTGTATAATATATTCATTGCGAATATATGCGTGGAGGTCAAGAATTGTACAATATAAGTGATAAGTGTTCAACAAAGTTACAAACCTCCCCATGTGAATGCAATAAACCAGAATTACGGTGCCTTTTCATCAAAGCTTTCACTCTGAGTTTTAGAGGATGGTCATCTTTGTTCAAGGTCGACAAACTTGTCTTCTCCACAGGATTAGGTGGTGGAAGGTGGTCAGTTGGAGTGGAGAAGGCCTGAGCAGTTGGAAGGAAAACAGTTTGTTAGTTACACCACCAGATGTACACATCTACACCAGTAGCCTCGATACCCAGGCTTTCATTTCGTCTGCGCGAAAAATGAAAGCCTGGATTTACGCATGGGCTGCACTGGCCTAAACGTGGGAGTCAACACTTCCGCGTAGGTGTCGCTTCAAATGATGTGACGTCAGGGCTCTGAGCGGTGTGCACCCCTCAAAATAACACCGTGAGGAAATCATTACCAGTGGAACTTCAAACGAGGCTATGGAGGAAAATGAGGAGAATGGCTGAAGAACCCACCACACCGTCTAAGAAAAAAACCAACGTGTGTGGAAATAACTTTGACAGTCCGTTAGAATGGTATACTCCAGCAACCAGTGGTTTCTGCTTCTGGTCGACACAATAACAGTGCTGCACTGGGGGGGGGGGGAGAGAGACCGGGGCTGACGGACAGATCGGTGAACCAATCAGGGTGTGTGTAAATCTGAGCCATCCCATCTAGGCCAGAAATGTCTAGCGTTAGCTCAGGCTACGTCTGACGTACCAACAGTCTGACATGTGTGGCCGGTTAAGACTCACCCGTGGCTCCGACATGGGTGGCCGCAATTTGCAACACTATAGATTTTTTTTAATAATGGGATGAATCTAGAGTTGCAATACCATCCATTGACAGCCCATTCATCCAAATTGCATTTGCGATCTGCTTGTATTAAACAATATTAAACTCACCAACATTGCAGCTGTAGGGAAAGCTTGAATTATCCTCTTTCAATCTGCAAAGCGCTTGTTTCATAAAAATCCACCGTAGACGTGTTATGACTTATGAGCTACTTTCTGTCAAGAAATTCTGTGCAGAGTTTGGAAGCGCTCGTCAAAGTCACTACCACCTGTTTCGAATTTGCACATAATGCAGGAGGCAGCAGCACGACCCTTTAATAAAAATGAGTGCTTCCAAACTCCAACAAAATATATTTTTTAATTTTAAAGAATTTCTTGACAGAAAGTAGCTCATGACGGTGGAGTTTTATGAAACAAAGGCTTTGTCATTTGAAAGAGGATTCAAGCTTTCCCTACAGCTGCAATGTTGGTGAGTATAACGTCATTTAATACATGCAGATCGCAAATGCAATTTGGATGAACAGGAAGTCAATGGATGCAATCTAGAGTTGCAATACCATCCATTGGATGGTATTGCAACTCTAGATTCATCCAAATATAAAAAAAATCTAGTGTTGCAAATTGCGGCTACCGTCCACTCACCTTTGTAAGAAAACCACCTTTGTAAGAAAAAGTACTCAATTGTTTTACTTAAGTAAAAGTATCAATACTGTAATGCAGAAGTACTCCGTTACAAGTAAAAGGCTGGTATGTGTCATATAGCGACGCATTGTGAGCTAGTAGATCGGCTATTTTCAAAAGTTGTTACTGTATTTTTTCGTAATAATCTAAACCTACAAAGGAACTAGTAACTACAGTTTTAAAATACATGTAGTGGCGTAAATAAAGGTATGATATTTGCCTCTGAGATGTAGTGGAGTAGAAGTAAAAGTATTAGGAATTAGAAATACTGAAGTAAAGTACAAATACCGTACTGCGCTATAAGACTCTGAATATAAGACCACCCCCATTTTTCATTCGTGGAAAAAGAACATTGAATGTCAAATAGTCTAGTCAACGATTATAATACATAGCCTACGAGATACGACCCAATTTTTTTAGGATATTTCCATTATTGGAAATAAACGTAGTCTTATATTCAGGCCAATAGGTAGCCCCTCTCGGCACCCCCGTAAAGTTTCGGACATTTGGATTTTTACGTCTTTACCGGGGCTGGCTAGCTGAGACAGAGCAGATCAGAGGCAGGAACGTAGGGACGCGCAGCTAGCCAGCCCCGGTGCTGGAGGCGGTACAATGGGATGTCAATAAGGAAGTCAAGGAAGGAAGGAAGGAAGAGAGAATTTCAGACCAGCCAAAACGGTCAAACAAAGTTTGAACGTTTTGGCTAAATACTTAAAGGGGCATTCCACTCATTTTCAACATTTTACTATGTCATTAATATACCTTAGAGCTGTTGTGTGGAAATAATAAAAAAGTCCCCCCCATTCTGTGTTTCCTAGAACTAGAGGTCTGAAAAAAATCATTAACATGGTGAAACGCATCTTGATGATGTCATCAAGATGTGTTTCACCATGTTAATGATTTTTTTCATAATTACAGTTCTGGGAAACACAGAATGGGGGGACTTTTTTATTATTTCCACACAACAGCTCTAAGGTATATTAATGACATATTAAAATGTTGAAAATGGGTGGTTTTCCCCTTTAACGGCTTCTGCGCCAAAGGAAAATTCGCTGAGGTTTCCGTTGTCTCCTATAGCAGATATATGCTTCTTCTGAAACATCTCACCACCACCCAAAGGCCGCAGCACGGCCGTTTCCGAAGGTATGTACGTCTGTATACCATTTTGCGTGGAGTAGATGCAAAGGGCCCCTCCGTAAAGACGTAAACATCCAAATGTCAGAAACTTTACGGGGGTTCCGAGAGGGGCTAGCCAATAGGGTACCTTAAAATTGTACTTAGGTCAGTGGTTCCCAAAGGGGTCCTTGAGGGAGTTCCAGGGGTCCCCAGCTAAATGATAGTTATTGGAACCAAATGGGCCCTCATGGGTCTGTAACTCTGAGTGTACAAATCGAACCAAATGGACTTAAATTAACATTGATTTTACAATACAAATTGGGATCTCAGAGATCCCATTAAATGGGGGTCCGTGGCCTATTGCATGTCAAACTGAGGGTCCTTGAAATTAAAATGGTTGAGAATCACTGCTAGAGCCGTACAAATCTTCTCTTATGGGGGTCCCCGGCATATCTTTTCAAATGGGGGGCCATGGGCTAATTTCAATTTGGGGGTCCTTGACGTGAAAAAGTTTGGGAAGCACTGACTTAGGTACTTGAGTATAAATGTACTTACAGTAGTTGCTTTGCGCCACTGACCATCGGGCAACCTTCGCTGCATGATCTCATTCACCCTCTCTTTCAGTGGTCTGTTGATGTTGTAGGCTGAAGACCATTTAGTGCTGCTGGGGAAACCTACATCCTTTTCTCCTGTATTCCTAAAGGGCAGAGTATTGCTCACGGAATACATGTCCACTTTGCCAGAGAGATCCCTGGAATCAGTCCTCCGTCGTCTCTGGTGAGTGTATTCATATTGCCAGTCTGTAGGATCCATGTTCCAGGCAGTTCATGGATTATTACTGCATAACAAAACAAGGGAAAACGTGAGGTTTAATCAACAAACGTCCAACACAAAAATGTGTGACAGTGTTACTTAAAATAAGCTCAATCTGTTAATTGATCCTTTTGTAACTTTGAGAGAAATAAACGGTTTAAACCCAACTTGACTCCTATTTGTACACTTTCCTAGAGTTCTGATCAATTGAAAATGGTGGACCCTGTTGTAAACAAGTGTACTGTTTTAACAGTGTTTGTATTGAGTTGTGCTTACTGTTAATATAAAGACTTCAATCAAATAATTATAATAAACAACTCACAGCTGATATCCTTCGCCACCGAAACATCAATGTGTCGATGTGTCCATTTCACTTACAAGTGTCAAACGGTGACATTTAGCGGTTACAGGCAAATATACACTTCCACGGTGCTTGTAAAACAAACTATGAATTATTAATGACCACGTTCACCATGAACATAAAGATTATTGACAAGAGGAAGGGAATGCTAAAAGCTTAGCCATTAGCACGACCCTGCCTACTGGCGCCTCTAAGGGGGTTTTTTTTGTGGCAAATCTAAGGGCACTGTTTTCTGGCAAATCTAAGCTAGCAAATATAAGACTTCCGGGGGACGATCTCTTCAAAATAAGAGTACCCTCTAGAGTATTGAAAAAAAGATTAATTTGCACATTAAAACTATAAATTAAGCATTTAAACGATGCTATAGGACACACATTATGTTTCTGTGTAAAAATAAGTAATAAGTAATGTTTCTGTGTACAGATAAGTAATTAAAAAGTTATCTAAATGGATAAATGCTATTCACTGGAGTGCATGGACTTTATAAAGTGGACACTGGACAAAAATCCCTGCTATGTATCGACTAGTGTGACATATGCACATGTCCGGGGAGACCTCCTCTACAAAACCACACTGTCCGCTAAGCAGCAGAGGTGTAAAACAAAAATTGGCACGCCATACAGCGAGGTGAAAGGTCAAAAACCATCCCATTTCCAGACTAATGGTATGGTGTGCCAATTTTTGTTTTACACCTCTGCTGCTTAGCGGACAGTGTGGTGTTGTAGAGGAGGTCTCCCCGGACATGTGCGTATGTCACACTAGTCGATACATAGCAGGGATTTTTGTCCAGTGTCCACTTTAGTCTGGAAATGGGATATTTTTTATCTTTCACCTCGCTGTATAGCGTGCCAATTTTTGTTTTACACCTCTGCTGCTTAGCGGACAGTGTGGTGTTGTAGAGGAGGTCTCCCCGGACATGTGCATATGTCACACTAGTCGATACATAGCAGGGATTTTTGTCCACTTTATAAAGTCCATGCACAACAGTGAATGGACTTGGGCATTTATCCATTTAGATAACTTTTTAACGTTATTTCATTACTTATTTTTACACAGAAACATAATGTGTGTCTTCACAATAACTGTAATGTAATAATAATACTAATAATGTAATGTAATAATTATTTAATTAACCATGCTTTTATTCTGAAAGCAACCGGATGTCTTAAATTTGCTAGCTCTCAAACAGGAAGTTCTAGATTTGCCAAAAAGACGGAGCCAAATCTAAGCTAGCAAATATAAAACTTCCGGTGGACGATCTCTTCAAAATAAGTATTGAAAAAAGATTCATTTGCACATTAAAACTATAAATTGAGCATTTAAACGATGCTATAAGACACACATTATGATGCTATATGTTTCTGTGTAAAAATAAATACATAAATAACAACGTTATCTCAACAATGGATTTAAAAATACATACCGGTCAAGTCAGTGCATTTAAAAAAAAGTGTCTTTTAGAAAACATTAACTTCGACACCTTATTCTGAAGGAAACCGGATGTCTTGCTCCCAATGCCTTGCCAAGCAGACAGTGCCACTTACTCAATGGTGTTCATAGAACAGTATACAGACAGACTGCAAATACGACGCCACCGTGTGGACGGTCACGGAATCAAATTTGTTTTGGGAAAAAAAAAAACAGAAGTTAGAACACACGCATTCGTGCATTCTCTCTCTCTCTCGGAGAAAGAGAACACACACACACACACACACACACACCATTGTGGTCCTCATAGTCATACAAACTATTACAAAAAACATGACAATTCACATGAGGCACAAAAAAAAACCAAGAAAGACGTCATACACTTAAATCAATACAAATCAACAAAACAGCCCTTAAAATATACCATCTACAATTCTACATCAAAACGAAATATTAACACACACACACACACACACACACACACAGACAGACAGGACCTATTACAACACCCTGCCAGTTATTGCGGAAAAGTAAATTGCCAAAAGAGAAAACATTGATTGATTGATTGATTGAAGAATTTATTAACAGTTTTCAGAATTTACAGTACATTTCAAGCACAAACTCAATACAAAGGCTGTTAACTGTGAGTGGACGACCCAATTAAGCATTACACTTGTTTCCAACAGGGTCCACCATGTTCAAATCATCAAAACATTTGTACAAATAGACACTTCTATAGACAGAACAGGAATTCATCAAAAAGGAGGTAAAAAGGGAAAAGAAATATATACAGTGAGGGGAAAAAAGGGGGGGGGCGGGGGGGATTCAGATTTTACGGGGGCCAGTTTCGAAATGCAGCCATCCGTAGGTGCCCTTTGAGAGCGGTTTTGAAGGAGTCAAGGGATTCGCATGTCTTAATGACAGTTGGTAGGGCGTTCCACATTTTGGTGGCATAGGAGCGAAAAGAATTTAGTCCCTTGTTTGTGCCGAATCTGGGTTGTACATGGTTCGTTGCACTCCCTCTGGTGTTGTGGGTGTGGACTTCGTTAACATTAAGGAAGTATCTAGACAGGTACATGGGTATCTTGGTGGTGTATCGAATCTTGTGGACCAGACCCATTGCAAGTTGCTGTACTCTGTCGTCGACCCTAAGCCATTCCAGCCTGTCGAAGTGGGCAGGGGTGAGGTGGGTTCGGGGGGCTAGATCAAGTAGGAGCCTGACCAGTTTGTTTTGGGAAGTCTGGAGCCTGGTTTTAAGGGCCTTTGAGGTGCTGTGGTACCAGGAGGTGCATGCATAGTCAAAGAAACCCTGTACAAGGGCTCCTGTTAAGGTCTTCAAGGTGTTTTTGTTGACCAGTGAGGAGATCCTGTAGAGGAATCTTGTTCTATGGTTGACTTTTTTGATTACGTTGGTGGCCATTTTATCACCGGAAAGATTAGCCTCCAGGATGGAACCTAGGTAGGTAATTTCATCTTTACGTGTGATAACATTGTCACCCACTCTAACCAAGAAGCCATTTGCCTTGCTGAGATTACTAATAGAGCCAAAGAGAATGGATTCAGTTTTTCCCAGGTGTAAAGATAGTTTGTTATCAGCGAGCCAGGTGCAGATTCTACCGAGTTCAGAGCTGAGGGCATTTTCAACCTGCAGTTTGTCCCTGTCCGAGACCAGCAGTGCTGAGTCATCTGCGAACAGGAACAAGTTGCAGTCACAGGCTGAAGTCATGTCGTTTACATATATTAGGAACAGTAGAGGCCCTAGTATGCTTCCTTGTGGAACGCCACAGCTCACTGGGAGGGGGGGGGACAGTGTTCCGTTCACTTCCACCATCTGTTCTCTCCCCTCCAGGTAGGATTGCATCCAGCTCACTGATGTGCTATCGAAACCAATTGCTTTTAGCTTGTTAACCAGTATGGAGTGGTTCACTGTGTCAAAAGCCTTTTGGAGGTCCAGCATGACCATGCCGCAGTATTTGCCAGCGTCCACCTCTTGTTTGATGTGGTCGCTCAAATAGAGAAGGCATGTGTCAGTGGAGTGGGATGTTCTGAAGCCAGATTGGAACTCGTACAATAATTTATTAGTGGCAAGATACTTTTCAACCTGTTCATAGACTATTTTTTCCATCACTTTCGAGATGGAACTAAGAATAGAAATAGGGCGGTAGTTGCCGGGGTCTAATTTACTCCCTTTCTTGTGCAAGGGGGTTACATATCTTCTAAACATACAAGGGGAAGGAAAACAAAAACTATGTTTCCGTTTGATGCCACATCAACTTTTACATGTTTCTGTCCAGTACTACCAGAGGTGCCCAAAGTTCAAACCAGCTCAACAAAATCTACCCAACGAAAAAAAATATTAAATTGTTGAAAATAGTTTAAATATGTACCCGAGGGGGCTTTGGAATAGTGGCACTGGCATAACATATAAGACAAATGCACTTGAAATGGTAAATTAGAGGGGGAGAAATGGAATAGGCAGGGTTTTTTACTTTAGTATTTAATTTGTAATGCTACCTACGTTTGTGCAGCTCTTTTTGATGTCAATCAATCAGGTCCCCTTAATTCAAGTTGCAGATGCCAAAAAGTTTATTTTAATATTTAAATTAAAGATTATTTAGGGGCATGTCATGTGATCTACCTGCACAGCCTTTGTGATTTACTGGTAGATCACGATCTAACTTTTGGGCACCCCTGGTCTACACTGTTAAGATTTTGAAATATGAAATAGGAGAGCTACACTGCCAGTCTTAACATGGGTCTGGAGACTAGTATTCTGGTGTAATTAATAAAGAATACAACTTGCACACAATATTTCTCAATTGCAGATTTAATGTGTATTGCTAAGCTTTTTATCAGACACCGGTTCAGACTCTGAGCATTAGAAATCTTTGAAAAACAATGAAACACAATATTCACATGTACAGTCATACAGTATAATATACAGTATATATACCGATGTCATCGCTAGGGACACATGCATCAGTAAGCAGGAACTGGGGATGGTAATGAAGTCTGGCGTGGCATTGTGAAATCCATGATCTCGACCGCTGTCGAAAAATGATGATGATATATACCGCATGGGGCAGGACTTAGTCTACTTCCAACTGCTGACAGGTCTGTGTTCTTAGGATCTTTAAAATGTACTGTTCCTTTGCTGCTAGCTGCTTCCGTAGCCACTCAGAGTTGCGTCTAAACTGAGACCCCCATAAAGTGTAACCGGAGCCTCTATGGTTACACTTTACTTGGGTCTCAGTTTCCTTTCTAACATACTTCAGCTGCTCCTTTAGCCAGAAGAAAGGACCCACTTTTCCTACTGGAAGAAGACCAGGGGTATAGGAATGTATATGTGGAATGTAGTCAGGGCACCCTGAGTCTCCTTCCAACTGCTGTCCTTGTATGCTTCTCTGACTTCCTATTTGTCCTTCCTTTTGTTCCGATTTAGTGACAGTATTGACGGCCATTTCTGTCCATTTCTGTCCAGTTTGGCCTTCACTCAGTGACAGGTCTGCGTTCGGATTTAGGATCATTAAAATGTACTGTTCCTTTGCTGCTAGCTGCTTCCGTAGCCACTCAGGATTGTGTTTAGGGAGGTCACAGTTTGCTAGAGCTATTCTAACACACTTCAGCTCGTCCTTTAGCAAAGTATAACCTTGGTCTATTCCTACTGGAAGAAGACAACGAATATAGTCTATTTCCATCACAAGTCTTTGTATGCTTATATAGCTTTCTTTTTGTCCTTCCTTTTTTTCTGCCATTTTCTTTTCTTCCATTTGGAATTCCGCTTTGGTGACCGTATTGACGGCAGATTGCTGTCCAGTTTGGCCTTCACTCAGTGAGTGAGAGTTCTGCTCTAGTCTCTTTAAAATATACTGTAGCTGCTTCTGTAGCCACTCAAAGTTGTTTTTAGGGCTACACTTTGCTTTGGTCTCAGCATGCTTTCTAACATACTTCAGTTGCTCCTTTAGCCAAAAGAAAGGACTCTGACTTTCTATTTGTCCTTCCTTTTGTTCTGCTTTGGTGACAGTATTGGCGGTGGATTGCTGTCCAGTTTGGCCTTCACTCAGCGACAGGTTTGAGTTACTTGGTGTTCGCTCCACTCCTGCTTGCTTTTCTCCTGTGATTTGATCGGAGGAAACCGGTTTGTTTACTCGAGCTATTAGCTTTCTAGCTTTATCCTTTTGCGAAATATGTTGATACCGCCTTTGCAGAAAATTAATGACGTGGATGGCTGATTTCTGTCCAGTTTGGCCCTCAGTCTCGGTCAGTGACAGATCTGTGTTGAAGTAAGAATGTCCAAGTGCAGTGTTGCAACCGGCAGGTGGATATGGATGAATATATGTATGAGGGTAAACATGGACATCCAAGGCTCCAGTGTCAGCAGAGGGACATAAAGGAGTCATTGAATCATTACAAAAAGCAGGGGGATAGGAGGACGAAGGTGGTGGGATGTCATTGGACCCATAGTTCAAGGAAACACAGTTGCTAGTGTCACTGTGGTAGGCACTGTACTCGGAGTGCTGGACTGAAGTATATGATGGAATTGCAGAAGTAGCATCGGAATTGTACATTGGTATTGCACATGCAGCATCAGGATAGGTAACAATATATTCTGGGTTCTCTAGATACTGATGGCGACCAGTAGAGCCATCTCTGGAAGCAATTATATTCTTTTCTCCATCTCGTTTTCTCCTTTGCTCTCTACTTCCTCTCTCTCTGCTTCTCTGTCTAAAGTGTAGACCGTATTCAGAACATTGTGTTTGTTTCCTGCTATCCCTGGAGGTTTTGCTGGGGGAATGCTGATGACGGGAGGGACTAGAACTAGGCCTGTCAGACACTGATGAAGAGGAACGACTGTGATCACTTCGTACATGCTGCTGACTTCTTTTGCTCAGAGCTGTCGCGTCCGACCTCAGTTCGGTTTCATTCTTCATACCATAGAGCCTCTTCTGTGTACGTTCTTCTAGTTTGCACATGTCATCTGCATCCATACTAAAACCAATTGCCTTCAGAATGTTCTGGAGATCTCCCTGATGCTGCTCCAGTTTGGGTTTCTTCTCTTCCACCACTGGGGGAGACATGGATCTACGACTAGAGACAAAATGGTAGTCGCCTCCGTTGTCACTCTGGGCGGATTTCTCCTCACGCTGGATGTTTCTTTTACATGCCTCGTTGGAAATATGTTGATTGAGCAGTTCAGTCGTCCTCTCTGCACTGCCAGACCGACGGTCCCTCTGCCCAGCTCCACATTGTAATCGTTGGCTGTCACTCTCGCACACACCTGACTTTTCCTTCACAACTGGGGTATGACTCTGCAGAAGACCCTGACCAGTAGGAGGATGCTCATTGTCATCAATGAGTATTCTATTCAGCATCTCAATGTCCACCCCTTTATTAAGTACACTGAGGAAACGCTGGAATCCTTCGACAGTCGAGTTCTTTTCCTCAACTGTGGTAGTAGGGCTCTGGCTGGGAGGTTGTGGTTTAACAGGGATCTGCCAAAGGGCACATGTAAGAAAACATCATTATCTGTTAAAGAGTGCAGCATGCATCAGGGAATTAAAACGTTGAGTGAGCTTCTCAGTACTTCAAAAGCTTAGTAATTTATTTTACATTTTCAAGAAATTGTTAGACATTATAGTTGCATGCCATGGCTGAGTATACGATTATGTTAATTGATGTTATGTTATGTCCTAATAAAGTGGCTGGTGAGTGTATAATATATTAATTGCGAATACATGCGTGGAGGTCAATAATTGTACAATAGTTAAGTGATAGTTTGATAAGTGTTCAACAAAGCTACAAACCTCCCCATGTGAATCCAATAAACCAGAATCACGGTGCCTGTTCATCAAAGCTTTCACTCTGAGTTTTAGAGGATGGTCATCTTTGTTCAGGGTTGACGAACTTGTCTTCTCCACAGGATTAGGTGGTGGAAGGTGGTCAGTTGGAGTGGAGAAGGCCTGGGCAGTTGGAAGGAAAATAGTTTGTTACACCATCAGATGCACATATACGGACATCTACACCACTAGATAACGTATGGTATGTAGGTGTAGGTCAAATATTAATAAAAAAAACACACCCGTGTGAAGTAAGTGGTGCAACTCCGTGTGGGGGTCCCCCAGGGGGGGTGGGGGTTCCAGACCCACAGGAACGCACCCAGGGTGCCGGCCCGACCCCAACCCGCCCGCGTGCGAAACGGTTGAGAAATGACAAAGTTACCGTGTGGGGGTCCCTCTACTGTACCATCTACTGTACTGTACTGTCACTGTACTATACTGGCACACCCAAAATCACCATATATACAGTTAATATATGCGTGTGTGTTTGTGTGTGTGTTAGGTTGCGCACAGGTGGTGAAAAACAACCATGCTGTTTTCGTGCTCAGACGCACCCAGCCAGCCACCCATCCACCCACCCACCCAGCCAGCCACACACATAGTCACTTAAGGAAGTGGTTGCACCACTTAAAAAATAAAAATAGATAATTCCTCAGTCCTCATAGTTGGAGACAATTAATAACACAAATGTTTTGGCTATGGAGCCTTCATCAGGGTCATAGCCGAAACACTGCATGATTAAATGTCACTATCTATGAGGACGGGGGGCAGACGTTAGTCCGACACACCAACTGTCCGACATGGGTGGCCACTGGCCAGTTAAGACTCACCCGTGGCTTCCAACTTTTGTGGACAGTTGAGACACAATTCTGTTTCTATAGACACAGTATGTCAGATAAATCAACCGTCCACTTAGCCGCAATTTGCAACACTAGATTATTTTTATAATGGGATGAATCTAGAGTTGCAAGACCATCCATTGACAGCCCATTCATCCAAATTGCATTTGCGATCTAAAATTGTACTTAGTTACTGTAGTACTTGAGTATTTATTCATTTATTTGACAGGGACAATGCACATTAATCAACACGTCATTTTTCAATTCCATGAAAATGGGGCAGAGTTCGCTAATTTTCATCTGTAGTCCGTGAGCAGGTTCTTAAAAGTGATGATAAAACTATCTATACAAAAAGCACATACAATACAATACAATACAATACAATACTACATTACAAAGACAAATAAACATGATACAGGGGACAGAAGAACCACCGTGGGATGTGAGAAATCAGAAATGACACCAGTGACAAATGGAGCTGATGATTACTCATGATCAGCGGGGTCGAGTCCGGGGGTGCTTGAGGGCTGAAGCACCCACTGACACAGTGGGCGCGTTCGGAAATAGCGCACTGAGCGCACTGTGCAATGCAAACTAATAGGCGAGTGCGCTCCCGCACTGGGGTGCGGGGCGGGGGGGCAACCACTGCCGTTATAAGAACTTTCCGTGCCTGCTCATGATTACAGAATACAGATTTGATTTGCTTTTAGCCAACTCTTAACACTCCCAACGCGGATCGCGTATCAATACGTTATCAATTAATCAAACGTCGGGTGCGGATCACGTATCAATACGTTTCAATCACTTTTTTATAGCATACTTTCATTCATCTTTTTACCCACCCGGACAATGAAGAACCATCGCCCTATCATTGTTGCTTAGTCCCGCTCACGTGATCAGAAAAAAAACCAAAAAAAAAAACCCCCCTCCCATCCTGAAAACAGGAGGGCGGGCCGCTTTACGTGTAGAAGCCACTAAGCCAGTCTAAAATGGGCGCGCCCATGGAATGATCCAGTCGGTGTATGAAAAGAATCAAATTTCACCTAACCTCGCCTCACCAGGCTTTCCTCCAGCTATTGGCTTTCACACAACACTATACTACTCGATTCCCCCCTCCCCTCCTGTTTCTCCTGCAGGAGGAGCCTTGCGACATGGGGGCTCTGTCCTGGCTGGCTCTGTCTCTCGGAAAAAAACAACCGATCGGCATTGCATTGCGTCTGCAACACACATGGACAGATGCATGTTTCCTTCTTCATACTGTAGCGAGCAAACGATCCCCGAGCCTACAATACTACGAACTAACCACCGTATCGACGGGCCGCCACGACAAGACAGTGTGCCGTTGGTGGATCACGTATCGCCATGCAGAACCGTCATAATCGGAGATCGCTCGGACGTGTGATTGTAACGCTTTTTTATTCATTATAATTGTAGTGATAAGACCGCAATGAACGCATCGGGGACGTAATCGACCCGGGTGTAATGTATAACGAACTTTTCCGCGTCCTAAACCGTGGTGTTGTGATCCGTTGTCGTTGACATCACAGCCGGGGGAATCTTTTTTTTTCCTCCATCGCCTCCAACCTGCATGCCCAGGCATGTTCTCTTGTTAGTAAATATACTTCACTAGCTTGAAAAACATAATCAGCTGATGATGACAACGCGTCTCACCGTTATACTATAGTTCTGAACCGAACGGTGAAATGGGACTTTTTATAGCCGTACGGATCAAGACTTTTGCTGCCCAATGTGCCCATGACCCCCCCCCCCCAATGTTACTGCGATCAAAACAATGAAAGCAGTGAGATAGATTAGGCGAGGCGGCAATCATCATCAAAAAGAAAGCATAGTTATGAAGGTTTATAGTCAGACATTGACAGGCAGATATAACAATAAACACAATAAATATGCTATACATCCTATACATCGAATGAAAGCCCTGAATGTGTACTTTTACGAGGAAAAGAGTAAACATTGATCCCATGTACAGTTTGTCATAAATTGGATACTGGGTGGATGCACATTGCGCCCACCAGATATAACTGCAGAGAAGACATGGACCCTAACTCAATATTCACAAAATAAGGCCTATAGCGACATATAAATACTATATACCGTATGAAACAGAAGACTCTCTGCTTTCATAAGAAAAAAACTTCTACTGTAGTAATAATAAAAATCACACCCATGTGAAGTGAGTGGTGCAATATGGGACAGAGTTGCACCGCTCACTTCACAGGGGTGTGATTTTTATTATTACTACAGTAGAAGTTTTTTTCTTATGAAAGCAGAGAGTCTTCTGTTTCATACGGTATATAGTATTTATATGTCGCTATAGGCCTTATTTTGTGAATATTGAGGAGTTCACGTCCATGTCTTCTCTGAAGTTATCTGGTGGGCACAAGCTGCATTCAATAACCAATTACTGTCTAACTGTAGATGGGATCAATGTTTACTGTTTTCCTCGTAAAAGTACACATTCAGGGCTTTCATTCGGTGTATAGGATGTATAGGATATTTATTGGGTTCAATTTTATATCTGCCTGTCAATGTCTCTGACTTTAAACCATCCATAACTCTGCTCGCTGTTCAAGATAACCACTTCCAGGCAAATGCAGGTGTTGCAAAAAGGTCAATATCTCCAGAATGGAACATGGTAAAATCAAAATGTATTTTTTTAATTGAAGTGGACAAGTTCAGCTTTCTTTTGATGTAGGCGTGTGATTCTCGCTATAAGAGAACATTTTACTGTGGGCCCCCGAACAAGGCCTTTGTGCAATGTTAAATGGCAGCAACATCCAAATAGGCCTGTTGAGATCTTCCAGCAATCAAAGTGTTAAGGTTGAATTTGAAGGTCAGATAGTTGGAGGCCTCTCTTACTTCTGTAGGGAGACTGTTCCAGTGATGGGAGGCACTAACAGAGAAGACTGTTTTACCAAACACACTACATCTGGTTGGCACTTCGCAGTCAGTATATATATGTAACTTAACACAGTATACATGTACTTACAGTAGTTGCTTTGCGCCACTGACCATCGGGCAACCTTCGTTGCATGATCCCATTCACCCTCTCTTTCAGTGGTCTGTTGATGTTGTTGTAGGCTGAAGAGCATTTAGTGCTGCTGGGGAAACCTACATCCTTTTCTCCTGTATTCATAAAGGGCAGAGTATTTCTCACGGAATACATGTCCACTTTGCCAGAGAGATCCCTGGAATCAGTCCTCCGTCTTGGGCTTTTCCATTGTATCTGGTGAGTGTATTGCCAGTCTGTAGGATCCATGTTTAAGTCTGTTCCAGACTGCCCAGGGATTATTACTGCATAACAAAACAAGGGGAAAACGTGAGGTTTAATCAGCAAACGTCCAACATAACAAACAACACACACAAAAACAACCAGAGTGTTAAATAATCTGCTAAAGGAGAATTCCATACTAAAAGGCTTTCTTACCTTTCTTTGTAGTTGTTACGTCCCCACCAAAGAGGCCCTTTTGTTACTTTGTGCAAAAGCTCCTTATTGGCTATTTCCCCTACCATAAGCCCTAAATGAATTGCATTGAATGGGAATTGAATGGGGCTATGGGGTGTTGTGCTAATTCGCTTATTTCCATCGCTCAAAATTATTATTTTGTATATATATCCTCTCTTCATAATGTAAATAATATCCCAAGCGGCACACTTTACTACTTATTTCGATGGAAATAAGCGAATTAGCACAACACCCCATAGCCCCATTCAATTCAATGCAATTAATTGAGGGCTTATGGTAGGGGAAATAGCCAATAAGGAGTTTTTGCACAAAAAAACACCTGGACCTCTTTGGTGGGGACGTAACGACTACAAAGAAAGGTAAGAAAGCCTTCTAGCATGGTATTCTCCTTTAAGTACTATAGACGAATAACAGTTTAAATCCAAATTGTATTCTGACCCCTCCACGTTAAGGCCTAGTTGTCCTGACCCCTTAGTGGGGACTTAAACTGTTATCTGTCTATAGTATTCATTGATCCTTTTGTAACTTTGAGAGAAACAAACCCAATTTGACTCCTATTTGTACACTTTCCTAGAGTTCTGATCAATTGAAAATTGTGTGCGTGTGTGTGTGTGGTAACAGTCAGTATGCAGTGCCAGTTGGTGCCACAGGGTGGTGCACTGCTCCCTTTTGTTTTGCTGTGTGTAGAAGATCTGACGTCACTTCCACTACATGCGTGTACTATGTTCAAGGATAGTCTAAGAAGGATGAGACGCGAAGACCGTACGGGCGACGCCATGTTGCTTTGGAAGGAAAGAAACATGCGCAGTTGTGCATGTCCAACTTCCTGGTCTCAACTGCGCATGTTTCTTTCCTTCCAAAGCAACATGGCGTCGCCCGTACGGTCTTCGCGTCTCATCCTTCTTAGACTATCCTTGACTATGTTAGCGCGCAGTGTGACTGTAGGCTCCGTTCACTTTTGTTTATGATATCCGTGCTGTCTGCCGTGAGACCTGGCTTAATATGGTCAATACTGAGTCAATGCTCTATTAGTTGGCTGCCAAATAAACCAGCTAGTGACATGCATCTGTGTCTGTGTGAATACCTGGACGACTGACATCTATTCTGCTGTATCCAGCCCACCATAGTCTACTCCCTGCTCAACACGTCACAATGTGTGTGTGTGTGTGTGTGTGTGTGTGTGTGTGTGTGTGTGTGTGCGCAGAGCTTGCATGTAATACCCTCCTCTGTCCCCAGATAACCAAGTTGCCAACCATTTGAAATGAAATTATTACTATATTTACCCAGGGTATCTGGGCTAAGCTCAATAACTTGTTTCCAGCCAGGCCCTGCTCATAGAACACATTTCATTCGTAGTGGTTCAATGCCTTGTTCAAGGGCACTTCAGCGGTGGTAATTCTAACGTGTCGGACCGCTGATTCGAACTGGCGACCTTCCGGTATCAAGACCGCTCCGCAATCCGTTCGGCCACCGCTGCCACGATTTGCTTACTGTAGCCCCTAATAAAAATACACAGGGGTCTTTCAACACAAAGGATCTCTAGAGAGGATAAAGGACAGGATCATCATCTCACACCTGGCTGGCCCTGGTATAGCCTCTTAGGGGCCATCCAGATGAGGACGATTTCGGTGTTTCTCGGGCAAGTAATTAGCCAGTAAATCAGTCCGAGTCTAAACAAGCATTGTTTAGGTTTAAAGGAATTCAGACCCTGACTCCCATTTGGCCACGTCAGTCACTCAGCTTGGCCATGCTTGAATTATCCTCGTTCAATCTACCGTGCTTTTGTTTCATAAAAATCCACCATAGACATGTTATGAGAGCTTCTGTCAAGACATTCTGTGCAGGTGATTCTTTTTCTAAGTGTTGGAGTTTGGAAGCACTCGTCGAAGTCACTGAACGTTATGCGTACGTACCCTACCACCTGTTTCGAATTTGCACATAATGCAGGAGGCAGCAGCGCGACCCGATAATAAAAACGAGTGTCTGATACTGTTAATAAATACTAATACTCAATCAATCAAATAATAAACAACTCACAGCTGTCTCCACTCTCCACTGAAGCGTCAATGCGTCGTGTCCATTTCACTTGACTTGTATCAAACAGTGACATTTAGCGGTTACAGGCAAATATACACTTCCACGGACGGTGCTTGTAAAAACTATTAATCTTTACCTTTAACGACCACGTTGACCATAAAAAGATTGACAAGAGGAAGAGAATTCTAAAAGCTTAGCCATTAGCACGACCCAACTTACTCTATGCGGTGTTTATAGGACAGTATACAGACAGACTGCAAATACGACGCCACCATGTGGACAATTTTACATCAAAATTCGTCCTACCAGGCTACCAAACATAAAAACTCATTATGCAGAATGGCCCATATTTCACAATAATTTGAATCATATATTATTGTAAATTGAATGTGTTCATTACTTTAATTGAATTGTATTTCATTTGAAAAGCAATAACCACAGGCTAGTACAACAAGGACTCAAGGAGGATTTAAGACATAATAAAGTGACATGTTAATGAAGGAATACAACTTAAAATATACCAGCATCTTATACTGGAACCTTTTCCAATAGCCAAGATTTTAATAAATGTTTGGTAGGCTATTTTAATTCCAATTTAATTGACAAACGCTGAGGAAGGCCATACAGGCCGAAACACGTCCGTTTTTCAGTCTCAGAGGTAAATAAAATCATTCCAAACACTTCATTTTAACATCTCCTCAGGCTTTTGTGTGAACGCAAGACAGTTTTTAAGTTGCTTAATGTAATATTTAGATATTTGATACTCAGTCAGATCCCCCCAACCTCCATTTTAACCATGATATTGTCCTAATGCGTGAAGGGGGACTTTATTTATTTGTTTTTTTCAATTACGGTTTTCTTTTATTTCATAGGCCTATAGACAATATATTTTCCAGTGAAGCAAAATGTGGCATCTGGCTATGAGGGAGGCAAACTCAACTAAATCTGCCTGAAATTGCCCACCACGGGAGACACGCCAAAAATAGCGACTAGGACTAAGTGGGTCCTCGGACCCCCAGGGGTCCTTTAGGGAGTTCCAGGGGGTCCCTAGCCGCAATTTGCAACGCTAGATTTTTTTATAATGGGATGAATCTAGAGTTGCAATACCCTCCATTGACTCCCCACTCATCCAATTTGGTTTGCGATCTGCTTGTCTTAAACGACGTTAAACTCACCAACATTGCAGCTGTAGTCCAAGCTTGAATTATCCTCTTTCAATCTGCCGAGCTTGTTTTTCATAAAAATCCACCGTAGACATGTTATGAGCTACTTTCTGTCAAGACATCCTCTGCAGGTGATTCTTTTTCTAAGTGTTGCAGTTTGGAAGCACTCGTTTTTGTTAACGGGTCGCGCTGCTGCCTCCTGCATTATGTGCAAATTCGAAACAGGTCGTACACAGGGCCGTTCAGTGACTTACGACGAGTGCTTCCAAACTCCAACACTTAGAAAAATCACCTGCACAGAATTTCTTGACAGATTTTTATGAAAAACAAGCTCGGCAGATTGAAAGAGGATAATTCAAGCTTGGACTACAGCTGCAATGTTGGTGAGTTTAACGTCGTTTAAGACAAGCAGATCGCAAACGCAATTGGATGAGTGGGGAGTCAATGGAGGGTATTGCAACTCTAGATTCATCCCATTGTAAAAAAATCTAGAGTTGCAAATTGCGGCTAGGGGGTCCCCAGCTAAATGATAGTTTGGAACCGAATGGACCCTTATGGAGCTGTAACTCTGAGTGTACAAATGGGGTTCAAAACTTTTGTTTGAACCAAAAGATATCAGGTACCCTAGCTTAATTAATATTCTGTGTAAGTGTGACATATTAATGTGACAAAGCCCTCGCTACTCTCACTGATGTTGAACTCCAGGCTGTCACCATCAGAGACCTTCACATTCCATCACCACACCACACAAGGTTACGACAGTGTACAAATGGAACCAAATAGAGTTAAATTAACATTGATTTTACAATATACATTGGGGTCCCAGAGATAGAAATGCCATTAAATAGGGGTCCTTAGCCTATTGCATATCAAACTGGGGGTCCTTGAAATGAAAATGGTAGAGAATCACTACTAAAGTCTTCTCTTATAGGGGTCCCTGGCATATCTTTTCAAATGGGGGTCCACGGGCTAATTAATTAGTGTCAAATCTGGGGGTCCTTGAAATGAAAACGTTGGAAAACCACTGGATAAGGGACATGGAGGTACCGGAAAGCCAAAAAAAAGTATTTCAAAAAGCGACAAATTTACAAACACAGACAGACAGGACAGGACCTATTACAACACCCTGCCATTTATTGCTGCAGAAAAGTAAAGTTCCAAAAGAGAAAACAGATCTTCTAAACATACAAGTTATTAGCCAGTAGCCACCTCAACTTTTACATAATGTTTCTGTCCAGTCAGTTCAAGATTTTGAAATATGAAATAATCTTTGAAAAACAATTTCCAATATTTTATACAGTATATACAATTATACAGTAACAGACCATAACATGGCATGGTCATAACAAATGCAAAACCAAACAGAAAAAAGACCAGCTCAGCTACTGTAAGTGTAAAACCATGTATACCACAAACATACTCTCCATCAACACTGAGCACTGTTTTAGGTTTTGTAACATAATGCAATGAATAACACAATTTACCTGTAATATAACATGTTAAGATCATCACCCTTCAATAAATAAATAAAAGGATGAATCACTATTGAATCTCTGGGCAAATTCATTTAAATTAAATGAATAAGTCCATAAACGTCCAGGGATATGACATACCCAACCTCCCTCGGCTCCCGCCTTATTTTCAATATTGATTACAAAAGATGTCATTTTTTTTTACACTGTACAAAACAAATATAGAAAACTTTACAATGCACTTGACCCTGACATACTTGGCCTAATTAACATACATACAGTAGTATGTTTTTTTTTGGTGCCACCACAATAACTGGTGGTGAACTAAGGCTCCTCTAAATACCTCTCAGTGAGGGAGTAAGGTCCTGGCCTGCCCCAGTAGTCCACAGCTCGAACCCTATAAACACCACCAACGTCCTTGTTGACTAGAAAATAAAACGCATTATAAAGAGTTAACATTACGTCCAAAGTAAACCATGCATAATGTCATGTTATTATCCCATGATGGTCCTTTCAAACTTGCAGCGATGAACAACATTTCAGCCAATCAGGAGAGAGTACCCATTTATCAGCTTCATTTTTTATAGTGTTTCCAAAATTGTCTGCTCATTTCTTTGTGTCATCACTTTCAAGTTCCCTTGTTTAAATCTGATGAGTTTAAAATTGGTATCCTGACCTGAAAATGCCTTTTCTGTTTCTGGAGAGAGATGGAGACTAGTCCTGTTACTGAACAAACACTCAATAGCAATAGAGCACCGAAGTCCTGACGTCACTGTCAGTAGAGGGCGTCAATCCACAGGTTTGTGTACTTTTTATTTGAATTGTAATCTCCATAGGGGGATTTTAGATCGCCTCATATAAGAACTGTGTTTGAAAAATATTCATATGGATATGAAGTATCGACTGAAGGTGGAAATGTACAAATATACCCAAAGAGTAACAAAATAAGCGTTAGAATCGAGTCAAACAACCCAGAGACTACATTTCCGGGTAGGCGGGTGGCTGCATCTGCCCGTCGCACAACAGAAACTGAATGTTAATTACGTGTATTTTTATTTTATTGATATTTAATGTTTCGTGGTTAGTACGAGTCGAGTCACCACCAGCTGAGCTTACGTCAACGAGGAATCTCAGGAACACAATGTGTTGACAGCTGGGCGTGACGTATATTAGCAGCGACATTGCCTTCATATGTAGTTTCAAGGCTTTTGCGGCCACATTAATTCCATTTTCTCCAGAAACTGGCTGTATTAAATATGAATGGACATCATTAACGACGCACAGCCACACCCTGACAGAAAGGCTGGGGCGGTCGGATTATTTTTCAAACACAGTTCTTATATGAAGCGACCTAAAATCCCCCTATGGGGATTACAATGCAAATAAAAAAATACATGAACCTGTGTATTGGCGCCCTCTACTGAAAGTGACGTCAGACTTCGGTGCTCTATGAGTACTATCAGAATATAAGAGCTATTTAACACTTATTTTAACCAAAGAGAGTCACTCACCCAACCTTTGATGCCAATATCTTCATTCAATTTTCCAACACACATTTTAAATTTTGTTCAAAGTTCTTACCAGGCGAGTAGACATAGGAAGTGAAAATGGTATTCCGGATGTTGATCCTGTGGTATTCCTTTTCCTCGTTGGCAAACTCCACTTCAAATGTCTTGATGCATCTATAGAGGCAAATTGACATTCTTATTTTTGCACATAAAACCTCATTCTTCCAAAAGCTTTCATTTCTCCAGAATATTTCATTGTGAAAGCAGTGAAAAAAACAAGTAGATTCACCCCCCCCCCCCCCCTCAAAAAACAAAAACAAAAAAAACAAGTATATTCTGTACACCTACTTGGAATCAACACAGTGGTCTGACCAGACAACCAACACTTGGCCCTTGGTGATCCTGATGAAGCGTAATCCATTGACCTGATGAAAGTATAAATAAATAAAATGAAATCTCCGTCATCAGCCCTTATCAAGACCATGCCGTAAAGCCAGTATGGACATTTCCGACATATTGACGTTGTCGTCAGCCATTGTCCGACGTGGCGTTGGTCGCGTTGTCCGACTATTACTAACCATATCCCTAACCCTCAGGGTTTCATTCGAAGGGAAATGACAGACTCAATCAAGCCCCTGTAGAACAAATTCATCAATGCTGACCTGTGTTGTTTTTGGCAGCAAATTTCTATTTTAGTTTTAGTCATAGTCTTTGGAATGAAACTTAATTTAGTTTTAGTCACATTTTGGTCACTTGGAATGTTTTAGTGTTAGTCTAGTTTTAGTCGACGAAATCTACAGTTGATTTAGTCGACTAAAATGTATTTTGGCGGGCCTTGATGCCGTCGTAATGACTGATTTTACACTTGCTGAAAATAGCAGATCTACAAGCTTACGTGTCACACTGCGACGCGAGAAACCAAGTGTAAAATGACTTGTCTTTTATTTATACTGGATCTCTTGTCCACTATAGTCCCTTCCTAACATTTTAGCCTAGTTTTTATTTGTTGACGAAATTGTCCATATATTTAGTCTTACCTTTAGTCATCATAGCTTAGTTTTCATTTAGTTTCAAGGTTAGTTTTCGCCAGTGGAAAAAGGTAGTCGACGAACATTGTTCGTCTTAGTATTGGTCGACGAAAACAACACTGCTGCTGACCTGGTCAGGTGGGGCGCTGGGCCGGGCACACACACGATGATAACACTGACCTGGTCAGGTGGGGCGCTGGGCCGGGCACACACACGATGATAACACTGACCTGGTCAGGTGGGGCGCTGGGCCGGGCACACACACGATGATAACACTGACCTGGTCAGGTGGGGCGCTGGGCCGGGCACACACACGATGATAACACTGACCTGGTCAGGTGGGGCGCTGGGCCGGGCACACACACGATGATAACACTGACCTGGTCAGGTGGGGCGCTGGGCCGGGCACACACACGATGATAACACTGACCTGGTCAGGTGGGGGCGCTGGGCCGGGCACACACACGATGATAACACTGACCTGGTCAGGTGGGGCGCTGGGCCGGGCACACACACACGATGATAACACTGACCTGGTCAGGTGGGGCGCTGGGCCGGGCACACACACAGGATGATAACACTGACCTGGTCAGGTGGGGCGCTGGGCCGGGCACACACACGATGATAACACTGACCTGGTCAGGTGGGGCGCTGGGCCGGGCACACACACGATGATAACACTGACCTGGTCAGGTGGGGGCGCTGGGCCGGGCACACACACGATGATAACACTGACCTGGTCAGGTGGGGCGCTGGGCCGGGCACACACACGATGATAACACTGACCTGGTCAGGTGGGGCGCTGGGCCGGGCACACACAAGATGATAACACTGACCTGGTCAGGTGGGGCGCTGGGCCGGGCACACACATGATGATAACACTGACCTGGTCAGGTGGGGCGCTGGGCCGGGCACACACACACGATGATAACACTGACCTGGTCAGGTGGGGCGCTGGGCCGGGCACACACACGATGATAACACTGACCTGGTCAGGTGGGGCGCTGGGCCGGGCACACACACACGATGATAACACTGACCTGGTCAGGTGGGGCGCTGGGCCGGGCACACACACGATGATAACACTGACCTGGTCAGGTGGGGCGCTGGGCCGGGCACACACACGATGATAACACTGACCTGGTCAGGTGGGGCGCTGGGCCGGGCACACACACGATGATAACACTGACCTGGTCAGGTGGGGCGCTGGGCCGGGCACACACACGATGATAACACTGACCTGGTCAGGTGGGGCGCTGGGCCGGGCACACACACGATGATAACACTGACCTGGTCAGGTGGGGCGCTGGGCCGGGCACACACACACGATAACACTGACCTGGTCAGGTGGGGCGCTGGGCCGGGCACACACACGATGATAACACTGACCTGGTCAGGTGGGGCGCTGGGCCGGGCACACACACGATGATAACACTGACCTGGTCAGGTGGGGCGCTGGGCCGGGCACACACACACGATAACACTGACCTGGTCAGGTGGGGCGATGGGCCGGGCACACACACGATGATAACACTGACCTGGTCAGGTGGGGCGCTGGGCCGGGCACACACACACGATAACACTGACCTGGTCAGGTGGGGCGCTGGGCCAGGCACACACACGATGATAACACTGACCTGGTCAGGTGGGGCGCTGGGCCGGGCACACACACGATGATAACACTGACCTGGTCAGGTGGGGCGCTGGGCCGGGCACACACACGATGATAACACTGACCTGGTCAGGTGGGGGCGCTGGGCCAGGCACACACACGATGATAACACTGACCTGGTCAGGTGGGGCGCTGGGCCGGGCACACACACGATGATAACACTGACCTGGTCAGGTGGGGCGCTGGGCCGGGCACACACACAGGATGATAACACTGACCTGGTCAGGTGGGGCGCTGGGCCGGGCACACACACACGATAACACTGACCTGGTCAGGTGGGGCGCTGGGCCGGGCACACACACGATGATAACACTGACCTGGTCAGGTGGGGCGCTGGGCCGGGCACACACACGATGATAACACTGACCTGGTCAGGTGGGGCGCTGGGCCGGGCACACACACGATGATAACACTGACCTGGTCAGGTGGGGCGCTGGGCCGGGCACACACACGATGATAACACTGACCTGGTCAGGTGGGGCGCTGGGCCAGGCACACACACGATGATAACACTGACCTGGTCAGGTGGGGCGCTGGGCCGGGCACACACATGGACGAGGAGGATGGAGGGCACAGGGAGCCGGGCCTTCAGCGTCAGAGTGTCCCCTGCAGGAACCGCTGAGGGGCCGTCAACCTGAGGGTCCTAATGACGACAACAACAACAACATTAGGCACTTAAACCAGTGGTCCCAGGGGACCACCAGTGGTCCTTGAGGGGGTTCCAGGCGGTCCCCAACTAAATGATGGAGAGTTGGTAACCAAATTACAGATCTTTAACTCTTGAGAGTGTAAAATGAAACCAAATGTTGGTTTCATTTTACACTCTCAGGAGTTAAATTATTGTTCAACATCTGCATTACTTAATTTACATGAAGTCTCCACAAATAGGGCATGTAGAAGAATTGTTATTTTTTATCAACGTTTGCCTGTTATCTCTCCTAATGGTACCAACATCAATACAGAATGGAATTGTAGACAACATCTTATGCAACAATAACAAAATAGTCTTTAGTTTGGGGTCCGAGAGGCTAAATGTCATCAAACGGTGGTCTGTGCTGAATAAATAATGGACCTCGACATGAAAAGGGTTGAAAACCACTGATTTAAACCCTATATACGTCATTGACTGGGCTCTCCCAGGGGTCCATTCAACACATGGACCACTCCTCTTTTCCTTCCAAATCTATTCACCGAAAAATAGCCGATCTACAAGCTCACGAATCTGTGAGATACTGTACCATTTTCACAGAATATTCACCTTTGTTACGACATGCCCAGAATAAGACGCGTTTATAAAGAGACTTCTGAACTGAGCCTTCAGTGTAACTGATATCTAGTAGTAGGTCTGCACAACAGTTCAGGCCATATGAAAATATTGCATTTAATTTCACGTAGAATACTCAATGTATTTGAATTAATATCAATAGGGATGAGAGATGTTAGCTGATTACATTATAGAGTTTGTCTGAAAAGAATCACACCCGTGTGAAGTGAGGGGCGCTGATATATTAAAGTCTAACTCATGTTGATTATAGGTGATGTAATGGTGATGTAAAACAAACGGTGCCAACACAAACATTAAATTCTCTTTATTGTTAATGGCATTTAATGTTTGTGTTAGCGACAAGATGACGTACATTTTCCCTTCATTGTCAATGGCGTTTTTAAAACAAACTAAAAACAAACATTAAACCTGTATATAGGAGGGGCTAGCGCCCCTCAAAAATAAAATACCTCTTTAGTCCTGAGCAGCCTGAACTGCTCTGCAGAAGGGTAGTCTGGACTGCCCATACTTTGCCACAGCTGATATGGGTTGGTTACGTTATTGTCCAGGTAATATGTGACATACACAAGCCCTAGGTGGTCAAAGACAACATGATCGAATGATACGTTTATTATTATTATTATTATTATTATTATTACTATTATTATTACTATGCCAAATGGGAGGACCTAATAGTGAAGGAAACTGCAGACCCATTCGCTGGTTGTGTTAAAAACTAAAAAGTTGTGATTCACCATTCATTTCCCCAAAATGGACACTTTTTGATTATGCATTAAACTCTTTGTCATGTGAGTTTAAACACATGAGTAAGATAGCGCACACAGACATTTTAATCTTACAACTTCATCTTTGATTGTACTTGTTTATAAAGCTCTCAATGTCCTCAATCTCTAAGATTATTAGTTATATTATATTATTAAAAGAGTATCATCATAAAAAGTACTCCAGTCCCATTTTGACCAATCCAGCCCGCAACCTAAGTGAGTGACTAAATGAGTTCGACACACCCAGCCTTAAACCAACCCTTCAGTCCCGCCAGTCCCGTCAGTGAGACGGTGATGTCGTCGGTCTGCGCGGAGGTGTGGTTGTCGTCACTGTTGTACACCAACACGGCGGCCTGCCAGCTGTCCGAGGTGCCTGCTACCGCAGGCCTGTGAGTAGAGGTGTAACGATACAGTAAGTAAGTAAGTAGCCTTGCCGAGCCATGAGGCCCATAGGGCAGGAGCCTATCTCCTGTTTCTGTAGCGTGAGGCAGCTTGATGTACAAGTACACCCCCTGGACATGACGCTAGTATGTCGCAGGGACATACCCCCAATCCAAACCATGCTGTCAAGCAGGGAGGCACTGGGTCCCATTTTTTAGAGTCTTTGGTATGACCCGGCCGGGGATTGAACCCCGACCTCCCAGTCTCAGGGCGGACACTCTAACCACACGGCCACTGAGCTGGTAACGATACAGTAACTGCATTGAAAACATTTAGATTTTTAACACTTTGTGTCGGGGGATTTTTCCGAATAAAAAACTGGGAGGTGAAATCTTCCCATTACTACATCGCGCTAATAAGTCTGATCTCTCTTTAGAAGCGCTAATATTCTAAACGAGAGGCACGAAGAAGTCAGAAGTTAGGACCGGACATCGGCGTTCTGATCAAAACCACGGACTAGATTAGATTCAGAGTAAATGAGGAAGATTGTCGGCCCGAAGACCAGGAAGTGAATGGCTGCGTGCGCAAGCAAAACAGCTCCGGGACGGACGGACACGGCGTTGCCTAGCAACGCTTTGAATGGATACAAATTGATTTTTAGCGATCGCATTTTTATATATTTTATATAATTAAAAAGGACTTAAAGACGTGTCCACATGTCCTAGGCGTCCTACGGGTGTAATTATGAAGACGTGTGGACATGTCCTGGGCATCAGAAGTATATCGAAATGTAAACTGCAACATTTACTTTGTATCGTATCGCAATGCAAATAATCTGTATTGAATGGTTTTGCAAATGCAAATATTCGATTGTATCAATACCAAGTTCTTGTTCGTTGTATTTGGCAATTTCAAGAAGAAAAAAGAAAAAGAGGGGTTTCATTACCTTTCCATTCAATATAGCTACACTTGGTCTATCGATAAATGTGTGTATTCTCTGTGTTCATGTCAAGGTTTGTCCATGTGTTCAAAAAATAATGTCTATGTATTTGCCACAGAATCACTGTGTTTACGTATTTAAATCCATATTCATACATTTTCCCCTAAAAAAAACCTGCAGTGTTTCACACAGATTGAATTTCTTTGCTAAATAGTTAATGTATCGATTTAAATCATTGAATCGGATCGCCATGAATGAACCAATATCGTCCATGGGTATCCGGAGAACTCGCCGGTTTACCAACTCGCCCGCAGGGAAAATTATTCATCCATGTCTTCATCGTTATGCTGACATGCTGTCTTCATCAGTGTAGTGTGTCAAAAACACAGATGTTATAGTTAATTTCCAAAGTGATCAAATTATTTTGTGCAATTAAATGGTCAGCTAGATCAGGGGTTCTCAACCCGTGGGTCGCGACCCCTCGGGGGGTCGCCAAATTATTTTAGGGGGTCCCCAAATTATTTTCGAAAAAAAATAATAATTATTTTCAAAAATAGCAGACCTACAAGAAAAAAGTTGTCTAAATCATGACAATTTTCGGAAAGATTTGAGGCACATTTTAACGATTTAAAAAACATAGCAGATCTACAAGCTCATAGCGCGCCACTCGGTGGCGCGCTATGAGCTTGTAGATCTGCTATTTTTCAATAGCTAAATTATAACAATGCTTAAAACACCAAAAGGGGTTCCCGCCCAAAATGGTTTAAGGTTATTGTAGCAGTCAATTTATATTGGGGGTCGGGAGGGGGCGGGGCGGGGGTCCCGAGACATTGCCAAAGCATTTCCGGGGGTCCCCGGCCAAAAACGTTGAGAACCCCTGAGCTAGATAATGATACAAAGTTGAGTATGTGAATACCAATGATAGTAGGCCTACCAATTCAGGATATTGTTTACTAATTGTTTCGGTACTTTGGTGTTTAGCATTCCCACTTCATCTAGTGTAAACTCTAAACAACTATCCTCTCTCTCTCACTCGATTCAATGCAATTTAAATGAAGGCGAAGTCAAACTAAATTGCACTAAACCGCGGCGAGTCGGCAAACTGGCGAGTTCTCCGGTATCCCGTCCATGTATCGTATCGTCAACCATGTATTGTGATACGCGTCGTATCGCTGTTAAAATGCATCGTTGCACGCGGCGGTGGCTCAGGGGTAGAGTGGCTGGATGGTAACCGCAAGGTTGCCAGTTCGAACCCGGGCTCCCCCAGAGTTAGTGTCGAAGTGTCCTTGAGCAAGACACTGAACCCCAAATTGCTCCCGATGTGCTGGCTAGTGCCTTGCATGGTTTCTGCCGCCATCGGTGTATGCATGTGTGTGTGAATGGGTGAATTGATGCACAATCTATGTAAAGCGCCTTGGATAAAGGCGCTATATAAATGCACCATTTTACGCCTAGTCGCCTACCTGTGAGCGCTGGCCAGAACTCCCACTGTGCTGCTGTTGCTGCCGGCTCCTCTTGAGTCGGAGTCCAGTACCTCAGCCTGCACCTGGGTTTCACCTTCAATGTGGATAGAGTCACACGGGGGGGGGGGCAGTGGGTTCATGGGTGCAAACCGGTCATAATTCATTTCAGTAGTAATCATTTAAACCAAAAACCGGCAGACAGAACCTCCCAAAGACAGAACGTCAGAACACGTCCCAAGTTAACCCATTCTGGGCAGGAACCCCTTTTGGTTTTTTAACTAAGCGTTATGTTATACTTTAGCTATTGAAAAATAGCAGATCTACAAGCTCATAGCGCGCCACCGAGTGGCGCGCTACGAGCTGGTAGGTCTGCTATTTTTGAAAAATCGTGAAAATGCGGCACAAATCTTTGAATATATATTCTTTCAGGGCGAAAGTTTTTTTTATTTCGACGTCAGGCCTAAAGTCAAAGGAGTTTGATTTGGTGGCAGACGGTGACATGCTCTTATTAGGAAATAAAACGTCTGGGTTTGCGAGGCTATGCTGTTATAGGCTGAAGGCCACTTTGGATGGATATCATGTCCAAAAGCACTCGTCTCGCACACACGTTGACACGTTCACTCTCACTCACTCACACTCGCACTCACAAACCACACGCTCATCTCCAAAAGTGTGTAACTATGCATATACCGAGCGCATAACCCAAAAGCCTGCGTAGTAGCTATGGACTAGTTTGCTACATTATAAAATAAACTGTAACTCGCGCCAAGACTTGTGACTGATAAATGTAATCTATCTCAGTGGTTTTCAACCAGTGGTTGAATTGCAGTGGTCCTGTAGGAGGTTCCAGGTGGTCCCCACAGCTACATGATGGAGAGTTGCTAACCAAATGGACCCTTGTAGATCTTTAACTCTTGAGAGCGTATAGAATGAAACCAACTGGACCCGTACGGGTCCATTTGGTTTCATTTTACGCTCTCAAGAAGTTACATTATTGTTAAAAGTCTGCATTACTTAATTTACAAGAAGTCTACACATGTAATTAGTGCATGTAGGCTACTGTAGAATAATTGTTATTTTGATCAAGGTTTGCCTGTTATCTCTCCTAATGGTACCAACATCAATACAGCAAAATCTTAATCCATCAATGAAATCTTATCCATTTACAACAAAATATTCCACGTTTTGGGTCCGAGAGGCGAATATCACCAAATGGTGGCCCGTGGCTCAAATGCCGAACAAATGATGGACCGTCCTTGACGTGAAAAGGGTTGAAAACCACTGATCTATTTAACCCATTCAGGCCTGACGTCGAAATTTAAAAAAAAAAAGTTTTCTAAATCATGACAATTTTCGGAAAGATTTGAGGCACATTTTAACGATTTTTCAAAAATAGCAGACCTACAAGTTCATAGCGCGCCACTCGGTGGCGCGCTATGAGCTTGTAGATCTGCTATTTTTCAATAGCTAAATTATAACAATGTTTAAAATACCAAAAGGGGTTCCCACCCCAAAATGGGTTAATGGTTAATGTGGTTAAACGCTAACGTGACATGGATGTGTTCCAGGTCTCAATGGATTAACCCATTTTGGGCGGGAACCCCTTTGTGTTTTAAGCATTGTTATACTTTAGCCATTGAAAAATAGCAGATCTACAAGCTCATAGCGCGGCACCGAGGCCTGACGTCAAAATTTAAAAATAAAAAAAGTCTTCTGAAAGAATATATATTCAAAGATTTGTGCCTCATTTTCACGATATTTCAAAAATAGCAGACCTACAAGCTCGTAGCGCGCCACTCGGTGGCGCGCTATGAGCTTGTAGATCTGCTATTTTAATAGCTAAAGTACAACATAATGCTTAGTTAAAACACCAAAAGGGGTTCCCGTCCAGCATGGGTTAAATGCTATGCATATGTACAGTATGTGAC
Organism: Electrona antarctica; assembly: GCF_951216825.1. Lineage (NCBI taxonomy): Eukaryota > Metazoa > Chordata > Actinopteri > Myctophiformes > Myctophidae > Electrona > Electrona antarctica. The sequence continues at coordinate 49,623,454 of NC_136793.1, forward strand.
TTTGTTATAAACCGAAGGTACATTATGTCAGGAGATGTATAGTTCGCCCTTGGGTGTTTTAATATGTTCTAAGTTCTAACATGGCCCCCTTTGAAAAACATTTGGTCACCCCTGCCCTACACGGGGAGGACCCCACTAATTGACACCATTTGAAAACGGTATGCCAGGGACCCCCATGAGAGAAGATTTCTACGGCTCTAGCAGTGATTCTAAACCCGTTTAATTTCAAGGACCCCCCACTTTGACATGCATTAGTCTACAGACCCCCCCATTTAATGGCATTTCTATCTCTGAGACCCTCATTTAATATTGTCAAATCAATGTTAATTTAACTCTGAGAGTGTACAAATGGAACCAAATGGAACCACATTTGGTTCCATTTGTATGACTCTCAGAGTTACAGACCAATCAGGGTCCATTTGGACTCCCTCATGGACCCCTGGGGGTCCCCGGACAGTCCATGGCTCCTCACCTAGCAGAGCCAGCAGACCCATGGCGGTCAGGACAGGCTTTCTGATCAGCTGAACGTGCGGAGGGTGGCTGTTGTTGACCTGGAAGTAGGGATGCAAGTCATCGATTAATTCACAAATTGATCATTGATAACCTCGATCGATCGATTAACCGGTTAGTTGATAAGCTGCAGGGGTTTTTTTTCTTTCTTTTTTTAATTATCTGTGAATCTTAATTTCCTTCGATAATGTAACGTAAAAATCTACATTTTGCTGAACACTAAAGGCATATTATATTCCTTAATCAAATATGTATTTGACCATTTGAGATACAGGGCAAGGCAATGGCATCTTTAAAATTAAATGAAAAGTCTTGTCTGTCACGTCACAACCACAGACGTTTCTGTGGCTACCAAGGTGTGGGGGGGGGGGGGGGGGGGGGGGGGGGGGTTACCAGCCCACATGTGCGTTCCTTGACCGCAGACAGCATTGGGGTGGCTGTGGCTCAGGAGGTAGAGCAGGTCGTCCAAATATCCGTTGGTCGGCGGTTTGAATCCCGGCTCCTCCTCCTGTCCACATGTCGAAGTGTCCTTGGGCAAGACACACTGAACCCCTACATTGCCTCCAGTGGTTGCCACCATTGGTGTGTGAATGTGGGAAGTGAGGACGCAGGCGTTGACTGTTCGCCGCTTCACCTCCCAATGTATGGATGAATGGACCATTGTAAGCGCTTTGAGTAGGCATGTAGTTCATAGAAAAGTTTCAATTAATTGTTAACTGTTACGTTTAATTGAATACGGCGATTCATCGATTTTAGATTGGGTGCTGGGGAATCCCAATTTTTCCGAGAGTGCCAAACAGATGAGGGAGATTTTTTTTTATATGTTTATTTTGTGGCTTTCGCCTTTATTTTATGGATTTTTTAATGGAGGGACAGACAGTAGGCCGACAGGAAATGGGGAGAGGGATGGGGGGTGGTGACATGCAGTAAAGGCCGTCGGGATCGGGAGTCGAACCCGCGGCACACTGCCAGACTGGATTACCAGCCAAGGTGCCTGGACCGCTGAGCCACGGCCCAGGCCCAGATGAGGGCGATTTTACTTATTAACTTACGAAATTACTAAATTACGGATCTCGGACAAATTAAAGAATAAATAACCGTGGGCGCATCCACGTGCACGATATCGTGTGCACGTCAGATTAAAAGAAAAAAAGAAAAAAGGTTTTTTATTTTATTTTGTTTACGTCTTGGCACAGGTAGTACCCGCTGCTTAAAACGTAACCTAACGTTCCTGGCACAGATTGGGTTAATATTCTAAAAGAGATGCATGTGATTTTAGCGATCCCGTTTTATATCGATAAAAAAAGCCCTTAAGACGAGTCCACACGTCCCAGACACCCCACGGTTTTATTTGATAGGACCTGTGTGGACGTCCTGGCGTCAATGGGCATCATAAGTGCTAACATCCGTACCTGGAAGCGTGCGGTCAGGGTGCGCTGGGTGAAGGGGTACGGGTACCTGGAAGCGTGCGGTCAGGGTGCGCTGGGTGAAGGGGTACGGGTGGTAGCTGAGGAAGGCATTGTCGTTGCTCAGCAGCGTGTAGTTGACGCTCACGTCGGTGCTGCTGCGGTCGGCCATCAGCAACTCCTGGTGCTGGGAGATCACCTTCGGACAGAGAAATATACTGCTACTTAATGTCATATTGTCTCCTGGTGCTGGGAGATCACCTTCGGACAGATAAATATACTGCTACTTAATGTCATATTGTCTCCTGGTGCTGGGAGATCACCTTCGGACAGAGAAATATACTCCTACTTAATGTCATATTGTCTCCTGGTGCTGGGAGATCACCTTCGGACAGAGAAATATACTGCTACTTAATGTCATATTGTCTCCTGGTGCTGGGAGATCACCTTCGGACAGAGAAATATACTGCTACTTAATGTCATATTGTCTCCTGGTGCTGGGAGATCACCTTCTCGGACAGAGAAATACACTCCTACTTAATGTCATATTGTCTCCTGGTGCTGGGAGATCACCTTCTCGGACAGAGAAATACACTCCTACTTAATGTCATATTGTCTCCTGGTGCTGGGAGATCACCTTCTCGGACAGAGAAATATACTCCTACTTAATGTCATATTGTCAAAAGTGGGATAAGTACGGTGGCAGCCATGATGGCACCAAATGGGCTAAGCGTTATATATTGACTGACACTGACACGGCAAGGGTAAGGGAGTTGATTCACTGACTATATAAGCATTTCATGCTACACACGCTAACAATGTATATCCTGGGTCCACCCCATAGAACAGTTCCTATCAATAGTGAATGACTAATAGGGGTACTATCACAAAAAAGGATCCATCTGTAGCACTGTTGAGTTTTAACCCATTTAGGCCTGACGTCGACATTTTTTCAAATGTCTTTTTAAAATGCCTTTTTTTTCTGAGAAACCTCATGTTTCTATATCAGTGGATCTCAATATTTCATGTCAAGGACCCCAAAAATTCCGACCCCCCCATCTGAAAATATGTTGTTCCAGGGACCCCCCCCCCCCCCCCAGAAGCAAAGATTTGAGTTAAAAACTGAAACTCTGAAAGAATATTCGAAGATTTGAGGCACATTTTCACGACTTTTCAAAAATAGCAGACCTACAAGTTCATAGCGCGGCACTCGGTGCCGCGCTATGAGCTTGTAGATCTGCTATTTTCCAATAGCTAAAGCATAACATAATGCTTAAAACACCAAAATGGTTTAAATATATATAGCACCGAACATGTCAGCATAATCCTCTATGGTAAATGGTGCATTTATATAGCGCCTTTATCCAAGGCGCTTTACATAGATTGTGCATTACATTCACCCATTCATACACCGATTGCGGCGGAAGCCATGCAAGGTAGTAAGGTACCAACCAGCACATCGGGAGCAATTTGGGGTTCAGTGTCTTGCCCAAGGACACTTCGACATGTAGACAGGAGGAGCCGGGATTCGAACCGCCGACCCATGGATCATTGGACGACCTGCTCTACCTCCTGAGCCACAGTCGCCCCACACTGGCTCCCAAAGTGGGGTCCGGGGACCCCCCCAGGGGTCCTTGAGGGAGTACCAGGGGGTCCATCACCTGATGAAGGCCGCCTGCGGTCGAAACGTTGTGTCTTAACTATGGTGTTTCAATAAAAGAACACCATTGGAGCAATCCTGTGTGCGGACTCTCTTCTTTCCACAGTTCCAGGGGGTCCCCCAGCTGAATGATAGTTTGGAACCAAATGGACCCTTATGGGTCTGTAACTCTGAGAGTGCACAAATGGAACCAAATGGACCCTTATGGGTCTGTAACTCTGAGAGTGCACAAATGGAACCAAATGGACCCTTATGGGTCTGTAACTCTGAGAGTGCACAAATGGAACCAAATGGACCCTTATGGGTCTGTAACTCTGAGAGTGCACAAATGGAACCAAATGGACCCTTATGGGTCTGTAACTCTGAGAGTGCACAACTGGAACCAAATGGACCCTTATGGGTCTGTAACTCTGAGAGTGCACAAATGGAACCAAATGGACCCTTATGGGTCTGTAACTCTGAGAGTGCACAAATGGAACCAAATGGACCCTTATGGGTCTGTAACTGTGAGAGTGCACAAATGGAACCAAATTGACCCTTATGGGTCTGTAACTCTGAGAGTGTACAAATGGAACCAAATTGACCCTTATGGGTCTGTAACTCTGAGAGTGCACAAATGGAACCAAATGGACCCTTATGGGTCTGTAACTCTGAGAGTGCACAACTGGAACCAAATGGACCCTTATGGGTCTGTAACTCTGAGAGTGCACAACTGGAACCAAATGGACCCTTATGGGTCTGTAACTCTGAGAGTGCACAAATGGAACCAAATGGACCCTTATGGGTCTGTAACTCTGAGAGTGTACAAATGGAACCAAATGGACCCTTATGGGTCTGTAACTCTGAGAGTGCACAAATGGAACCAAATGGACCCTTATGGGTCTGTAACTCTGAGAGTGCACAAATGGAACCAAATGGACCCTTATGGGTCTGTAACTCTGAGAGTGCACAAATGGAACCAAATGGACCCTTATGGGTCTGTAACTCTGAGAGTGCACAAATGGAACCAAATGGACCCTTATGGGTCTGTAACTCTGAGAGTGCACAAATGGAACCAAATGGACCCTTATGGGTCTGTAACTCTGAGAGTGCACAAATGGAACCAAATGGACCCTTATGGGTCTGTAACTCTGAGAGTGCACAAATGGAACCAAATGGACCCTTATGGGTCTGTAACTCTGAGAGTGCACAAATGGAACCAAATGGACCCTTATGGGTCTGTAACTCTGAGAGTGCACAAATGGAACCAAATGGACCCTTATGGGTCTGTAACTCTGAGAGTGCACAAATGGAACCAAATGGACCCGTTACTCTCAGAGTTAAATTAACTTTGATTTTTACCAGACTGGAGAGGTGCCCGTGGGGACTCTACGGGGGTGCCCGTTGGGCACTGTGCCTACTTGGAATGCTGCCAGGTGGAAATGCAATGCCCCCACGCACCCAGTTATGTCCGTGTCCCTTTTATGGAGTTCTGTGTCAGCCATGCCCAAATATGGAGGGTTGGGATGTCAGAACAGGCCAGCTTGTGGAGTTCTGTGTCCAGGCATGCCCAAATATGTCCGTGGGGTAACGGTTCTCGAGTTGCATGGATTACAATACGTACGTACGTACGTACATACATACATACGTACGTACATACAGAGACTTGGTGCATTTATAGATAGATAGATACATTGGGGTTCCAGAGATATAAATGACATTAATTAATTAATGACATTAACCCATTCTGGGCGGGAAACCCTTTTGGTCTTAGCATTATGTTATGCTTTAGCTATTGAAAAATAGCAGATCTACAAGCTCGTAGCGCGCCACCGAGTGGCGCGCTACGAGCTTGTAGGTCTGCTATTTTTTTTAAAATCAAAGAACGACCGACATAGAAACGTAGCTTTTTCAGAAAACTGTCAGGATGTAGAAGACATTATTTTTTAGAATCTGATCTCAGGTCAAAATGGGTTAAATAGGGGGCCGTAGCCTAATTCAGGTCAAACCTGGGGGGTCCTTGAAATGAAAATGGTTGAGAATCACTGCCAGAGCCGTAAAAACCTTCTCTTATGGGGGTCCCCGGCATATCTTTTCAAATGGGGGGGGGTCCGCGGGCTAATTAGTGTCAATTTGGGGGTGGGGGGGGGGGGGGGGGTCCTTGACATGAACATTTTGGGAACCACTGCTCTACAGTGAAAAGTATTACGCGTTCGTAGTGCGTCCCGTTGCTGAAGCCCTACCTTCACCACCATGGCTGCATAGGTGACATCAGCTCTCCACGTGTGCGGCGTGGACCAGCCCACCAACGGGTCGGCCTCGTCGTTGTAGACGGGGAGGCTCCGGAAGAGAGGGAAGCGCTCCTGGATCTCCCTCACCGTCTGCACCTCCTGCTGCAGGATGGGCAGAGAGCATCCACCCCCCTGGAAGACAAGAAGCAAGGTTTTTACTCATATATATCATGACAGTACTGACCCGACGTCGAAATCTAGAAAATGTCTTATGAATCCCGACAGCTTTCTGAAATACCTATGTTTTCTATGTCAGTGGTGCTCAATATTTCATGTCAAGGACCCCCAGAATTATCTGTATTTGGCTGCGGACCCCCATCTGAAAATATGTTGTTCCAGGGACGCCCCGAGAAGCAAAGATTTGAGTTAAAAACCTGCGCTCTGAAAGAATATTTGCGCCACATTTTAACGATTTTTCAAATATAGCAGGCCTACAAGCTCATAGGCCTACAAGTTCATAGCGCGGCACTAAGTTGAGCTTGTAGATCTGCTATTTTTTTTTTTAAATTTGATGAGTTTAATAAAAAAAATCTCTTAAAACTTCTATTTTTATACACAGGTTTAATGTTTGTCTTTAGTTCAATGTTTGTTTTGTAAACGCCATTGACAATGAAGGGAATCTTTACGACGTCATAATGTACCTCATTACGTCTTATTGTCTCTTTATTGTTAATGGCGTTTAATGTTTGTGTTGGCACCCATGGTTTTACATCACCATTTACATCACCTAATCAACATGAGTTACTTTAATATATTAGCGCCCCTCACTTCACACGGGTGTGATTTAAAAAAAAATATATATATATATTTTTTTTTTTACATACTTTATTTAGACTTGTTTTATCAAATACAAGACACAACACAACAATACAATGGCACGCTTCCAGGTACCCGTACCCCTTCACCCAGCGCACCCTGACCGCACGCTTCCAGACAGAAAAGTAAGATTAACACTACATACAAGAGACACACACAAAAACAAAAAAACAAGGGGGACACATGGGTGGGATTGATGGCCATCAGAAAGCAGGGATAGCGCTGCAAGGAATATGGCATCCCCATTTTCTGGAACCTAGTTTGTGTATCCTGTCCTCCTGGCATGACGGATTTGTTCCAGCTCAGCAATGGAGAGCCACGAGGCAGAGAGCAAATCCTCTTTCTATTCTCCCCAGGAAGAACATAATTATCATCTAACAGTTTACATGAAGGCTGTGCTCTGGAGAGAAGCAGAGATGGGAGTGAGGTTTGAGGAGACTGCCGTTGATTCAATCTTTAACCAGAGGGGGGCATCAGAGGACCAGTCATCACCAGGAAAGGCCCTCTGCCAGGGCCCTTGCATTTGCAGCCCAATAGTGACTGGTTATAATTTAGCTATTGAAAAATAGCAGATCTACAAGCCTACATAGCGCGCCTCTCGGTGGCGCGCTATGTAGGTCTGCTATTTTTGAAAAATCGTTAAAATGTGCCTCAAATCATTCAGAAAATTGTCATAATTTAGAAAACTTTTTTTTTTAATTTCGACGTCAGGCCTGAATGGGTTAAATGTGACTCAGAGACAGTCATGGTGGCAAGACTAATTCAGGATAAGATGAGTTAATAGCACAGGCAGACTCTTCACATACTAGAGCATGTCTGAAATAAATGTCAGAGCTGAAATCGACATGTAAATATGAAATAAATGCTTAAACATGTATGTTAGAGTCCACAGAAGTGAACCTGTCAAGCCCGTTTTCTGAACTCGCTGTTTTCTGCAAGACATTACTCTATAAGCCATATCTCAATTTGAAGCTATGATTCTCTGCTTCCACATGACGTGAAAAAACGAAAATTTTAAAGAATTCAATGACTTAGCCTCGGTCAGAAACTCTCACAAATATTGGGAGGCCAATAAGGCCTCCTTCGCTACATCCTTCTGTAAGTGAGTTTTGGAAATGTGAGGCGTTTTATCCACCCATAAACATGAAGTAACTATCAAATCCAGTCGTTAAAAAAAGAAAAAGAGACAAAAGCAAAAAAGGGAGAATTTGGAACCGGTATTAAAAACCTTGACAGTGAAACCATCTTTATGGCATTGATGCGACCAATCATTGATAAAGGCAATAACTTCCAGTTTCTAATATTGCTTATTAAACTACCTCCCCCTGGCCAGCAGGCGGCGCCTGATGGAGGGGAAAGGAACTGGTCGGCATAACGTGTTCCCTCCACGCGCTACGTCCGGCCGGGGAAACTCTCCCCTGCCGGGTGAAAAGAATCAGCTTGGACTCCATGCATAGAAGGAAGCATGAGGTCAGTCCGCTGCCCTCCCCAGGTTGGCAGAGGAAGTGTAGCGCCCAGGATTACATTAGATAATTGACACTGGGTGAAAAAAAATGGGTTGCAAAATCGTGGGATAAACATTATATAAAGTAAATAAATATATATATTGCTTTTTAGCTTGTCTATCATGCCCAGGAAATGCACTCTCACCTTCTTATGCAGGGCGATATAGTCGAGGCGGACGCCCGTCTCTGCAGTGAAATAGTTGGTGCCGTTGTAGCAGTGCTGGAGCATGGCCCAGCAGTACGGTGAGTGGGGGGGGGAATGGCACGAGTCTCCCGGACCCCCAAACCTCAGAGCACTGCTGGCTGCCCGCAGGCCCTCTGAACACGCATCGTAGTAGTTCAAGAACCCTGCAAATCATGCCCAGTGTGCGTTTCATATTATACGGTATAGGTCAAAGAATTACTGGAACAAGCCATGGCATTTGGGTTTCCGGACAGCTCTGTAGACAGAGCTAACCTGACTCCGCCACATGGGGCAGCAGAGAGTACACTGGGTTCCCACCTCCTGCTCCCATCTGGGAACTCTCAGGCAGACTTGATGCCCGGCCACAAAACGGCCTGGCCAATCAGCAGCAGCTTCTAGCAGCTTCTAGCAGCAACAAAACGGCCTGGCCAATCAGCAGCAGCTAGAAGCTAGAAGCTGCTGCGTTTTGTGGCCGGGCATCAAGTCTGCCTGAGAGTTCCCAGATGGGAGCAGGAGGGGGGAACCCAGTGTACTCTCTGCTGCCCCATCTGGCGGAGTCAGGTTAAGACAGAGCAGTGGCTCACGAAAACGGCACTTTTTTGTTGTTGTTTTTCTTCTTTGTAATTATTCGTTTGGTCCAAAATATTGTGTTTGTTTTGTCGCTCTATACGATAAAAGACAGCCTCGTCGAGACGGCAGTTCTGCGCTCACCTTGAATTGACATGGTGATGTTGTCAAAATCATGGTTGTTGGGCTCATTCCAGGTCTCAAAATTCCACCGAGACACACTGCCCAGGCCATATCTGTCTGTGAAGTAGAATCAATCAAAGTAATGCTACGAAATACCAAGACAACATTCACACCCATACGACACTGATGATGCCTTCGACCCCCCGAAACATCTGTTATTGTTAATACTTTTCTCTTTGCTAGATATAATATTTTCAATTTGTGGTAATAATTACATGGTCCAGGTTTCATCCACTACATTTCGTTTTGGAATCGTAAACATGTAGTGCAAGTCATTGAATATAAATTATTTCAGGCCTGACGTCGAAATTAAAATAAATGTCTTCTAAATCTTTTCTATTTTCTATTCTAGTTTCTATATCAGTGTTGCTCAATATTTCATGTCAAGGACCCCAAAAATTATATGTAATTGGCCTCCGACCCCCATCTGAAAATATGTAGTTCCTGGGACCCCCCCAGAAGCGAAGATTTGAGTTAAAAATTTAAAATGCGCCAAATTTGCGCCACATTTTCACGATTTTTCAAAAATAGCAGACCTACAAGCTCGTAGCGCGCCACTCGGTGGCACGCTATGAGCTTGTACATCTGCTATTTTTCAATAGCTACATTATAACAATGTTTAACACCAAAAGGGGTTCCCGCCCAAAATGGGTTAACTCAAATCTTTGCTTCTAGTTTCGCAGGAAACAGCACATGCTTCTCGCCAGTTGTACTCACCAATGTACCTCCTGGCTGTGAGGTAGACCAGGTTCCTCCACTCAGTCACCTGTTGTTTGGACTCCAAGTTGGTGAAGTAGTTGGAGACGCTGCCCATGAGCTCAAAGCCTGCAGAGAAAGAAGTGGTTCATTTGCCAGGAACAGATGTGTTTTTTTCCCCTTCCTCTTTATGTGAATCACACATCATGAAAAACACAACTTTTCTTGGAAGGATTTTCAACCATGAAATAACAAAAAAACGGCAATCGTTTAGAATGGATCATTTTGAATTAAAGTCAAACTATGACTAGTAGTAGTACTAGTTGATTGCTATAAATGTATTGCATCTGTATAGTACTGTATACCAGTGGTTCCCAAAGTGGGGTCCGGGGACCCCCAGGGGTCCTTGAGGGAGTTCCAGGGGGTCCCCAGCTAAATGATAGTCTGAAACCAAATGGACCCTTATGGGTCTGTAACTCTGAGAGTGTACAAATGGAACCAAATGGACCCGTCCATAACTCTCAGAGTTAAATTAACATTGATTTTACAATATAAATTGGGGGTCCAAGAGATAGAAATGCCATTTAACACCCCGAACGCCCGGGGTTATTTAATCCATTAAATCATAGCGCCCAGCGATTTATAGCAGGAGAGCACATTTAGCGACGGACCGGATGCTATCCCGGATGTGGCTGAAGTGTAGCTGAAGTAGCCAAAACACTCTCGATGCGATCTTTTCTTAGAATTGGACGGAATGATTTAGATCAAGAGTTATTCACGTTTTAAGATTTTCGATCTCGTCGGCTAAAATGGGGGGGGGGGGACATTTTCGATGAACATCGAATGTTGCACAACAGACGCTCCCAGCCTGTGGAGCGATGCGATCGGTTTTGATATCAATAATCTCCGTCCTTTTGATCAATCTCCGTCCTGAGCGCTGGGCGTTACTAATTGATAGGGCGGGGAACTTTGTCCTTGCCGCTCAGGGTGTTAATGGGGGTCTGTAGACTAATGGATGTCAAACTGAGGGGTCCTTGAAATTAAAAGGGTTGAGAATCACTGCTAGAGCCGTAAAAATCTTCTCTTATGAGGGGTAAATCTGGCAAATCGTTTCAAATGGTGGTCCGCGGGCTAATTAGTGTCAGTCTGGGGGTCCTCGACATGAAAAACTTTGGGAACAACTGCTGTATACAATTACCGTCATAAACTTGAAAATAGGGGTGGGTTCAATTAATCAATACGGTAATAACCGCTTGCCGGTAATTGTATCGATACAGAGACTACCATGTCGATACAGCAGGAAATGCTGTATGTGACACGGCTTCAGTTTCTGCCCGACAGCTACGATATAATATATCGTAGCTGTCGGGCTACTATTATGATTAAAATCATTTGCATTTATCCATCAAAATATATAAATATTTTGTATTTCTTTACTTGCTTTTTGTTAAAGATTTCAGACAATATAATGTTTGTCAAAACATCGGCAATCAGTGGTCTAGGAATCTGCAAAATTCCTAGATTTAGTAGGAACATTATTCGAAACATTATTCGAAATCAACGCGGATCGTGATGCATATCGTATCGTGGCCTCTGTACCGTGATACATATCACAGTCGTTCCCAAACCTTTTCATGCCAAGGACCCTCAAATTGACACTAATTAATTAGTCTGCGGACGCCCATAAGAGAAGATTTTTACGGCTCTAGCAGTGATTCTCAACCCGTTTAATTTCAAGGATCCCCCAGTTTGACATTTGCATTAGTCTACGGAGCCCCATTTAATGGCATTTTCAATGACTTGAAAATCATGTTTTGAATGACCATAGCACTCAGAACAGTAAGTACTGTACCTGGCCGTAGGCCATTGACCCACAGGAGCTCAATCAGCTCATCCAGCTTAGTGAAATCGTACTGGACTCTTCCCTCCACATCTCTACAACAGTCACACAAACAAAGCAACACCTCAAAATGTATGCTACAGTCAAACATATACCGTCTCCTTGCTTCAAGTTCTAAATCAAATGCCACACCCTTGTAGACAGATTACAGCCGTAGTATTACGTTTGTCAGAGAATGCATGCAAATAATGATTGCTTATTTCTATAATGCCTTTTGTAGACGTTATAAAGGGTACCGTAGGTAGGCCTACAGACCATTAACCCATTCTGACCTGAGATCAGATTCTAAAAATGTCTTCTACATCCTGACAGTTTTCTGAAAAAGCCATGTTTCTATGTCAGTCGTTCTTCAATTTTTCAAAAATAGCAGACCTACAAGCTCGTAGCGCGCCACTCGGTGGCGCGCTATGAGCTTGTAGATCTGACATAGAAACATAGCTTTTTCAGAAAACTGTCAGGATGTAGAAGACATTTTTAGAATCTGATCTCAGGTCAAAATGGGTTAAACAAAAGAAGCCTGTCGGCTGCCGGACTATTCCCGGTACACGGAGTTCAGTACTTACTGTGCAGAGTTCAGTACTTACTGTGCAGAGTTCAGTACTTACTGTGCAGAGACCAGCTCCAGTTCAGTACTTACTGTGCAGAGTTCAGTACTTACTGTGCCGAGACCAGCTCCAGTTCAGTACTTACTGTGCAGAGTTCAGTACTTAGTGTGCAGAGTTCAGTACTTACTGTGCAGAGACCAGCTCCAACAGCCAGTGGATCCTGACCTGCTGGATGCCTTGGTGGGGAACTGAACCCACGTAGGCCAAGTTCAACTCCTGGTCCCTGCTCAGGTCAAACAGGTGAGCCTGGGTGTGTGGGAGCGGGGGGCTGGGAGAGGCCAGGAGACATGATGATGTTTTTCATTTACAATTTTTACAATATAGGCATTTAGCAGACATACAGTAAGCAAGAACAAAAAAAACATCAGATACATAAAATAAATAGTCATCATGAATCATACGTAAGCTAAGAACCTAACAGTGGAATGTCTATATAATGAAACTATACGTATATACTATATACAGCAGTGGTTCCCACCAAACCTTTTCATGTCAAGGACCCCCCAAATTGACACCAATTAGCCCGCAGACCCCCATTTGAAGAGATAAGCCAGGGACCCCCATAAGAGAAGATCTTTACGGCTCTAGCAGTGATTCTCAACCTGTTTAATTAAGGACCCCCAGTTTGACATGCATTAGTCTACGGACCGCCCATTTAATGGCATTTCTATTTCTGGGACCGTTAGAAGAAAAAAAGTCCTTATGCACACCTACAGCGGACAGGTGTGTTGGAAAACTGGAACTGGAGAGGTAGGGAAAAAAAAGGGATCCCGCACACAGTCTTCACTTACAGCAGGATTGGGCAACTTTGACGATGGAGAAGGCCACTATATTTCCACACTCACTCCAGAGGGCCACAGTGCATATTTATGTCGTAGCAAAAAATAGCCGATCTACAAGCTCAAAATGTGTCGCAATGCGACGCGTTTTGAGCTTGTAAATCGGATATTTTTGCTATATTTGAATTGAAAACCTGAATGTTTTTGCTATTTTTGAATTGGAATCCTGAAAAGTAACCTTTTTATTGAATTTCAAATGCATTTAGTTATAGTTATGTTAACTTTATGAACTGTTAACATAACTACATTACACAAACAGACAATGACATTTTAATACTAGTCATTAAGTACTAGTCATTTAATACTAGTCATGAAGTAATTAAAGCGGGTTTGGAATTGTAACAGCTGAAATCAATACTATATAAGTAGTCTGATATTAACATGCGGGCCGCATTAAGACTTACAGCATTAATTTGATTGAGCAACATTTGGGTCGTTCAGACCTTCATCAGGCATGAAGAAGAACTGACAGTCAGTCACTATAAGTACAACTCTGGGATCAGCGATCGGGCCAATCGGGTGACCCCAATTTATATTGTAAAATCAATGTTGATTCAACTCTGAGTGTACAAATGGAACTTCCACATTTACACTCTCAGAGTTACAGACCCATAAGGGTCCATTTGGTTCCTAACTATCATTTAGCTGGGGACCCCCTGGAACTCCCTCAAGGACCCCTGGGGGTCCCCGACTCCCACTTTGAGAACCACTGCTATAGAGTGCTATCTTAAAGGGATAGTTCAGATTTTTTTAACTTAAGTTGTATGAAATACTTGCCATTAATATAGTGGTTGCAACTGTATTAATTGATTGCCCGAGTCCCATGGTGGGAGTTCTGCTCTGGTTTTGGTGAAATATCAAGTAGTTCCGGTCATTTTGTGGGGGGCACTGGGGGCCACGCAGTAAAAGTAAATTAATCCACAAAACTAACGTAATTTGTATTGTTGACCTATTTCTAAAATATTAGTGCAACTTTCGTTCTTTTTTTACCCCTCTATCACACAGAACTATGTTTTTTGTGTCCATATCACTACGCCCAAAAAATAGTTCCATGTGATAGAGGGGTCAAAGTTGAACGAAAGTCGCGCTAATATTTTAGAAATAGGTCAACAATACAAATTACGTTCGTTTTGTGGATTAATTTACTTTTACTGCGTGGCCCCAGTGCCCCCCACAAAATGACCGGAACTACTTAATATTGACCAAAACCAGAGCAGAACTCCAACCACGGGACTCGGGCAATCAATTAATACAGTTGCAACCACTATATTAATGGCAAGTATTTCATACAACTTAAGTTCAAAAAATCTGAACTATCCCTTTAAGTTACAGAAGTTGAGCCTTTGCATACTCGCCTCGCCTGTAAGGCCGTCGAGGCTAGGGCAAGTGTTACGGGCTAAGATGGAGTCTGAAGAAGAGGTGGGTTTTCAGATTACGGCGGATCTGAAATCTGAAAACCCACCTCTTCAGACTCCCATTGCAATCAGAACCGCAGACTCACTCCTAATTTGGTGAGTGAGTCTGCGGTTCTGATTCTGATTGCAATGGGAAGTGCATTCCACAGTTTTGGAGCCAGAAGGGAGAACAGTGTGGAGCGTTGTTCCTTGCGTTTTTAGGGAAGGTACTTCCAGCTTCCCTGCGTTGGCTGGTCTGAGCGTGCGGGATTGTAGGGTTCGATTTGATATGGGGGTGCCCCCATACCTTTGGTTGCTTTGAATGCCAGCATTGATGGTTTAACGGTTAAACCATCAATGCTGGCATTCAAAGCAACCAAAGGTATGGGGGTTCCTGCCCAAAATGGGTTAACTTAACCCATTTTGGGCAGGAACCCCTTTTGGTGTTTTAAGCATTCTGTTATACTTTAGCTATTGAAAAATAGCAGATCTACAAGCTCATAGCGCGGCACTCAGTGCCGTGCTACGAGCTTGTAGGTCTGCTATTTTTGAAAAATCGTGAAAATCTTTGAATATTTATATTCATTCAGAGCCATGTTTCTAGCACAAATCTTTGCTTCTGGGGGGTCCCTTCCCTGGAAAAACATAATGCAGATGGGGGTCGGTAGCCAATTACATATACTTTTTGGGATCCTTGACATGAAATAATGAGCACCACTGATATAGAAACATAGGTATTTAAGAAAACTGTCAAGATTTAGAAGACATTTTTTTAAGTTTCAACGTCCAGGTGGTCCCAAGCTAAATGATGTAGAGTTGGTAACCAAATGGACCTTTGTAGATCTTTAACTCTTGAGAGCGTAATTTTACGCTCTCAAGTATTGTTAAATATCTCAATTACTACATTTACAAGAAGTCTACACAATTAGACAATGTAGAATAATTGTTCATTTGATCAACGTTTGCCAGTTTGTCATCTCTCCTAATGCAGGGGTTGCCCAACCCGTGGGTCGCGACCCCTCGGGGGGTCGCCAAATTATTTTAGGGGGTCCCCAAATTATTTTCAAAAAAATACGATTTTTCAAAAATAGCAGACCTACAAGCTCGTAGCTTGTAGATCTGCTATTTTTCAATAGCTAAATTATAACAATGCTTAAAACACCAAAAGGGGTTCCCGCCCAAAATGGTTTAAGGTTATTGTAGCAGTCAATTTATATTGGGGGTCGGGAGGGGGCGGGGCGGGGGTCCCGAGACATTGCCAAAGCATTTCCGGGGTCCCCGGCCAAAAACGTTGAGAACCCCTGTCCTAATGTACCAACATCAATTCAATAGGCCTACGCTATACACAGCACAGAATAACTTAAAATAGAGGGTATGCGCAGATCGAGTGGCAAAAAGTGAGTGACAAAGAGAAGTCAATGTTGTTTAAAGACATTTAATGCAATAAAATAGGACTTTTCTGTTTAGATGTATGAGTGTCAAGGCCAGAAAGACGTTTTTTTTGCCACCCTCTATAGTGGACATATAATCGTATACAACTGCTGAACTGCAACAAAATAGCTTTGGGTCTGAGAGGCTAAATGTTATCAAATGGCGATCCGTACGTGGCTTGCTGAATAAACAATGGACCTTGATATGAAACCATTCATTCATTCATTCGGTTAGGGGAAAAAAACTTTAAAAACTACACCACCACAAAACTACACCACCACACTGACGTATGCCGCTGACGTATTTCCTTTTTTGGGCTATATAGAAGTGTATATTCGTACGTCTCTAAATGTTTTGATGAATTGAAAATGGTGGACCCTCTTGTAAACAAGTGTAATGCTTCATGGTGTCGTCCACTCACAGTTAAACCGTGTTTGTATTGAGTTGTACTTGAAATGTACTGTAATTCTGCAAACTGTTAATAAATCAATCAATCAATGACCACAGTAAAAGTTCGAGTAGGATTGAATAAAGCACCCACCAGAAGCCTGTGCTGCTCCAGAAGTGTTTCAGCTCCCTCAGTGGTCTTCCGACATCTACTCTAATAACATGCGAGGATGCTAAAGTGCTGCTAATAATATATCCCAATAGCACTAAGAAAGTGACCGCTACATGCTTACACGGGAGCATGTTTTGAAATGGTTCCCCTCCTCGTCAGCTAGAAAAGAAAACGGAGCGAAATAAATTGTATAAACTGCAATGAAGTTGAATCGCAAAACATTCGCCTGCAATCATAGTGTCTCCAACTATGTGTCAATAGTATCGTTGTAATGTTCATAACTTTAAACATGGCATAGCTCGCCTCGGTTCAATAAAACAAAAACAACTTTAGTGAGTCAGCTGAGCTGAGCGCAATGATGATGTCATGGACACGCGTCAATAGGGCATAGCCTAGTGGGCGTGGTTTTCTGGTTCCACTGAAAAAATCGGCCATTCCCATAGAGATTTACAAAAATATTCAATATCGAGTTTAAGCCTAGAATCAATTAAGTTATCCAGGATCCTGGTGAATCATGACCATAAAATCTTTGATTCTGTGAAAAAAAGAAAAGAAAACTGCTAAAGGGTATTTATTATAGTATTATTTATTATATGTATAGTATATCATTAGGCTACCATTATCAGTAGCCTACCATTAAAAACCTATAAGGGAAAAAAAATAAAAATAATAATAATAATATTATGCTTTGAGAAGCATGTAGTGTGTCAAACTAGGGTTTTTTTATGATTCTGAATCCATTCCAAGCATTAGTTTTGCACAAAAACACTCATTGGGCTAAATATGGCCATAGCCCAAATGTGCTGACCTCATCATATTTGTCAAGACGGTTATGGCCATTTTTAGCCCAAGGAGTGCAAAACTAATGCTTGGAATGGATTCAGAATCATGAAAACCCCCTAGTTTGACACGTCACACATGCTGCTTAAAGAATGATGAAATTTAGAAAATATTTGCCTAATATAGGATGTCAATGGTGGCCATGCCGTACATGCCATTTTCTAAACTTTCCCCTCAGACAATTCCAGGCAACTTATTTTCTTTTATTCAGGATATATTGAAGTTTCAAAATCAGCTGAGTTTGGTTTTTTTGCAATTTGTTTGAGGTCAAATTACATTATTACTGGACTATATAGGCCTATATGGACAGGTCTTCCCCACCCGTCCTTCCTGTTCTGACATTCCATATGTTGATCTGACCTCATCAAAGCCTGTACACTCAAGACACGCTCCATATATGTTTTTGGTTTAAAGTGTTACATAGAAGTGTATTTGTACGTCTCTAAATGTTCTGATGAATTGATGGTGGACCCTGTTGTAAACAAGTGTAATGCTTTATGGTGTCGTCCACAGTTAACAGTTTTTGTATTGAGTTGTGCTTGAAATGTAATTGTAATGTAAATAAATACATCAATCAATCAATCAATCAATCAATCAATCAATATATTATGGCCAGTACAGAATTCATTCCATATGTTGATCTGACCCACTATGCCAGCAGTCTACCGCCAGTGCCCGTCACCCAGGCGGATGTGTGCAACGACCATTGGCCATTGGCCAAAGGGTGGCGCTATAGCACTCAATTGAAAATGCAAACGTTGAACAGGCATATCTCATGAACAGTTTGACCGTCAGCAATAAAACTTTGATACGCATATGCGTCTCCTCATGCCGAACAACTTTCGTGTTCTGACTTTTGACCTCTGACCTTTAGATCACCCACCATTTTGAATTATATGAAAAACAGATCAAATCTATCTTCTCCCGGGATCTTTGATCAAAATGCATGGAAATTGTGAACTTTGGACCTATATCGACAGAAATTCGGGAGTACAACCTCTTTAACCCTCTTATGGCCACCCTAATTAACAGTGGATTTTGCCTTCTACCTGCACTATTCATATTTGTAATTAATAATTTGAATGCCAATAGAAAAATCTGTGGCATACACACTATATCTCATTTATCTCATATATCGACACAAATTCGGGAGTACAATTTTTTTAAGTGAAAAATTAAGGTTTTACCATTTTTACCCTTTCGTGAATCAGCATGAAGGCCTTATACGGCCGTTTGTTTCTTTGCTGCTGGGGGAAATAAACAAGAATCCTATTGGATATAATGTGAGTGCTGGTATTCTTTTCTATGGACTGTTTCTACCAGAACCGTGCACCCGATACATTACTTTGAATTACTCAACTGACTCCTGAGTCTGTGTGTGTGTGTGTGTGTGTGTGTGTGTGTGTGTGTGTGTGTGTGTGTGTGTGTGTGTGTGTGTGTGTGTGTGTGTGTGTGTGTGTGTGTGTGTAAAAATAACCTCTTAACTCAATGTTAAAAATGTTAAAATGTATTCAATTTATACACACAAAGAAACATTCAAAACAAAAACAAGATCAGTGTTTCTTTCTACGTTGAGAACACTTATAGAAACAAATCCAAACGTGATTTCAACTAGCTTTTTAATTTTGTATTAGCAGTTTAAAAAAAAGTAGGCTACACCAGGGATTATTGCTTTTTGTTGCATCAATTGAAATCAAACAGCAGCACATTCCAATCCACTTTAAGCACATTTCTTAAGGTTTACAAAGTGCTGTACAGAGACTAAATACACTGTAAATCTAAAACACAAGAAAAGATCACACAGTATAAAAAAGAACATGCCACAACAAAGCCACGCAAAAACATAGACCTGCACAGAAACTCTCAAACGGAATTAAAAGCCAAGGTGTAAAGGTGGGTCTTAAGGCGCGATGGTGGGAGCCAGTTTGACATGGGAGGGATGGGGAGTTCCCATTCCCAACAGCCGCTTGGGCCTGGCCCTCCATGCAGCTGCTGGTGTCACAGCTCTGAAGCGTGGCTCTGCCTGGGGGGACATTACTCATGAGCAGTGGGTTGGCTCCCAGGAGCAGAGTAGGCCGGGGGTGATGGGTGGCCCTCTAATGCCGCTGGTGGCACGGCTTCTGGCTCCTCCTGCAGTGCCTCTTCTTCTTGGCCATCATCTGCTTGGTAATGCAGTGGAACGGAATGCACGGGGGACATGCCAATGCCAATGGTTTGGTGGGGAGGAGCCTGCAGGCCCTGGGCTGGACCAGCTGCGACATTATAGCAGACAAGCTGGCCCTGCTGGGAGGGACTTCTAGCCGAAGCAGAGTGCGTAGGCTGCTGGCCCTGGGTTTGACCAGTTGGAACATTAAAGCAGATAAGCTGGCCCTGGGATGGAACCGCCGAAGCAGAGTGGGTAGGCTGGCCCTGGGGTTGGCCTGGGTAGGTAGGCTGTCCCTGGGGTTGGCCAGGGTAGGTAGGCTGGCCCTGGGGTTGGCCAGGGTAGCGAGGCTGGCCCTGGGGTTGGCCAGGGTAGGTAGGCTGTCCCTGGGGTTGGCCAGGGTAGGTAGGCTGGCCCTGGGGTTGGCCAGGGTAGCGAGGCTGTCCCTGGGGTTGGCCAGGGTAGCGAGGCTGGCCCTGGGGTTGGCCAGGGTAGCGAGGCTGGCCCTGGGGTTGGCCAGGGTAGGTAGGCTGTCCCTGGGGTTGGCCAGAGTAGGTAGGCTGTCCCTGGGGTTGGCCAGGGTAGGTAGGCTGTCCCTGGGGTTGACCAGGGTACTGGCGGGGCACCTCTCGCTGGGGGTTTTGTTGTGGCACAGCTGGCTGGGGTAAGGGGAGAGGTTGTCCTTGCTGAAGAATTCCCACAGGCATGGTGGCTGGCTGAGGTAAAGCGTAGGCAGGCGTGTGGGAGTTGGCAGGGCCTGACACTCCAACAATGATGTCCTGGTGTGACTGCTGCTGCTGCTGTGGAGGCATGTGGTTGTTGGTGTCGATGTGGTTGTTTAAATAGATGTTGATCTGGGGGCCGGTAGGGGAGGACAAAGTCAGGGTTGGTGTCATTGGTATAGAACTAAAGACTGGTTGAAAGGAAAGTGAATCAACAGAGGGGATCACGTCTGGATCTGCAAAGACCTGAGAGTTGTCTGCTGATTGTGGTTGTGGTTGGTTTTTGATCGTGGCCAGAATCTGCTTAATCACGAGGCGTAGATTCTGCAATTGACCAAATAAACGAGAATAGTGCACATTAGAATAAGAACAATGGATATGCTTGTTTGTGTACTTTTAATGCAATTCATTACCTCTATACTAAATCAAGAAAGGTGCATTTTAAGCCACGGCATTTTCTATAAATGTATTTGAAAGATTTGGTGTAGAGGCGAAAAGGAGAGGTGTTACAGGGGCTTAAGATCATTATGTTTACAGCAGACTATGTACATTTAATGATTGTCGTGATTTGGAGTGAATTCTATTGAAACATCCATCACTCACCACCCTTAGGCCACTCCCCCCCCCCCCCCCCCCCCCCCCCAATCTAATTTTGAACCAAACAAATCCCCAAATCCCTAAAAGTTGTTTTTTTCGGAACTGGAACCAAAAAAATACATCTTCTTGCCCTGAAGTGCGAACCAAAGTGGGCGTGTCTGTCACTATTCAGGCTGGAAGATGCAGGTTGTGATATTATATATAAAACCATCATGAAAAATAAAGAACAGAACCAGTTCGAGAACCTATACGTTCTTTTGGTGGAAAAGGGGCCTTTGTTAGAGGGAGACTCTGAGGCCTCATTCACACGTACCAAACACCAATCAAGCAATGTTTGGTCGTTGTTTTGTTTTTTTGGGCCATGGCAATGCTTTTCCAATGGGAGTCACATGGTTTGATCAAACATTTGTGTTTGATTGCTGATTGCTCCCCCCTCATCAAACAAAAATGTTTGGTCAAACCATGTGACTCCCATTGAAAATGGATCGGAGCAGCAATTAAACAGCAATCAGACATCACACATGGACCGAACATTTGTTGTGTAGGTGTGTACGAAGCCTCAGGTTAGGTTTAGGGTGAGGGTTTGAGATAGGTCGTAGTTGTAGGACTAATGACTGGTCTAACCCAATGACTAGTCTAAACCAAAAACTGTCTAAACTAAGTACTGCACCCGCTTACATACATCGCACATCATTAGAGTACAAAACATGATGATTGTAATCACCTCTTCAGCGTCACTGGGGGTCCACGTAGGGGACAGCGTCAGGTCTGGTTCAGTGGTGCTATAATCTGCAGAGGGGATGACCTCTGGAACCGAGCTGGTACTATAGACTGCTGGAGAGTCAGAGTGAGAGGGGATGACCTCTGGAACCGAGCTGGTACTATAGACTGCTGGAGAGTCAGAGTGAGAGGGGATGACCTCTGGAACCGAGCTGGTAGGCCTACTATAGACTGCTGTAGAGTCAGAGTGAGAGGGGATGACCTCTGGAACCTTAGCAGAGCTGGTACTAGAGACTGCTGGAGAGGTAAGTGCATGAACGGAGGACAGAGATGCAGAGACCTGAGCGTTTTGTGTTGGGTTGGGTCTTGGTTGTTGTCTGTTGATCCGTTGCATCTCCGTCATGATGAGACGTAGCAACTGCAAAGCGACCACAATTATAGAAACACGCAGACGAGAAACACATTAGAATTAGAATAATATATATTCTCACATAATGAGCAGCAGGAAAGGTGTGTGATAAAGTATATAGCATTTTCCATAATTGTATTGGACAGGGTAATTTATTTTTAAGAGGAAATAATTGAATCGCTTGAACCCTTATTGGGTCCCTGCTTTTGGGAACGTCTGGTGAACATAGCAGATCTACAAAGCTCACAGCATATTGTGCTGCCATGTGGTGTGAGCTTGTAGAATTGGTGTAGAGCAGGGGTAACCAACCAGGGGTTCGGGAGCTACCAGTAGCTCGCACGAGCCATTCAAGTAGATCCCGGAGTGAGCGGGTGTAAGACTGACAGGCAAGCCAGCCATCACTACCAATACACAGAATGTGGATTTTGAATAGCTCGCAGTGATGGCCCCAGACATGTGTATCGAGTCATCAACTGCAGAGTTTGTTTGTTCTCTTGTTTGACCGCTATCCGTTGTGAACTTGTGATGCAAAACTAAAAACCCACAGAGCTAAACAGCCTCTCACTCACTAATATACCTACACAGGCAAGCAGTCTAATACATTTGTCTTAATATTTTGGCATTGATTATCAGTATTTATTCTTATTTAAACTATAGTGTTTGTGTGCACATGCATTGAGCCTGTCAAAGTGTTTTTTTAAACATAGCCTATTTTAGTGGTAGATCATGGCTTACAATTGGGAATAAAATGGGCTCTTGGGCTTGAAAATATATAGGAAACATGATGATCATCACCTCATCACTGCTAGGCAGGTACTGGTAGGCAGGGTAGGTTGGGTTAGTGTTAGTAGAAGGCTGCACATTAACAGATGGGAGGAGTGGTGGATTTGCAGGGACCTGTTGAAGCCCTGCCAGCACCAGACGTAGATTCTGCAAAATGACCATTTAGAACAAGAATCGTGCATTAGAATAAGAAAAATCCACATGTTCTTATATATGCTCTTAAATGCAATTCATGCAACTCTATACTCAAAACCAAGAAAGGTGTATTTTAACCCATTTTGAGCGGGAACCCCTTTTGGTGGTTACATACATTGTTATAATTTAGCTATTGAAAAATAGCAGATCTACAAGCTCATAGCGCGCCACCGAGTGGCGCGCTATGAACTTCTGCTATTTTTGAAAAATCGTTAAAATGTGCCTCAAATCTTTCAGAAAATTGTCATGATTTAGAACACTTTTTTTTTTAAAATCCCTTATCTGGACACCCGCTTAAAATAGCAGGTCTACAGGGTCACGCCACATTGCAAGTTACTTGCAACGTGATGTGAGCTTGTAAATCAAAGCAATTTTGGGAAAGGAAGGGGCCAAGGGGTTGACCCTCTATCGTGTGGAGTCTGGAACCCCCCCCCCCCCCCAATCAAGTATATATAGGCTCTGATTTAAGTGGTTAAAAGATCTTTACAGCAAACAATATGCACAATGATATGTTATGCAAGCTGATTGTGCTGCGATGAGCTGACAATCATCAGATTTGGCTGAATAGAGGGTATGCGCATGCATAAAGTGAGTGGCAAATCGAGTGGCAAAGTGACTTGGCAAAGTGAATTTAATGTCGTTTAACATCATTTAATGCAATCAAAGATTGACTTTTCTGTTTGGATGTACGGGCTGCCTATCAAGGCCAGACAAGTAGTTTTTTTGCCACTCAGTATAGGCGTTCCCGCATAACTTCCGGGTATGATGATGATGTCACGCGCATAGCATACCCTCCATTGATCACACATCACTACTACTAGTGTACAAAACAGGATGGTTATAATTTATACCACCTCATCACTGGCGCTGACACTGTTACTGAGACTGACGGAGCGTGCTCTGGCCATGGACTGTAGGGCTCTGGCGTGGACACGCCTCTCTGCAGCCTGCACAGACAGAGGAGCTGCATTAGAACCTTGCAGGGAATCATGATATCGGTAACACCTGGTATATGGCATATACACCACTATTTGGAAATCACCAGTGGTGGAAAAAGTACTCAGTTGTTTTACTTAAAGGGGGAAACCACCCATTTTCAACATTTTACTATGTCATTAATATACCTTAGAGCTGTTGTGTGGAAATAATAAAAAAGTCCCCCCATTCTGTGTTTCTTAGAACTGTAATTATGAAAAAAATCATTAACATGGTGAAACACATCTTGATGATGTCATCAAGATGTGTTTCACCATGTTAATGCTTTTTTTCAGACCTCTAGTTCTAGGAAACACAGAATGGGGGAACTTTTTATTATTTCCACACAACAGCTCTAAGGTATATTAATGACATAGTAAAATGTTGAAAATGAGTGGAATGCCCCTTTAAGTAAAAGTACCAATACTGCAATTTAGACCTACTACGTAACTTACAAGTAAAAGTATACGGAATTGAAAATGTACTTGAGTAAAAGTACAAAAGTATCGCCATCGAAATGTACTTAAAGTACTAAAAGTAAAAGTATTCATATTGCAGAATGTCCCATTTCACAAGTTCAAAATGTGTACAAAATCTATTGAAAATAGCCGATCTACAAGCTCTCAATGCGTTGCGTTGCGACGCATTGTGAGCTTGTAGATCGGCTATTTTCAAATGGACGAAATGTATAGTGTTGAAGTGGTTAATGTATGTTTTCTAATCAAAAGTGACTAGTAACTAAAGTTTTCAAATAATTGTAGCAGAGTAAAAGTACAAATTTTGGCTCCGAGATGTAGTGGAGTAGAAGTAAAAGTACTGGAAATTGGAAATACTCAAGTAAAGTACAAAAACCTCCAAATTGTACTTAAGTGCAGTACTTAAGTAAAAGTACTTAGTTACTTTCCACCACTGGAAATCACTAATTGGAAATCACTTACAGGCGCTGAGTGACCAGTGGTGAACAGAGCCACCAAAAAGACAATCAGTTTCATCTTTTCAACCGTATATAGGACTCTGCCATGAAGATGAAAAATAAACAGATTGTACAGTATGTGAAAAGATAACAATAGATACAATTAATAAAAGCACACACAAATGAAATAGGATTCACATAAGACAGTGACACAAGTAGCTTTGAGGTTGTTGTGAACTAGACTATAGTATACCATGAGTAATGAATCTAAAAGCAGTACCAAAGCGAAAATGGTATAGTGATATTATTATCTTACCTTGAATGATTTTGAGTCTATAATAAATGCTCCACACCAGGTAGATTAAAAAGTGAGATTATGTTTTGTGCACCAGATATATAAATGCTTCTCTGCCTGCTACATTCTCCAATCAGAAGTGCCAACAGCCACAAATATAGACAGACACAACGGATTTTAGACAGACATAACAGATACGACATCACTGATCAAATTTCATCGGAAACCACAGCTGGGTTATAGGTGTGCTGCACATTCATTTTTAATTAAATCAAGTCGGTTCCATTGCAACACTCCCCAAAGGGCTGTGGGTAACTTTAAGTTCAACCATAGATGCATACCAGACAGGGGCTGGTCAGGGAATTATCATTATCATTATTATTATCTTTGAATGTGCATTACCATAAAACCATTTGGTGGTTTGATTGCAGTATTCTGTCAAATATGTCCTACTTAATGGGAGATATGGTGGGTGATGAAACCTTTTTCCAGACATCCCCTTAGGGGATAAATTATGATGTACTGATCTCACTGTAGATATACTGCTATGGCCTCACTCACACGGTCGCAACAGATTGCTGTATGCTTGTTGTATACAAAGGGTGTGACACAGCTTGCCCCTATTCAGTATTTAAGTCCGACGTCATTTTGTAGTGCTACGTTACGTCCGGGTCCAAGTGGCACCAGCTCCGTCCGCATCTCATTCTAAATAGAATATCTAAACGCGTGAATCTTTTTACAATGACGTTATTTTTCAGAAAGGAAGCCATTGAGGGTTAAAATGGGTCTTAATGCTTCCAACTCGAGTAGAATTATTAATGTTTTGTACAAGTTTCCATGACAAAAAAAAATATGATGTGGAGACAATAAAGACTATTATTATCATTATTATTGAAGGTGGTAACAGTCCATTTGCTCAGTAAAATATTTCGGGGGCATATTTAGAATGTTTGCAGGCTTGAGTATGTTGAATCTAGTTTGCATTAATGAGGATTTAGTTGACACAATGAAATAAAATGGCGATATTATTCCGTGTGGGGCAGACGGCCTGTCACAGCCAGATTTGGGAGAGCAGCGCAGCTTTGTTGTTGCGAGGAAAGCGGTAAAATGAGACTTTCGTGGTTGTTTTCGTCTCAGATTTAGTCCGACGGAGCGTCACAGTATAACTCCATGGGGACACAAAAGCGTATATGGGGACACAAAAGTAGGACCCGGAAGTATCTCACGTGCTCGCGCTCACGTCACAGCTAAAATACTGAATGCATTTCCAATGGGAGTCACATGGTTTGACACAACATTTGTGTTGTATGAGGGGGAGGGGCGCAGTCGAAACACAGCTGAAAGCCATTGGAGCATGCATCAATGTTTTAAAGGTCTGAGTGAGGCCTATAAGTTCACAGGCGGTAACCACGAACAAACCACAAGACACATCTAATGTCTGATACAAACAGCAATGAAGTAGAGCAGGGCTACTCGACTTAACACATTTTGATGAATTGAACATGGTGGACCCTCTTGTAAACAAGTGTAATGCTTAATTGGGTCGTCCACTCACAGTTAACAGTCTTTGTATTGAGTTTGTGCTTGAAATGTACTGTAATTCTGCTAAAACTGTTAATACATATTTCAATCAATCAATCAAAAAGACCTGAGATCAGATTCTAAAAATGTCTTCTACATCCTGACAGTTTTCTGAAAAAGCTATGTTTCTATGTCAGCCGTTCTTCGATTTTTCAAAAATAGCAGACCTACAAGCTCGTAGCGCGCCACTCGGTGGCGCGCTATGAGCTTGTAGATCTGCTATTTTTCAATAGCTAAAGCGTAACATAATGCTAACACCAAAAGGGGTTCCCGCCCCAAAATGGGTTAAGATGGCTCAAGGGCCACTCAGCAAAGTCCAGGGGCCACAAGCTAAAAATGTCAGGATTATTTTTGAAACGTTTACACATTTATTTTGTAACAGCTATACGACTACGTCTAAAAATTAAGGAAACGCACAGTAAAAAGCAACATTTCCATCCATAAGGCCAAACCTCAGTGAACAAAAACATTGTGATTAATTAATGATGAAGTAATCTGAGTTCCCAGAAGTTTTATTTTTCGCCACTAGGGGGGCGAGAAAAACAATGATGAAGTTACAAAATGCACGAGGCTTCATTCACAAAATGTTAAAGTGAACATATTGAACAGATTATCAGGAAGAGAGCCAATCAGAAACCTTGGCTGACCAGAGATGTCTGCACACTGTTGAGGGTCCGAGATGTGGCATTTAAATCTGGGGACACCCAGACACAAAAAAATAACCTGGCTCGGGGCATCAGGGAAGCAAAGCGGCTGTATGGGCAGACACTCAACGGCTACTTCACGCACAACAACGACCCCAGGCGCTTGTGGCAGGGCTTTAGGACACTGTCCCCCCCAGCAGGTTGGCCACAATGGCCCCTCACTACCAGACAGACTCAATGACTTTCATGCACGGTTTGAGGTCAACAACATCACCGAGGCACAGATGCCCCCACCATCTCCCAGTGAGCAGAGGCTGCAGCTGTCGGCAGCTGGGGTAAAGAGGGCCTTCGCCAGCGTCAACCCACGCAAGGCAGCGGGACCGGATGGGATTCCTGGGCGTGTGGAGAGTGTGTAGTGCAACTTAAGGATGTTTTTTCAGACATCTTTAAAGATGGAGTGCCACAATTTTTGTATTTTTCCAGTTTTTCATGTGTCTATGAGGTGACAGTACTTCAGTAGACACCCTGGAGTCGTCGTTTTTATGTGCAATGATGTATTAACTTTGTATTCAGGGTTTCTTCCTGGAGGCTGAACCCTTGACAGTCAAACGGGCCAATGAAATAAACAGTAATATAGTGATATTATAGTCACATTATCAGCCCCTCCCCTAACCCCTCCGCCTTTATCATACAACTACAGCTGTGGGTGCGGCTTCAGTTCAGGTGGATCACCACCCATCACCGCCCACCAGGCAAACCAGGCATACTTAATGAACTGGTGGGCGTGCCCACATAAAAACATTTTAACAAATACTGTACACTTTTTTAAAAATAATTATACCTCCTTATATAACAATAAGACCTGATGATCATGTTTTAGGGTGGAACAAAACCACGGCACTCCATCTTTAATATATCGCTCGACGCTCAGCCAGGCAGTTGTGCTGCCCACCTGCCTCAAGAGCGCCACCATCGTGCCAGTGCCTAAAAAGCCAAACCCTACTGGTCGAAATGACTTCCGACCTGTGGATCTAACACCTGTGGCTTGTCCTACAACACATCAAGAGCAGCCTGCCTGCAGACCTGGATCCATTACAGTTTGCATACAGAGCCAATCGCTCCACAGACGACGCCGTCTCAACTGCACTCTACTCCAATAGAGGGTAGAAAGCTGGAATTGTCTTTTTGTCTTTTTCTTGAAATTGTATTAAAAGAAAAAAGAAAAATGAGGCTTGAATAACTGGCCGACAGAAACAAATAAACACACATTAATGTAAATGAGCATTTTTGCATAATGTTGAGACACGAGACAATTACTTTTCAGGTCGAGACCCAAATCAGACACTTAGTGTTTGCCCAGTGTAAATAGCAGATCTACAAGCACACAATGTGTCGCTTTGCGAGCTTGTAGATCGGCTATTTTCACTACTTCTTAATATAGTCTGTAATTGTATTCAGGCCTGATTTTGGTATATCAGTAATGTAGGCTAACGGTTTCACTACGGTTTCACTACTTCTTTTTTTATTGAAAACAAAAATATATATATTTTTTTTCTATTTTTTTTTATTGTAGGAAAAGAAAATGGGATTTTGGAAACAGTGACCTAGTCCTAGACAAATAGACTTGTTAAAGGACCACTTCACCACTTTTCAACCTATCTTCATAATAGGTCCTCACTAATAATCATGAAAAATTGGTGCAATTTCTTTCTACTCGGTCTGTGTCTCATAGGAGGGCTGTGGGCAGTTCAGAAACCGTCTTCCAGTGACGACATCGATGGGGAATACAAGCTAATAGAAACTGCAGGCTTTCTAGTCCTGAAAAGTTGCAATGCGAAAATGGAAGCCATCGTTCTCACGATAAAAAAATATTGTTTAAAAACAAATCTGCCTAATGATGATGTCACTGGAAGACGGTTTCTAAACTGCCCACAACCCTCCTATGAGACACAGACTGAGTAGAAAAAAATCGTGCCATTTTTTCATGATTATTAAGTGAGGACCTATTATATGAAGATAGGTTGAAAAGTGGTGAAGTGGTCCTTTAAGTTGTTCTACAGAATCTTTTTCCAAGGTGAAATTGGTTCCGTTTGGGGCAATATTCAGGACTGATTTTGGTGTATCATTCATCTAGTAAGTTTCACAAGTGAAAAATTCCTCTTGATAAAAACAAGCTTGTTTGTTACAATCCAACCTCATGTAGTTGTGATATCAAACCAAACCAAGCCAACAGTGGGGTCTACCATCCTACCGCAAGTAAGTTGTGCAATCTAGAGTTTCCAAATATTACAGTCTGCATGATTATGTGGTCACCTTCCGTATGTTGTGATTGGCTGAAATAAATTATAAAAAGAGGTGCAATAAAGCTGTCATCAGTCAAAAAACAAATTAGAGCGATTTTGAGAGTGAGAAGAGATCCGCAACAACTTAAGGTAAATCTGAATTTGTACCTGGCAATCTTTTTAAATATGTTACAGTATATGTGTATATGTCTGTTTTCATGCTTTCAGGATGTCATTTATTTGTATTTAAATGTGTTGTATGTCTATATGCCAGAATTCCTAACAGCCAAACAGCTGATCATGAAGACCATCATCTTCATCCTGGTGCCCCTGTGTCTCTGCCTGGCAGCTCCAGTGAGTTCATCTTGCCGTTTCACTATTTACTTTATTTCTACTTGTCAGAATGTCAGATCTTTATCTCTCTATTTTTTTTTTTTTTTAACTTCTTGTCGATCCAATATACTGTGTAATACTAAATACATATATACTGTATATTTATTATGTATAGGGCTGGTTGCATTGGGTCTAAACTAAACCGTCTAGATTTCAGGGAAAAAAGAAAAATCTTTGCCAAGCAGTGAAAAAAGAATAATCGTCAACGTAAGCTTTAAAGTCCATACTTTGGCCATCTAAAATGTGCGTTAGCCTTCATTCACTTATATTCTAGCATAGAATAGATTCAAACTTGATACAAAAACATGTCAAAATGAGATTAGCTTTACAATCTCTACAATAATTAATGACAAAACGTTACGTGTCCCAACCTTTTAATCTCGCATTCATGGAATTTCTTAGATTAGTTTGTTTTAATACAATTATTTATTTTTATTTAAAAAAAATAAAAAAAAGTTTGAAATATATTGAAAATGTAGGAAAAGAAAATGGTAGAATGAAAACGAGCAGTAGACCTACTTTAGAATCACTAACTACTGGGAGAGTGCAATACTTGAACCTTGATATATTTGCACAGTGTGGGTAGGATAATTATTTTTTGTACTATATACTGTATTTTTTGTACTATGAACTGTGTGTGTATGTATGTATGTAATGTATAACGCTGTCTCTTGGTGCCCAAGACAAATTTCTCCTCGGAGACAATAAAGGCTAATTGAGTTGAATTGAACTGCGCTGCACTATTCCTCATGCATTTCTCTTTTCTGTTCCGTGTTGTGCAGATGTCCGGTCCGGTTCAATCTGTACAGGACCATGGCATTCTCATGAGGATCCAGGTCACCAACGCTCATGCAACCAAACTCATGACGACGACGTACCCCGGCGTAGTCCACAGCTCTCTCCAGGGCGGTGGGCCCACACCGTACAGGGTGATCCCCGTGAATCCTACCAACCCCGCACCAGCGTTTCCATGGTTGTACTATTGCATCATGAACCCCGGGAGCTGCCAAATCCAAACCCCCACCTATTCGCATTACCCCAGCAGCCAGCCTCAAAGCCCCACCTATTTACATTACCCCAGCAGCCAGCCTCAAACCCCCACCTATTTGCATTACCCCAGCAGCCAGCCTCAAACCCCCACCTATTCTCATTACCCCAACAGCCAGCCTCAAAACCCCACCTATTTGCATTACCCCAGCAGCCAGCCTCAAACCCCCACCTATTCTCATTACCCCAACAGCCAGCCTCAAAACCCCACCTATTCGCACTACCCCAACATCCAGCCTATGATGCCCAACGTCGCTGTGCAGCCGCCGATCATCGTGTTTGCGTTTGAAAGAATACCAGTCCAGAACACCAACTCGACCAACGCCACCGACCCAAATCCACGACGCGGAGATCACAGATGAAGCTACAGAATTAAGCCTTCCTAAAAACGTGTCCACGGTCAATGGAAGACGACTCGCTGTTGGTTTTGATCTGCCGAATCTCTCGTCTCTGTAATAAAATGTATGACCAGCATTTTGTTCAAATTCAGTTGTGCTGCATATAGTTTGTGTGTGATTCCTCCTCAAGTGTGCCATGTTGTTATGCGTCTGCAGGCCTGATCCGACTGTGTACCGGTGGTGCGTCGGCAGCATACCGTGTTGACAACGTTGTAGCGTTGCATTGGCGCGCGCGGACACGCATGGAATAAACAAACACAAACTGTTACTGGGACGTTTATTCAAAAAAGTAGGGAGAATCAAGAAGGCATGAAAGGAAAAGAAAAAAGTGTTTTAGACATCATTTACAGTCGAACTTCAAAACGATATTGTTAAACATTGACAGTTATACACAATCCATTTACACAACCTGTACATCAAACATTGTTTTTTCTTTTTTTTTTTTTCTGTAACATCTTGCAAATTAATTTCGAAATAACTTAAATAGGTTTCTATGTAAAAAGTGCAAATCTTTATGCATGGGATGACGTCAGTAAGACCATGGCGATACAAGGACGACGCGGCGAGACGTGTTCTCGGCGTGTTGCTCGTCACTCCTTGCAAGGCATCAGAAAGCAGATTTCTTTAAGCACATGGTGTGAATTTGTAATCTTTTAAGAGGAGAACGTATGATATGCCAACAATACACATAATATGCCAAAAGCTTTGTTAAATACTTTGTACACCAAACCGTTTAGCCGATAACAATGATATAGCTCAGTCATAGCATATTGGCAATGCATTACTTTTCTTGTCAATAGTACATATAACGCATATCATTTTTATCATAAGCTCATATTCCAAGAATAGCTCACACGGGGGGGGGGGGGGGGGGGTATAATACGTTTATATAATGTATAATTACGATGCCTCGCAAACACCCCTTCCGTAGCAAAACGTTCATACATAGTTGCGAGGCGTTGTTGCGCACCAAAAAATAAAAAAATAGCAGTTCTACAAGCTCGCAATGTTGTTGCACGATCAACACCACAACGGGCCCTTGAACAGAGGATCCGAGGCTTCGTACAAACATATCAGACGACGCGTTTCATGGCCGCCACAATGCTTTTCCAATGGAAGTCACGTGGTTTGACCAAACAGTTCTGTGTGCGATGGGGGAGGGGGGGGGGCAATCAAACACAAGTGTTTGGCGCAACCACGTGACTTCCATTGGAGAAGCATCGGGGCGGCCACGAAACACAGGCAGAGCACAGCACAGTTGTTCTTTGTGTGTGTGTACGAAGCCTGAGAGACAGACGGGGGGGCCCTGTTTTCGTCAGTGCGTTACCTATACCCCCCCCCCCCCCCCCCCCTTACCTACACCCCTCCCGCGTCTTTTTCACCTAGCCGATCTACATCGACACGTTGTGAGCTTGTAGATTGGCTATTTGAACTATTTAAAAACGTTTTTTATTATTATATATATATATATATATATATATATATATATATATATATATATATATATATTAAAAAAAAGGCAAAGAAGTGGTAAGGTACTGGCGAAAATAGGGCCCAGAGTAAGAGTGTGTGTGTGTGTGTGGGGGGGGTCTTCAGTTCCTGTGGTCCTTCCCCCTCAGTTAGGCATGCATGTCTGCATGTATGTATGTCTGCACACCCCCCGGAATCAAATGAAAAAGCAATGACCCTTATGGTGTTCTGCGATTACGCACCACAGAGTCAAAAACAAACACGCATGTAGACATAAAAAAAAAAGAGAAAGGCATAATTACTCCTCAGTGAGTGGTGCACTGTCGTAGTGTTATCATCAAAAGAAAATCACAGAGCTGCTTTATTTTTATTTTTATAGAGTATGACAGGGAAATGGTGGGCAGTATAGCAGTAGTAGTACATGGATTACACAGGCTTTGGTTGACAGACTGAAGGGGGGGGGGGGGGGGGGGGGGGGGAGGGGGGTGAAGAAGAGGAGATTCCTCATAGTTACACCCGATTTATATTTGGTTGTGCTGCGCTGGGGTGTTTTGCGCACCACAAATCGCAGATCTACAAGCTCACACAATGTGTCGTGCGGTCACATGTTGTGAGCTGGTAGATCTGCTCATTTTGGGTGCACGGCGCGGGGCCTGCAACCAAGTATAAAATCACCCCTTTACAAGACCGGAGAATAAACTGTAAAAAAAAGGGGGGGGGGGGGGGGGGGGGGGGGGTGGTAAGGCTGATAATGTATATTGTCTACAAGCAAGAGGGGGGTTAAAATAATCCAGGCGTGCTTTTGGGCCATACGTGCGTCTGTCTCAAGTACATGCAAGCCAATGCAAAGAAAGAGAGAGAGAGACGAAACTGACACGTCATCATCATCATCACAAGGGGGGAGATTATTATACAGCATATTTCAGTTATGATCCACCAGTCACCATGTATTCTACTGGACTAGAGAATGGAATTCTGTGATGTCAATAAAAATGAAATCTGTTATTTTATTTTAGGCATTTACAATAAAATGGGAGAATAGCAAAAACAAAACAAACAAACAAACAAAAACACCACAAAATCCTAGTGTGTGTGTGTGTGTGTGTGTGTGTGTGTGTGTGTGTGTGTGTGTGTGTGTGTGGAGCGCATGCATGCGTGTGCGCATAACTACGACTTTTGCTCTGCGCCTGCAGCGGACTGAGCTGCACTCTCTGGTTTAAGGATCTGGTAGGTGATGAGGTACTCTGGGTAGGCCTGGAGAGAAAACCACAACAAATATGGCATTTCTAGCAAGAATAGAAAGAAAACAAGTGCATCTGATGGATCATCATCATCATCATAATAATAATAATATCTCTAGTATAAGATGGACTTAACCCATTTAGCCTTGAGGCCGATTCTAAAAAAATAATAATAATAAAAAATAAAAAAAAAGGGCTTCTAAATCGTGACCGTTTTGTGAAAAACCTTATGTATCTATGTCAGTGTTTCTCAAGGCCCCAGTGAGGCTATCCAACGTTGAGGCGCTCGGCCCTAGTGGTAAGAGCGGGGACTGCAGGTGGACCCGTGGAGTTATGACGAGGAAACCCCGTGCAGCTGGGGTTTAACATTGAGCGCCCGTTTGCACTTCCGCATTTTGGACACCAAATTTGGTGTCCAAATTCAGTCTCTATCCTTCTTTATACTCTTTGGTGTTTCTCAATCTATTTCATGTCAAGGACCCCAAAAAAATATATATGTAATTGGCCCGCCGACCCCCACCTGAAAATATGTAGTTTCCAGGGACAGATTTGAGTTAAAAACGTTCGCTCTGAAAGAATACATATTCAAAGATTTGCGCCACATTTTCACGATTTCGAAGATTCTTGGGTAGTCACGTGAATAGTCGACAACCACCACAGAGGCAAGGCAGACACTGAACTGCTTCAGTGTCCAGCAGTATTATAAAACCCCAATTTACAATTTATCGGTATATTTAATGTTTGATGAAGCAATAAAAATGCTTCATAAAAACAATGTTGGTGTTAAGAAGGATATAGAGGCCGGAATAAGTCACTTGTGTGGAGCCGTTGAGGTTGAATGGAGAGTCTGTTTACTGGGTCGAGGGAGCATGGCTTATACCGCTACATGCCAGTGTTGTTTTTGTCGACTAAAACTATGACAAAAAAAATGTTTGTCGACTACCTTCTTTCACTGACGAAAACTAAATAGAAACTAAATGAAAAACTAAGCTACGACGACTGAAACTAAGTCTAAATATATTGACAATTTCATCAAAAATAAAAACTAAACTAATTCGTTTTAACTAATAGTTAAAAGGACCACTTCACCACTTTTCAACCTATCTTCATATAATAGGTCCTCACTAATAATCATGATAAAAATGGCACGATTTCTTTTCCTACTCAAGGCCAAGCTACACCACGCTTTTCTCGCGCGTTTACCCTAAACGCGCGGCCCGCGCGTGCGTTTTTTAAAATAGGACTGGACCTAAATTCAACG
Source organism: Electrona antarctica (assembly GCF_951216825.1). NCBI lineage: Eukaryota > Metazoa > Chordata > Actinopteri > Myctophiformes > Myctophidae > Electrona > Electrona antarctica. Next base: position 49,658,888 of record NC_136793.1, read on the forward strand.
CACGCGTTTATGGTAAACGCACGCGTTTCGTGCGCGAAAAGCCTGGTGTAGCCCGGCCGTCAGTCTGTGTCTCATAGGAGGGCTGTGGGCAGTATTAGAAACCGTCCTCCAGTGACATCATCATTAGGCAGATTTTTTTTTTTTTAAACAAGATTTTTTTATTAAAAATGTTTAGATTTTCATTATCGTGAGAACGATGGCTTCCATTTTCGCATTGCAACTTTTCAGGACTAGAAAGCCTGCAGTTTCTATTAGCTTGTATTCCCCATCAATGATGTCACGTGGAAGACGGTTTCTGAACTGCCCACAGCCCCTCCTATGAGACACAGACCGAGTAGAAAAAAATTGCGCCGTTTTTTCCTGATTATCAGTGAGGACCTATTATATGAAGATAGGTTGAAAAGTGGTGAAGTGGTCCTTTAGCCTACGGCCATTGGAGCGCATAACCCAATCCAAAGAAAACCCCAAAAAAAGAAGCCGAGTTCTGTCTCACCTGCTCTCCCCGATAGATGACGTACTCTGCATAGGCCAGGCCGTTAACACTGGGCCGCCCGATCACAGAGTGGTGACCCGGGGGAGCGTGAGCCATCTTCATGGCACTGAACTGGAGGAAGGACTTCCCCAGGGTCACTCTGCAGAACAGCATCTGCCTGAAAGAGAGAGAGAACAAGACCAGACGTCCGTCAGACGTTATTATGTATCCCACCGCAGTTCTAGGAAAGCCCCGCTGTGATTGGCCAGTAGTCGTTGTGATTGACAGTTCTCGTTTTTGCGACCAGTCATTAGTCTTACAACTACAACACATCTCAAACCCTCACCCTAAACCTAACCTCCCACGGGGCAGCACACCTAAACCTAACCTTAACCCATGTCTAACCAATGACTAATCTAAACTAAGTATGCACCCCCCTAAACCTAACCCGAACCCCCTAAACCCCCCTAAACCTAAAACGATACCTTCCCGGGAGCCAATCAGACACATGGTGAGGCGGGTCTACCCTAGAACGTTGGTGGGATTCATAATCACGCGTCCGTCAGGTAGGGCAGTGGTTCTCAAACCAACGACCCCCAAATTGACACTCATTAGCCCGCAGACCCCCCCCCCCCCCCCCCCCCCCATTTGAAAATATATGCCAAGGACCATAAGAGAAGATGTTTACGGCTCCAGCAGTGATTTTTCAACCATTTTCATTTCAAGGACCCTCAGTTTGACATGCATTAGGCTACGGAACGAACCCCCATTTAACCCATTCTGACCTGAGATCAGATTCTAAAAATGTCTTCTACATCCCGACAGTTTTTGAAAAAGCTATGTTTCTATGCCAGTGGTTCTTCGATTTTTCAAAAATAGCAGACCTACAAGCTCATAGCGCGCCACTCGGTGGCGCGCTACGAGCTTGTAGATCTGCTATTTTTCAATAGCTAAAGCATAACATCATGCTAACACCAAAAGGGGTTCCCGCCCAAAATGGGTTAACACTCCCCATCGCCCAGGACGAAGTTCTTTGTCCTTTCTATTAGTAACGCCCGACGCCCAGGACGAAGTAGTGTCCAAAAGACGAAGATTATTGATATGAGAACGGATCGCATGGCTCCATAGCCTGGGAGCGCCTGTTGGGCGATCCTCGGTGACGCGCAAGAGTGAGACGTCATCGGAAAAACTCCCTCCCCTGTTTAGCTGATGAAAACGAAAATCTTAAACCGCTCATAACTCGCGATCTAAATCATCCCGTCTAATTATGAAAAAAGATCCTGTGTTAGACGGCGCTCCGCGGTCCAGTCGCTAGTCGCGATAGATTTATTCTTGTCTCCCGTTGTTGTCAATCGACTCTAGAGTGGTGTGGTTATTGTTAGCTGCTACACACACACATCAACAACTTCCTCCGGTCCGTCCGGAAAAGGGGTCTGTGTTTATAAATCGAATGGGCGCTATAATGTAATGGATTAAATAACCCCGGGCAATTAAAGTGTTAATGACATTGCTATGTCTGGGATAGTATGTATATCGTAAAGTCAATGTACAAATGGTAACATTTGTGCACTCTGAGTTACAGACCCATAAGGGGCCATTTGGTTCCCAACTATCATTTAGCTGGGGACCCCCTGGAACTCCCTCAAGGACCCCTAAGGGGTCCCCGGAACCCACTTTGAGGACCACAGAGGTAGGGAATCCGAGAGAGGGATTAGAGAGTCTGTGGGCCCTTTTAACCCATTTTGGGCGGGAACCCCTTTTGGTGTTAGCATTGTGTTATGCTTTAGCTATTGAAAAATAGCAGATCTACAAGCTCGTAGCACGCTACAAGCTTGTAGGTCTGCTATTTTTGAAAAATCGAAGAACGACTGACATAGAAACATAGCTTTTTCAGAAAACTGTCAGGATGTAGAAGACATTTTTAGAATCTGATCTCAGGTCAAAATGTGTTAAAACCGTGCCTTGCTAGTTACATGGTGCTAGTCACCACCACAACCAATCTGTACTTCACGCTCAAAGGATGACAATTTAGGCATTTAGCAGACGCGGTAATACATCAAATATAAGGTCAAATGCACAGAAATAGTCATCTAGGATTCTAAGTAAACCAATAACCTATCATCAGTCTAACAGTAGGATATCTGTACACAACCTATATACTGTACACTGACAAATCTAATGCCTGGTAATAAATGATAAACATGCTTGTATAGAACTTCTCAAAAGCAGCGTTATACTTTCAGCGCTACAATTTGCTTCACACAAGAACTATAAAACAAACGCACATGTAGACATGGCACAGGACACAATTCATCGCTGCGAGGGTTGAAAAGAATAAAGCCGTTTCAGCCGCCTGTGGCCATCATCATAGTCTAATCATAGTCTATACTCTATATGTTAATGCGAGCTGCGAACTCCTAAACTTTTGCTCTCACATTCATACAGCAATGAGACCTGTTGTGGGGCATTTGTATTGTGCTAGGGAAAGGACATAGCGACATGTTTGAGCAGCAGTGGCAGTAAAAGCTTTTAACAAATTTAGACCAGAGGCCGATTCTAAAAAAAAAACTATGCTTCTTTTTCCTGGTTCTCAAACATTTTCATGTCAAGGAGCCCCACAATTGTATATGCATTTGGCCGCCGACACCCATCTCAAAATAGTTTTTTTTGCTAGGGACCTCCCAGAAGAATTAATAATGTTCGGCCACAGCTCACCTGTGGCATACGTAGCAGGAGCGGTCTTTGTGGGCGGGGCAGCCGGTGCCTCCTCCGATGCCATAAACATACTGGTTGCTCTTGGAAGAGTTCTCGGCAAAGTAGATGCCCGCTCCGAACATGCCCCCGATGTAGGCATGCCGCTCGTCGAAGCCTTTGTGGATGATGGCGTTTATGAACGGAGAGCCTTGGAAGAGGACACATGGCCACAGTTAGGAGCTGCACGATTCAGTTAGTGAGTTATGTTTTGATTATTCAAAAATTCATCATCCACCAATTGGGTATTGCGATATCATGACATGATGTCCTCGGAAATGCTAATTAACTTAAAAGGTGTATTCAGTGATATCACTTAATTCAAACATCACTTTTTGTTTTGTTGTGATAATCCTCCCTACTATAGAGAGCGCTGACCATATAAGGAGTTCCTCCCTGTCCCCAGTTAACACCTTGGAGGCGCAAGACGGAGATCACCGTCAAGTTCAAGTGCACGGTCAGTTGCCAGAGACGGCGATTGATTAATCTCCGTCAATTTGGGCTATGAAAACTGATCGCATCGCTCTACAGCCTAGGAGCGCTTGTTGCACAATCCTCGGTGTTGCACAACAGTGACACGTCATTGAAAATGTTCCCTGCCTGTTTAGCTGACGACAACGGAAATCTTAAAACATTCATAACCCGCGATCTAAATCATCCCGTCTAATTATGAAAACAGATCCTGTGTTTGACGGCCCTCTGCTGTCCAGTCGCTAGTCGCGATTAATTTATTCTAACCACCGCCGGTAAAAGTGGTCCGGGCGCTATAAACAATGGGCACATTTTATTAATGGATTAAATAGGCCCGGGCCCTCAAGGTGTTACCGTGTTTACCGTGGAAGAGCATTCTCTCATTGTGGTGGTTGTGGTTCTCGTCTGCGATCTCCTTCTGCCGATGTGTGTATCGCTCCCTCAGCTTCTTGTTCACCACCTTCTGGATCTGTGGGACAGCAACGTAACAAATTACACCTTTGCGGAAGAGCCCAGTGCTGTATCTGTAGGGGGAAAGAAAGTATTAATAATAATAAATGGGTCGTAAGTGAGCCTGCTCGAGCACTTTTATACATGCCACTGAGCATGGTATGATCAGGGTTTCCTGCACAATGTTATTGGCATGGCGCCGCGCCATGCTTGAATTAAATCGCGCCATGCTTAGCTGCAAAAAAAAAGAAAAAAGGGGGGGAGTTTTTTTTAGGGGGGCTAGTGAATCATGGTGTGTGTGATATGAAATGTCTCCCCCATTGCCTCCCCAGTGTCTGCCCAGTGCCTCCCCATTGCCTGCCCAGTGCCTCCCCATTGCCTCCCCAGTGCCTCCCCAGTGTCTGCCCAGTGCCTCCCCAGTGCCTCCCCAGTGCCTCCCCAGTGTCTCCCCAGTGCCTCCCCAGTGCCTCCCCAGTGTCTCCCCAGTGCCTCCCCAGTGTCTCCCCAGTGCCTCCCCAGTGTCTCCCCAGTGTCTCCCCAGTGCCTCCCCAGTGCCTCCCCAGTGTCTCCCCAGTGTCTGCCCAGTGCCTCCCCAGTGTCTCCCCAGTGTCTCCCCAGTGCCTCCCCAGTGTCTCCCCAGTGCCTGCCCAGTGCCTCCCCAGTGCCTCCCCAGTGCCTCCCCAGTGTCTCCCCAGTGCCTCCCCAGTGTCTCCCCAGTGCCTCCCCAGTGTCTCCCCAGTGCCTCCCCAGTGTCTCCCCAGTGTCTCCCCAGTGTCTGCCCAGTGCCTCCCCAGTGCCTCCCCAGTGTCTCCCCAGTGTCTGCCCAGTGCCTCCCCAGTGTCTCCCCAGTGTCTCCCCAGTGCCTCCCCAGTGTCTCCCCAGTGCCTGCCCAGTGCCTCCCCAGTGCCTCCCCAGTGCCTCCCCAGTGTCTCCCCAGTGCCTCCCCAGTGCCTCCCCAGTGTCTCCCCAGTGCCTCCCCAGTGTCTCCCCAGTGCCTCCCCAGTGTCTCCCCAGTGTCTCCCCAGTGTCTGCCCAGTGCCTCCCCAGTGCCTCTCCAGTGTCTCCCCAGTGTCTGCCCAGTGCCTCCCCAGTGTCTCCCCAGTGCCTCCCCAGTGTCTCCCCAGTGCCTCCCCAGTGCCTCCCCAGTGTCTCCCCAGTGCCTCCCCAGTGCCTCTCCAGTGTCTCCCCAGTGTCTGCCCAGTGCCTCCCCAGTGTCTCCCCAGTGCCTCCCCAGTGTCTGCCCAGTGCCTGCCCAGTGTCTCCCCAGTGTCTCCCCAGTGCCTCCCCAGTGTCTCCCCAGTGCCTCCCCAGTGTCTCCCCAGTGCCTCCCCAGTGTCTGCCCAGTGCCTGCCCAGTGTCTTCCCAGTGCCTCCCCAGTGTCTCCCCAGTGCCTCCCCAGTGCCTCCCCAGTGTCTGCCCAGTGCCTCCCCAGTGTCTGACTAAAACTTAAAAAAATCTAAATTGGCTGTCAAAATCAACACTGGCTGGTTGGTTCAGACCTTAATGATGTTGTATCTGCTGAACACGCCCCCCGCGTTGCCTCCGTCCCGGTGCTCGCGGATGGTGCTCTGCATCTGGGGAACGAAAGCCAAACATGGTTTAAAACCCATTCAGACCTGACATCGAAATAAAAAAAAGAAGTCTTCTGAAAGGATATATATTCAAAGATTTGTGCCGCATTTTTACGATTTTTCAAAAATAGCAGACCTACAAGCTCGTAGCGCGCCACTCGGTGGCGCGCTATAATCTTGTAGATCTGCTATTTTACAAATAGCTAAAGTATAACATAATGCTTAGTTAAAACACCAAAAGGGGTTCCCGTCCAGAATGGGTTAAAACCCATTCAGACGATTCAGAGGACGATTCTACAAATGTCTTCTAAATCCTGACAGTTTTCTTGAAAATGTTTCTATGTCAGTCGTTCTCCAACATTCTCATGTCAAGGACCCCAAACATTATATGTATTTGGCCTCCGGCCCCCATATATTGTTCCAGGGGACCCCTTTCAATAGCTAAAGTACACCATAATGCTTAAAACACCAAAAGGGGTTCCCGTTTTGAATCATGAATTTGGGAAAAATGTGGCTGGCAAATCACTCTTAATTCATCGTAAAAATATACTTGGCAGGTTAAATGGTTAAACAGGTGTATATTATGGTGAGTGAGAGAGTGAGTGAGTGAGTGAGTGAGTGAGTGTGTGTGTGTGTGGTGACCAAGGTCATAAAATACCAACCCCTTCTACACAACATCTCAGAGCTGGGCTATAGGTGCAGACTATTTGTCTTTATATTTGGCAGCCTATAGGGCAGGGGTCGGCAACTGAGATTGTCCTCGGGCCAATATTATTCCCAGACATTCCATCGCGGGCCGGCCGTCTGGCGCGTGCGCGCGCGCAGCGCGCGTGCGCCCGTGAAGGCGCGAAAAATTTCGGGTCTAATTCGGGTCTAATTCGGTCTAATTCGGGTCTAATTCGGGTCTATTTGACCAATATAAATCAACTTTTTTCTTTTTTTTTTGCTGGAAAAATATGGTGCTGACACGACGTTATGCTGCTTTCACACGGGCAGATGCAAAGCTACACTAGTACACCTAGTCACAGAACAGTGTCGTCGTTAAGCAGCAGGAGGATCCCACTGGCAGCACCTGTCCGTTTATCATTAGCACAACCACGAACGTCCAACACATATACAATGAATTACTCACCTAATGCTGCCTGCAGGTTCCATGTTTAATTCCAGCGGTGTGTAACCTACATTGTCTAAGTGACAGTTTTCATATTGTAAATATGGTCGCTAACGTGGGACTTTAAAAAAAAAAAAAAAAAAAAAAAAATCTCAAAATTATCTCACGGGCCAGATATTATTTCTGGGGGGCCAATTTTGGCCCGCGGGCCGCCTGTTGCCGACCCCTGCTATAGGGCATACGCACAGACTGGTTGTTAGAGGGTTCCAACAACTTGGGATGCCCAAAAAGGAGGCAAAAAGGCTGGCAAAGTATTGTGGTGTCTCTGCTATGATTGGCAGCCGTCATATATGGCGGAGACGCCGTCACTTATACCCATAGAGTACTGAGTACTGTTACTTATACCCATAGAGTACTGAGTGACATGCCTGTTGTTGTATCACGAACACACATGCCATGACTTTGCAGATGTAACTTGAATGCACCTATAATATTTGTGTCCTTGTTTGCATATCCTTTGTGTGGACATAAATAAATGGTTAAAATGCGTCCCGATTGTGATCCATTAACCCATTTTGGGGCGGGAACCCATTTTGGCGTTTTAAACATTGTTATAATTTAGCTATTGAAAAATAGCAGATCTACAAGCTCATAGCGTGCCACCGAGTGGCGCGCTACGAGCTTGTAGGTCTGCTATTTTTGGGGGAAAAAATGTGGCGCAAATCTTTGAATATAATCTTTCAGAGTCATTGTTTTAAACTCAAATCTTTGCTTCTGGGGGGGGGGTCCCTGGAACAACATATATTTTCAGATGGGGGTCGACGGCGGTCAATTACATATATTTTTGGGGGTCCTTGACATGAAAATGTTTGAGAACCGCTGACATAGAAACATGGGGTTTTTCAGAAAACTGGTAGGATTTAGTAGACATTTTGTAGAATCGAGCTCAGGTCTAAATGGGTTAAAAGAAGCTCACAGAGAGACTTAACCCCTTTTGGTGTTAGCATTATGTTATGCTTTAGCTATTGAAAAATAGCAGATCTACAAGCTCATAGCGCGCCACCGAGTGGCGCCCTACGAGCTTGTAGGTCTGCTATTTTTGAAAAAATCGAAGAACGACTAAAGGTGGCCTTACACTAGCCGATAATCGGGCATTTTTGAAGCTCGGGGGGTGTCCGACTCAATCGGGCACCCCCCGCGCGCGATCGGGATCGGCCCGAGCAACATCAAGAATGTTTGATATTTGCTCGGCCCCGCTCCGATTATCCTGTAGTGTATGGTGCTGTCAGATTTCAAATGCCCGATTATCGGCTAGTGTAAGGCCACCTTGACATAGAAACATAGCTTTTTCAGAAAACTGTCGGGATGTAGAAGACATTTTGTAGAATCTGATTTTAGGTCAAAATGGGTTAATTCAACTAACCTCCTCTTCAACAGATTGGCACTCCTTATCGTCAGTGGCAAGGTCGATAAGAATTGTGCCCTGACTGGCACAGTGGAATGTCAGGTATGGGTTGGCACCTGAGGGAGGGGAAAACACAGGTATATTCAACAAATGGTGGATTTGTGGTTAACACCTTAGAAGCCCGGAACTATTTAATCCATTTCATCCAGGGTGCCCATCATTTGAAGCGCACAGACCACTTTTACCGGCGCACCGGAAGCTGGTATGCATGTCTGTGTAGCAGCTAACAATAGCCACACCACTCTAGAGTCGATGGACAACAACGGGAGGTTGCGACTAGCGACTGGACCGCTGAGCGCCGTCTAACACAGGATCTTTTTTTCAGAATTAGATGGGATGATTTAGATCGGGAGTTATGATCGTTTTAAGATTTTCGTTTTCGTCAGCTAAACAGGCAGGGGAGATTTTCGATGACGTGTCACTTTTTGACACGTCATCGGATCGGGCAACAAGCGCTCCAAGGCTCTAGAGCGATGCAAACGGTTTTGTTTTCATTAATCTCCATCTTGTTTATCAATCTCCGGCTTGGGCACTTGACCGTGACCTTGAACTTGGACGGAGAACTCCGGCTTGGACATCCAAGGTGTTAATAAGTTAACAATAAAAGAAAGCAAAGTGAAATCGTGAAAATGGGCACAAATATTATTTCACAGCGAACATCTTTAACTCAAATCTTTGCCTCTGGTGGTCACTGGAACAAAATATTTTGAGATGGAGGTCGGCAGCCGAATGCGTGTCATTAAATAGTTTGAGAACCACTGATATGCAAAAATAGGTTTTTCAGAAAACCGTCAGGATTTAGAAGACTTTGTTTTTTTTAAAGAATCGGGGTCCTCGGGTCGTAATGGATTACAAGAGGTCAATAGGCCTATCTCACAGCCCGTTTTTCACGCCCACTTCCGGTAAATAGTGGTGACTTTAACATGGGCATTTACACGTTTTTTTCTCTGGAGAATCTAAGTACATTTTCTAATGTAAAAATGTGACAGACCAATATTATTATGAAGCAAACAAGATGGTAAATCAGGTCGAGCAGATAGAACAAACCTTACCTTGAGAAAACAAAAGTTGTAGACTTCTTAAATAACCTCTTTTAACATGTAGCGTCTATGGAGTGACGTCACGCTATCACCACTAACCCCGAAAGGGGGCGTATTTAGGGGGGCGGGGAAATTCTGTGAGATAGGCTTATCTCTGATGATAATGTGTGACGGCAACAAGGTTGACAGGTCCAGTGTTGTTTTTGTCGACTAAAACTAAGACTACCTTTTTTCACTGACGAAAACTAAATGGAAACTAAATGAAAACTAAGCTATGATGACTAAAACTAAATGTATTGACAATTTCGTCAACAGATCAAAACTAGACTAAAATGTTAGGAATGGACTAGTGGACAAGAGATCCAGTATAAGTCCTTTTACACTCGGTTACATGCTGAAAATAGCCGATCTACAAGCTCACAACGTGTCGCGCTGCGACGCGTTGTGAGCTTGTAGATCGGCTATTTTCAGCAAGTGTAAAAGCACTCATTACGACAACATCAATGCCCGCCAAAACACATTTTAGTCGACTAAAATCAACTGTAGATTTAGTCTACTAAAATCTTGTGACATTTAGGTGACTAAAACTAAAGACCAACACTAAAACATTCCAGGTGACTAGAATGTGACTAAAACTAAATGAAAACTATTCATTAGACTATGACTAAAACAACGATTCGCTGCCAAAAACAACACTGTTGTATATATATATATGGGGGCGTTCTTCACCTTGTTGACCGCCCAGCAGTCTCTCGACGCCCTTGATGAGTTTGTGCCGGTGGCCGTAGGCGTTGATCCCGATCTCCTTGAGCTCCTCGTGGCCCATGTCCACCAGCACGTCCAGGGTGATCTGGAATAGGACGCAGTTTTAGTCGACGGCAGCAGCAGTTGATTTCGTCGACTAGAAACCGAGACGAAGAACGTTTCCGTCGACCACCTTTTTTTCCTCCACGGACGAAACTGAATGAAAACTAAGCTACGATGACTAAAGCTAAGACTATATATACTGACAATTTCGTCAACAGATAAAAACTAGCGCGACACGTTGTGGGCTTGTAGATCGGCTATTTTCAGCAAGTGAAAAAAAACACTGCCAAAATACATTTTGTTCGACAAAAGCAACTGTAGATTTGGTCGACTAAAATCTTATGATATTTAGTCGACTAAAACTAGACTAAACACTCAAACATTCCAGGTGACGAAATTGTGACTAGAACTAAATGAAAACTATTCAAGAGACTATGACTAAAACTAAAATTTGCTGCCAAAAACAAGACAGATGGACAGAGTATAGTTAACAGGAATTGGAGAGGGGGGGGGGGATCTAAAATGCTATTTAACAAAAACTGTATTGTAATTTAATATTCATTCACTGTTGACTTTCTTATACTAGTGCGATGCCCGTCAGAATTAAGCAATATTACACGAGAGGGTGTTTTTTTTTTTTATATATATAATTTTTATCCCACGATTTTGTAACCCATTTTTCACCCCTGTGTCAATTATCTAATGTGATCCTGGGCTCTACACACCCTCTGCCAACCTAGTCCCCATATATGGGGGACATGGGGAGAGCAACGGACTTGAACTCATGCTTCCTGAGACGGTGTGGTTTAACGTGATTATTGCCACGACAGTGATGCGGTTGGTGCAGTTGGTTTTCGGACCTGTTCCCGCTCAAAGATGTCCCTGAGGTGCTCCAGGCCCAGACTCTTCAGGAACTGACTGATGTTCATGTCCAGCATCGCCACTAGAACAACAAACATGGCACAACAAGTGTTAAAAGATACCATTACATCAGTACCAGGACACCAAACCTTAACCAACACCAAGGATCACTTCAATAATGAGCAAGGGGTTAAAAAAATAAAACAATCACACCTAAACGTTTAGGGTTGTTCACAATTATTACATAATCGTCTAATCGCGGGATTGCGGGAACCCCCTTTTGGTGTTTTAAGCATTATGTTATGCTTTAGCTTAGCCATTGAAAAATAGCAGATCTACAAGCTCACAGCGCGGTAACGAATGCCGCGCTGAGCTTGTAGGTCTGCTATTTTTGAAAAATCGTGAAAAATGTGGCGCAAATCTTTGAATATAATATTCTTTCAGAGCGAACGTTTTTGAACTCAAATCTTTGTTTCTGGGAAGTCCCTCGGACTACATATTTTGAGATTGGGGTCCGAGGGGCCAATTTAAATGACATATAATTCTGGGGCTCCTTGACCTGAAATAGTTTGTGAGAACCACCGACATGGAAACCTACTGTAGGTTTTTCCAGAAAACTGTCAGGATTAACTAAGTACTTTTACTTAAGTACTGTACTCAAGTACAATTTTGAGGTATTTGTACTTTACTTGAGTATTTCCAATTTCCAGTACTTTTACTTCTACTCCACTACATCGGAGCCAAAATTTTTACTTTTACTCCACTACAATTATTTGAAAACTTTAGTTACTAGTTACTTTGGAGATTTTCATTTTGATTAGAAAACATACATTAACCACTTCAACCCTATACATTTCGGCATTTGAAAACAGCCGATCTACAAGCTCACAATGCAACGCGACGCATTGTGAGCTTGTAGATCGGCTCTTTTCAATAGATTTTCTAAACATTTTGAACTTGTGAAATGGGACATTCTGCGAGAATGAGTACTTTTACTTTTAGTACTTTAGTACATTTTGATGCCGATACTTTTGTACTTTTACTCAAGTACATTTTCAATTCCGTACTTTTACTTGTAACAAAGTAGTTCTAAATTGCAGCATTGGTACTTTTACTCAAGTAAAACAATTGAGTACTTTTTCCACCACTGCCGCATTTGTAGAATCTTCTCTCAGGTCTAAATGGGTTAATAATAATAATAATAATAATACCAAAAAACACACGTACTCATCCCTTCCTTGAGGTCGGTTCCCGTGGCTCCGTCCGCGACCCCGGAGGAGGCCCCGGCGCCGGCCCCGCCCCCGGCGGCGGCCAGCTCGTTGAGCGGCCCCGACAGGTTGTCTATGCTGCTGGCGGCCGACAGGCAGGAGGGCGTGGAGGCCGGGGAGATGACCGACGCCGCGCTGACCACCGTGGCCTGGGGCTTGAAGCAGCTGGGCAGGGCGTCGGGGGGCATGGCGTCCATCAGCAGGGCACGGATGTCGTCGGCCTATTCGATTGATTTTTGATTGATTATTTATTTTCGTGTCCTGCACACAATGCGCCCAACCCTCATGGGTTTACTAGACACCATTTCACAATTGCATTTACAGCATGTTTACATTACATAATTCATTACATTTACAGCATGTTTACATTACATAATTCATTATAATTTACAGCATGTTTACATTACATAATTCAGTGCATTACAACTCAGATTTATACAGAGTACTCTGTCTTCTTTCCCAAGCTTGACAAATAAAATGTGCCAGAGCAAATGTCCCTTTTGGCAAAACATATCTCCATTTTTACATAGTAATTTAACCCATTTTGGGCGGTAACCCCATTTGGTGTTAGCATTATGTTATGCTTTAGCTATTGAAAAATAGCAGATCTACAAGCTCATAGCGCGCCACCGAGTGGCGCGCTACGAGCTTGTAGGTCTGCTATTTTTGAAAAATCGAAATACCACTGACATAGAAACATAGCTTTTTCAGATTTTTTTAAGAATCTGATCGCAGGTCAAATTGGGTTAAATCTAGGAAATCCCCACAGATAGAAGACATCTTATTAACCAAAATATCCCTCGTGTCATCATACTTAAGAGCACCAGGGGTGGGCAACTGTAAAGTTGGGAGACAGGGGGCCCACCATATTTCCACCCTCACTCCAGAGCAGTGTTGTCTTTGGCAGCACATTTTAGATTTTTAGCCGTAGTGTCTCTTGAATATTAAGTTTTTTAATATTAATATTTAAGTTTCGGTCACATTTTAGTCACCCGGAATGTTTTAGTGTTTAGTCTAGTTTTAGTCGACTAAATATCCTAAGATTTTAGTCGACTAAGTCTACAGTTGATTTAGTCGAACAAAATGTATTTAGGCGGGCCTTGATGCCGTCGTAATTTTTTTTCACTTGCTGAAAATAGCCGATCTACAAGCCCACAACGCGTCGCAGTGGGCTTGTAGATCGGCTATTTTCACTAATTGTAAAATGACTCATACTGGATCTCTTGTCCACTAGTCCCTTCCTAACATTTTAGTCTAGTTTTTTTAAGTGTTGACGAAATTGTCAGTATATTTAGTCCTAGTTTTAGTCATCATAGCTTAGTTTTCATTTCGTTTTCGTCAGTGAAAAAAAGGTAGTCGACGAACATTTTTCGTCTTAGTTTTAGTCGACGAAAACAACACTGCTCCAGAGGGCCACATTGCATATACTGCAAAAAATAGCTGATCTACAAGCTCAAAACGCTTCACACTGCGACGCGTTGTGCGCTTGTAGATCGGCTATTTTCAGCATTACGACGGCATCAAAGCCCGCCAAAACACATGTCCGACTAAATCAACCGTAGATTTAGTCCACTAAAAATCTTGTGCCATTCAGCCGACTAAAACTAGACTAACACTAAAACATTCCAGGTGACAATTATTTTTGACTAAAACTAAATTAAATCTATTCAAGAGACTAATGACTTAACCCATTTTGGGCGGGAACCCCTTTTGGTGTTAGCATTATGTTATGCTTTAGCTATTGAAAAATAGCAGATCTACAAGCTCATAGCGCGCCACCGAGTGGCGCGCTATGAGCTTGTAGGTCTGATATTTTTGAAAAATCGAAGAACCACTGACATAGAAACATAGCTTTTTCAGAAAACCGTCAGGATGTAGAAGACATTTTTAGAATCTGATCTCAGGTCAAAATGGGTTAAAACTAAAAATAAATAAAAAATTGCTGCCAAAACAACAACAACAACACCGTGGGTGGTGGCGTGCCAGCGGGCCTTACCGTGGCGAGGTCCAGGGCCGTCTGGCCTTCCTGGTTCTTCATGGTGGGGTCGGCGCCGTGCGCCAGCAGCAGGGCACACAGCTGGGTGCGACCCTTCTGCGCCGCCTCGTGGAGCGGCGTGAACGCCCACTTGTCCGTGGCGTTCACACACGTGTTGTACTTGATCAGCAGAGCTGCGATGTCCACGTGCTGCAGGGGAGAGAGAGAGAGAGAGAGAGAGAGAGATGGACGGAGGAAATATTAACAGAAACGAACGGAATGGGCACTTCCCCCCACAAAAAATAAAGTGGTGCTCAAAGCCGCTTCAGGACGGTTAGTTCGTTCGTTCGTACATTGCGGTGAGGTGACGCGGCGAACAGTCGACGCCCGCGCGTCCTCAGTCACTTTCCCACGTTCACACACCAACGGTGGTGAGCTAGCCACCGACCGACTCATTGGAGGAGGCAATGTGGGGTTTTAGTGTCTTGGGCCAAGGACACTTTGACATTTGGACAGGAGGAGCCGGGATTCGAACAACCGACCCACGGATCATTGGACCATTGGTCTGGGCCAAAAACTGCCCCTCAATGTCGTTTCTGAGATACAGGGCTTTGAATGCAGGGCTTAGAATGGAAGTGGATGCGCGCGCATTTTCAAAATGGCCGCGGCCACTGTCCTACTTTGATGTTGTTGCGTTAGCTTTCGGTGGCTAACGATACAAATCGGATCAAAACATGGATTAAAGAATGTAAAGCCTGGAACACGAGAGCTGTGCAAAAAGCTTGAATTATCCTCTTTCTACCTGCAAAGTGTTTGTGTCATAAAAGTCCACTGTAGACTTGTTATGAGCTACTTCCCGTCAAGAAATTCCTTGCAGGTGAAGTATTGGAGTTTGGAAGCACTCGTTTTAAGTTAAAGCAACCTCCTGCATTATGTACAAATTCAAAACACCTGGTACGCATCATGGACTGTTGAGTGATATACAACGAGCACTCCCAAACTCTTGACACTTAGGAAAAAAAAATAACCTGCACAGAATTTCTTGACAGGAAGTAGCTCATAACATGTCTACGGTGGATTTTTATGAAACAAAAACTTACTTTACAGATTGAGGATAATTCAAGCTTTAATTCAAGCTTTCCGTACAGCTGCAATGTTGGCGAGTTTGACGTTGTTTAATACAATCAGATAGGACTTTTCTGTTTGGGTGAATGGGCTGTCTATGGGAAGTTGCGCTTAGTTAGCACCTTGCTGGCAAGATGGGCGAGGTCTGAATATCGTCAATAGGAGGCTGCGCTGTGCAGACAGAGGGATGTAACATAGTGCGACTGACCCCATAGGAGGCTGACACCATAGGAGGCTGCGCTGTGCAGACAGAGGGATGTAACGTAGTGCGACTGACCCCATAGGAGGCTGCGCTGTGCAGACAGAGGTATGTAACATAGTGAGACTGACCCCATAGGAGGCTGCGCTGTGCAGACAGAGGTATGTAACATAGTGCGACTGACCCCATAGGAGGCTGCGCTGTGCAGACAGAGGTATGTAACATAGTGAGACTGACCCCATAGGAGGCTGCGCTGTGCAGACAGAGGTATGTAACATAGTGAGACTGACCCCATAGGAGGCTGCGCTGTGCAGACAGAGGTATGTAACATAGTGAGACTGACCCCATAGGAGGCTGCGCTGTGCAGACAGAGGTATGTAACATAGTGAGACTGACCCCATAGGAGGCTGCGCTGTGCAGACAGAGGTATGTAACATAGTGCGACTGACCCCATAGGAGGCTGCGCTGTGCAGACAGAGGGATGTAACATAGTGCGACTGACCCCATAGGAGGCTGCGCTGTGCAGACAGAGGTATGTAACATAGTGAGACTGACCCCATAGGAGGCTGCGTTGTGCAGACAGAGGGATGTAACATAGTGCGACTGACCCCATAGGAGGCTGCGTTGTGCAGACAGAGGGATGTAACATAGTGCGACTGACCCCATAGGAGGCTGCGCTGTGCAGACAGAGGGATGTAACATAGTGCGACTGACCCCATAGGAGGCTGCGCTGTGCAGACAGAGGGATGTAACATAGTGCGACTGACCCCATAGGAGGCTGCGCTGTGCAGACAGAGGGATGTAACATAGTGCGACTGACCCCATAGGAGGCTGCGCTGTGCAGACAGAGGTATGTAACATAGTGCGACTGACCCCATAGGAGGCTGCGCTGTGCAGACAGAGGGATGTAACAGTGCGACTGACCCCATAGGAGGCTGCGTTGTGCAGACAGAGGGATGTAACATAGTGCGACTGACCCCATAGGAGGCTGCGCTGTGCAGACAGAGGGATGTAACATAGTGCGACTGACCCCATAGGAGGCTGCGCTGTGCAGACAGAGGGATGTAACATAGTGCGACTGACCCCATAGGAGGCTGCGCTGTGCAGACAGAGGTATGTAACATAGTGCGACTGACCCCATAGGAGGCTGCGCTGTGCAGACAGAGGGATGTAACATAGTGAGACTGACCCCATAGGAGGCTGCGCTGTGCAGACAGAGGTATGTAACATAGTGCGACTGACCCCATAGGAGGCTGCGCTGTGCAGACAGAGGGATGTAACATAGTGCGACTGACCCCATAGGAGGCTGCGCTGTGCAGACAGAGGTATGTAACATAGTGAGACTGACCCCATAGGAGGCTGCGTTGTGCAGACAGAGGTATGTAACATAGTGCGACTGACCCCATAGGAGGCTGCGCTGTGCAGACAGAGGGATGTAACATAGTGCGACTGACCCCATAGGAGGCTGCGCTGTGCAGACAGAGGTATGTAACATAGTGAGACTGACCCCATAGGAGGCTGCGCTGTGCAGACAGAGGTATGTAACATAGTGCGACTGACCCCATAGGAGGCTGCGTTGTGCAGACAGAGGTATGTAACATAGTGCGACTGACCCCATAGGAGGCTGCGCTGTGCAGACAGAGGGATGTAACATAGTGCGACTGACCCCATAGGAGGCTGCGCTGTGCAGACAGAGGTATGTAACATAGTGCGACTGACCCCATAGGAGGCTGCGCTGTGCAGACAGAGGGATGTAACGTAGTGCGACTGACCCCATAGGAGGCTGCGCTGTGCAGACAGAGGTATGTAACATAGTGCGACTGACCCCATAGGAGGCTGCGCTGTGCAGACAGAGGGATGTAACATAGTGCGACTGACCCCATAGGAGGCTGCGTTGTGCAGAGGGATGAGGCCTCCTTTGTCCTGGGCGTTGACATCCGCCCCATGCTCCAGCAGGTACTCGGCCACCTCCAGGTTGTTGTAGCCAGCTAGAGACGACCAGAACAGAGAACACATTTTCACTGGGGCTGTCGTCATCGTCGTCTATTCATTATTTGAGGTAATCACAATCATTTTGGCATAATCGTCATAATGGTCAATTTGTATTTATTATTTTAACCCGTTTAGATCGGAGGCCGATTATATAAAAAAAAAAAAGTCTTCTAAATCTGAAAAACCTATGTTTCTGTGTCAGTGGTGCTTAACCTTTTTCATGTCAAGGACCCCCAGAATGATCTGTATTTGGCTGCGGGGCCCCCCATCTGAAAATGGGGGGGGGGGAATACAAAAAATATGTAGTTCCAAATAAAAGGGTGGGCAGAGATTTTTGATATGAACAGAGGCAGGGGATAGGGGATGTTTCGGGTGGGATCTGATCACAGGCCAGACAGAGATCTTAACTGTCCACTACCCCTTTTCTACAAATCTACTGTGCGTATGTCATGAGGAACAAGCATCGGTTAACCCATTCTGGTCGGGAACCCGTTTTGGTGTTTTAACTAAGCATTACGTTATACTTTAGCTATTGAAAAATAGCAGATCTACAAGCTCATAGCACGCCAGCGAGTGGCGCGCTACGAGCTTGTAGGTCTGCTATTTTTGAAAAATTGTGAAAATGCGGCACAAATCTTTGAATATATATTATATATTCTTTCAGAAGACTTTCTTTATTTCGACGTCAGGCCTAAACCCGTTTTGGTGTTTTAACTAAGCATTACGTTATACTTTAGCTATTGAAAAATAGCAGATCTACAAGCTCATAGCGCGCCACCGAGTGGCGCGGTACGAGCTTGTAGGTCTGCTATTTTTGAAAGAAATGCGGAACAAATCTTTGAATATATATTATATATTCTTTCAGAAGACTTTTTATTTATTTCGACGTCAGGACTAAATGCTTTAATATACCTGCTAGGTGCAGCGGTGTGGAGTTGAATGGTTTAATATACCTGCTAGGTGCAGCGGCGTGGAGTTGTGTGGTTTAATATACCTGCTAGGTGCAGCGGTGTGGAGTTGAATGGTTTAATATACCTGCTAGGTGCAGCGGTGTGGAGTTGAATGGTTTAATATACCTGCTAGGTGCAGCGGTGTGGAGTTGAATGGTTTAATATACCTGCTAGGTGCAGCGGTGTGGAGTTGAGTGGTTTAATATACCTGCTAGGTGCAGCGGTGTGGAGTTGAATGGTTTAATATACCTGCTAGGTGCAGCGGCGTGGAGTTGTGTGGTTTAATATACCTGCTAGGTGCAGCGGTGTGGAGTTGAATGGTTTAATATACCTGCTAGGTGCAGCGGTGTGGAGTTGAATGGTTTAATATACCTGCTAGGTGCAGCGGTGTGGAGTTGTGTGGTTTAATATACCTGCTAGGTGCAGCGGTGTGGAGTTGAATGGTTTAATATACCTGCTAGGTGCAGCGGTGTGGAGTTGTGTGGTTTAATATACCTGCTAGGTGCAGCGGTGTGGAGTTGTGTGGTTTAATATACCTGCTAGGTGCAGCGGTGTGGAGTTGAATGCTTTAATATACCTGCTAGGTGCAGCGGTGTGGAGTTGCGCCCCTGGGTGTCTCGGCAGTTGATGTTCTCGGGGGAGCAGAGCTTCTGGACGCGGGCCAGGCAGCCCTTCTTGGCAGCGTCCAGCAGAGCAGCGTCGCCTCTCAGCAGGTCCTGGATGTCCGTGTCGCCGTCCTTCACCATGTCCAGGGGCATGTTCCCATCGCGGTTCTTCTTAGTGGGGTCCGCTCCGTGCTGTGGAATGAGAACACACACACACACACACACACACACACACACACACACACACACACACACACACACACACACAAACAACTCATAGTTAACACTCCGAACGCCCGTGGTTATTTAATCCATTGTAGCCAAAACACTCGATCGACAACAACGGGAGGTATGATTAAATCCACCGCGACTAGCGACGGGACCGCGGTGGGCCGTCTAAGACATGATCTTTTCTTAGAATTAGACGTTATGATTTAGATCAAGGGTTATCAACGTTTTAAGATTGTCGGTCTCGTCGGCAAAAAACGGGGGAGGGGGGGGGGGGGGTCATTTTCGATGACGTCCCACTGTTGCGCAACATCGAGTGTTGCGTAACAGGCGGCTCCCAGGCTGTGGAGCGATGCGATCCGTTTTGATATCAATAACCTCCGTCTTTTTGATCAAACTGTGAATAGAAGACGGGACCCTTTTCCGCCGGGGTTGAACTTGGTTCGGTTCTTTTTTCCCCTCCATTTTTTCCTCTCCACCGAAAATTAATTTGTTCAGACCCATGAAAGTTGGTTTTGAAAAAAAAAAAAAAAAAAAGGCCACCGGTTCCGTGAAAGCAAGGGCCTTTCTCGGCCCCACCTCTCTCCCTGTGTTTTAGGATCCAAGATGGCCGCAGCACCAGGAGGGGGTGGCCTTACTGGGCTGCGTTCACAAATTCAAGACACCTGTCTTGCGTTTGTCTTGTGTCTGTGTTTAATGGCCACTCCAATGCATTTCCAATGGAAGCCCATATGGTTTGACCAAACATCAAAGATGTGTTCAGACACAAGTGAGGTGTCAGACACAAGGCAAGTGTCTTGAACGCAGCCCAGTAAGGTCATATGTCGACCCCGCCCGCTCACCTCTGCCCCACCCCCTCCTGGTGCTGCGGCCATCTTGGATCCTAAAACACAGGGAGAGAGGTGGGGCCGAGAAAGGCCCTTATTGGCTCCAAGAATCTAGAACGCAAAGTTCTTTCGGCGGAATAGGGGCCACAGTAACTCGGAAGGGAAATCAATCCAGTTTTCTGTCCATCTTCAATTTTTTTTTAGCAGAACCTAAAGATGCTCTTGGGTTGTGTGAATTATTAGCCATCATGTCCTTGCATGTCCATCACAGCACCTGCATATCAGTGAGAAGCTCACCTTCAGCAGCAGTTTGCAGATCTCATATTTGCCTTTGGCTGCAGCCTCGTGAAGGGGGGTGAACTTCCACAGGTCAGCCACGTTGACCGAGGCCCCGTGTCTGACCAGCAGCTCTGCCACCTCGTAGTGGCCATAGGAACAGGCATTATGTAGAGGCACCAGCCCACTGGGGGAAGAGGACATAGGAACAGGCATTATGTAGAGCAGGGGTTCTCAACCCGTGGGTCGCGACCCCTCGGGGGGTCGCCAAATTATTTTAGGGGGTCCCCAAATTATTTTTCAAAAAAAAAAAATATATATTTTCACGATTTTTCAAAAATAGCAGACCTACAAGCTCGTAGCGCGCCACTCGGTGGCGCGCTATGAGCTTGTAGATCTGCTATTTTTCAATAGCTAAATTATAACAATGCTTAAAACACCAAAAGGGGTTCCCGCCCAAAATGGTGGTGCAACTACGTCACATACTAACCATAGCAACCATGCTCATTCTTTTGGTACGAACACGGGTACACGGGTACAAAGCCAGTTGTTGGCGTGGTTTGCACCACTCAAAAATACATGTAATTTAATAAATATAAGAAAAAGAAATATGTTTGGCATCTGCCACTTGAATTAATGTGGCTTGATTGCTTGACATCACAAGGGGCCTGTCAGCTCAAACCCACAATGCAACAGGCCTACTTTCTTTTCAAGAGTGTACCCAAAAAGCCCTAGCAAACGTTGTGTACGTAGAGTACAGACGGACCCACCCCTTGTCTTTAGTGTGTACGTAGAGTACAGACGGACCCACCCCTTGTCTTTAGTGTGTACCTAGAGTACAGACGGACTCACCCCTTGTCTTTAGTGTGTACGTAGAGTACAGACGGACCCACCCCTTGTCTTTAGTGTGTACGTAGAGTACAGACGGACCCACCCCTTGTCTTTAGTGTGTACGTAGAGTACAGACGGACCCACCCCTTGTCTTTAGTGTGTACGTAGAGTACAGACGGACTCACCCCTTGTCTTTAGTGTGTACGTAGAGTACAGACGGACTCACCCCTTGTCTTTAGTGTGTACGTAGAGTACAGACGGACCCACCCCTTGTCTTTAGTGTGTACCTAGAGTACAGACGGACCCACCCCTTGTCTTTAGTGTGTACCTAGAGTACAGACGGACTCACCCCTTGTCTTTAGTGTGTACGTAGAGTACAGACGGACTCACCCCTTGTCTTTAGTGTGTACGTAGAGTACAGACGGACTCACCCCTTGTCTTTAGTGTGTACGTAGAGTACAGACGGACTCACCCCTTGTCTTTAGTGTGTACGTAGAGTACAGACGGACTCACCCCTTGTCTTTAGTGTGTACCTAGAGTACAGACGGACTCACCCCCTTGTCTTTAGTGTGTACCTAGAGTACAGACGGACTCACCCCTTATCTTTGGCGTGAACGTCGGCTCCGTGGTGCAGCAGGTACTCCACCACCGCCACGCGGTTGTAGCCCGCCGCAAAGTGCAGCGGCGTGGAGTGACGTCCCTCCAGGTCCCGACAGTTGACGTTCTGGGGCGTGCACAGTTGCTGCCGTGGGCGGGTCGATTGAGACAACGTGGGAGAAACAACAAACAAACATTAGTAACTGCATCCTTAGTATCAATATTATATCCATATCATGATATTAACCCATTTTGGGGCGGGAACCCCTTTTGGTGTTAGCATTATGTTATGCTTTAGCTATTGAAAAATAGCAGATCTTACAAGCTCATAGTGCGCCACCGCTACGAGCTTGTAGGTCTGCTATTTTTGAAAAATCGAAGAACGACTGACATAGAAACATAGCTTTTTCAGAAAACTGTTATTTTCAAACAGACATTTTTAGAATCTGATCTCAGGTCAAAATGGGTTAAGACTGGATATGGTCTGTGATATTGCACTATTGTGATATGGCATAAAGGTGTTCTATACAAAATATGAATATCGGATCGGGGGAAAAATTGGTATCGGCAGACACTCAAAACTAAATGATCAGAATCGGATCGGGAGCTAAAAAGAGATTAATAAACGGGAACGGAACATCCCTAATTGCGGTCTAGGGTTTTATCAGATCTGCTATCCAGAATGCCTTGCAAATAGATCTAATTACTAATATTACAGGTGACCAATGCTTATGAAGAGCAAGGCTCAGACACGATACAACGATCTTAAGTTACAATGATCACGAATATTTCAGACCATATCACAGGTGTTACAGAGAATTTTTAACCCATTTTGGACTGAGGTCGATTAACAAAAAGGCTTCTAAATCCAAAAAAACATGTCAGTGGTGCTCAACCTTTTTCATGTCAAGGACCCCCAGAATTATCTCTATTGGGCCACGGACCCCCATCTCAAAATACGTCGTTCCAGGGACCCCCCAGAAGCAAATATTTGAGTTAAAAATGTTCGCTCTGAAATATATATTCAATGATTTGCGCCACATTTTAACGATTCTTCAAAAATAGCAGACCTACAAGCTCGTAGCGCGCCACTCGGTGGCGCGCTATGAGCTTGTAGATCTGCTATTTTTCAATAGCTAAAGTATAACATAATGCTTGAAACACCAACAGGGGTTCCCGCGTCGAATGGGTTTTAAGACAAAGGCATGAGAGAGACAAAACTGACAAAGGATTGAGAGAGAAACTAGTGAATTCTGATATCAGATTATAGATATACTGTAGATATAAAAAAGAAAATAGATGGAAAATAGATTGGCCGCCGACGTTCGTTGGAGCGGCGTGAATCGACGTGAGGGCGGAAGTGCGCCGGAAAGGCACGATGCGCCACGCCACGCTGCCACTCAAGTGACTACCGGCCAGTCACCGCGAGTCTTTTCCGGGACTTGACAAGACCCAAAACGTCCGCTCTGTGACGCCACGTGGAAGCTTCTGTGAGGCACTATAGTCTCACGTTGCCAGACTGTTGCCTCTCGCAATAGTCGTCTGGCTACGCGAGTCTAGTGGAGCGCTAGCCTGGAACTCACCTATGCTTTTTATGGCATAGGCAGCTCCCGGCAGGATCCGCCGGCAGAAACTATGCGCAGCTGCTAGACATGAGACTAATTAATTAGAGAGTGAGAGGAGTGTGTGTGTGTATATATATGTGTGCGTGTGTGTGTCAATTTAACAAAGGTGCAGACGATCAGAAATCAGCAGAGAGTGAGCGACGTTTGCGCTACTCTATGCCGAATTGAAGTGGACTCGGACCCAGACTTTTTTTTTCTCCCTGGAAATAAAAACGTCTGGGTTTCCGAGGATAGTGGAGCGCCAACGTGGAAAGCTTGCCCTCGCTTGTGTAGACACAGCCCAAGAGCCGAAGGAGGCGTCTACCTTTCCATCTCTATTGGTAATGAGAGCCGTTTGACCACCGCAGTAATGATTGCTGCCCAGGGCAGATTCATGCAAACAGGGCAGGGGAAGAAAAAAGTGTCCAGACCAGATTTTCCCGTCTTACCTGCACTGTGTCCAGATCGCCAGCTTTGGCTGCTTCTAAGAATCGGTAGTCCACATCAGAGTTGCGCGTGGGAACGTTTTCTAAGTACACAGGGGGAGATACAAGAGCAAAGAGTAAGCGCAGGGTAACCATAAGCCCCGACTATTCCATTAAATATTTAGGTGCATCATCTTTTTGCATAATGAAAACCCATCTGTTACTTTTAATACAGGAATAATCTAATCAAAAATGTTATAAACAGAATAACACTACCTACTTCCTCCACAGGTGTTACTGATGATACTCATTAAGGCTCTGTTCTATTTAGTGTGCAGTGGTTCTCAAACATTTAAATTTCAAGGACCCCCCTAACTCCGAGAGTGTACACATGGAACCAAATGGACCCGTAAGGGTCCATTTGGTTCCATGTGTACAC
Organism: Electrona antarctica; assembly: GCF_951216825.1. Lineage (NCBI taxonomy): Eukaryota > Metazoa > Chordata > Actinopteri > Myctophiformes > Myctophidae > Electrona > Electrona antarctica. Next base: position 49,683,228 of record NC_136793.1, read on the forward strand.
TCTCAGAGTTACACGCCCGTACGGGGCCATTTGGAACCCACTCAAGGACACTTTGAGACCCACTGGTGTAGCAAGTGTCTCCAGTTATCCTGTTTGACCAGAATGGAACAAAGCCTTCATTAGTATCATCGGCAACACCTGTGAAGGAAGTAGGGACTAGTCGACTAGTTGTTGAACTTCCGATTATGTAAAAAATAAAAAATCTTTTTTTTTTAAATAAATATGTGTACATTTAAAAACTGTGTACATTGGTGACTATAACTATAATCTACCTGATCTTGAGGCCTACAAAATAAAAAGAAAAAAGAAAAAAATCAACTAGTATCAACAAGGTCGACTAGTGTATTTACTAGTCAACTAGTTGCTTAATGCCCTGGTTCACCGTTGAGGATCTGTTGCACGGCCTCGTTGCCCATCTGCGCGGCGGTGAAGCCCTGGAGGGACACGATGGACGGGTCGCCCCCGTAGCTCAGCAGCAGACGGCACGTCTGGATGTGGCCCGCCAGCGCCGCCCGGTGGAGCGCCGTCTGGCCCAACGTGTCCACCGCGTTCACCTGGGAGAGGGAGGGAGCGAGGGCGGGCGGAGGAGGGTCCACGTCAGGGCAACATCCAAGCCAAGTGTCGTTTTTGCCAGCAAATGGATTGATTTTTAGTTTCAGTCATAATAATAAGTCTCTTGGATAGTTTTCATTTAGTTTTGGTCAACATTTTGGGTCACCTGGAATGTTTTAGTGTTTAGTCTAGTTTTAGTCGACTAAATATCGTGAGATTTCCGTCGACTAAATCCACAGTTGATTTAGTCGACTAAAATGTCTTTCGGCGGGCCTTGACGCCATCGTAATGGCTGATTTTACACTTGCTGAAAAAGTGCAGCCAAGTGTAAAATGACTTATACTGGATCTCTTGTCCACTAGTCCCTTCCTAACATTCTAGTCTAGTTTTAATGTGTTGACGAAATTGTCAATATATTTATTTTTTTTGCAACTGAATGGCTGTAAAGTCGAAATTAAGAGTTTACATATAGTACACATAGTACATGCATACACCTTCCCTAATGATTATATCTGGTTTCAGTATTTATTTATGGCAGACCTGGGCATTGTACGGCCCGCGGGCCAAATACGGCCCGCCGGCTGACTCTGACCGGCCCGCGAAAGATTACTTGATAATCAGAAAATAAAACATACTTTCTAATTACCTTATGGGTGGACCGTGGACTAAAACCGCATCGCTTTTATTTTGAAGCCCATGCATTCTCACAGTGCACACAATCTGCACGTCAACTGTGCACGTGAATTGCGTGTGATTGAGAACCTGTCTTCCTTCCTTTACCCCCCTCATATGTGAAAATGTCGGCTTTTTGGATTTATTGTTGACAACAACGTCGGTGAATGCAAATAGCCATGAAGCATGCAGCTCTCCAACACGGTAGGCGCAGGCGCATGCTTTGATTACCAAACTTCCTCGCAGAAGTTAAAACCCATTATGCTTCATTGCTTTATTTAACCCACTCTAACGCGCCTCGCCAATAAAGTTAAGATGTTTTAAGATGCTGCATCGTAAGGCGTTGTTGCACCCAGAATGTGGCATGCTTCTGAAGTTCAGAACGCTTGGGCGATGCGCCGTGAGCTTGTGGATCGGCACACTCGATCGACACCGTTGTACCACAAAGTAAATCTGGCAGAACGAACGTGCACACATCAACATACAGCGCCTGCCAGGCTGCCAAGTCTCAACAATACCATCACTGGTTGGCTTATTATTGTTTTCAGAACGTTGATGTTTAATGGTTGTGAGTCAACACTCGCTGATAGTAAGCATGGGTTGTGAAAGTGACACCTCCAGTGTCCTCCGAATGGAACAGAGAGCTACCTCTAATGTTCTCATTGTTAAAAGAAAATGCTAGTATTTACAGGACTTGAAACTTAAACAAAAACATAGTTTTCAACTGGGAAACGAAACGTCTCAAGCCTGCAAGTAGAAAGTAAAAAAATCACACCCATGTGAAGTGAGGGGCGCTCTTATTGTACATCATCATGATGTAAAATAATAATTTGAGTCAAATGTTTCACATTTTGTTTACCATTGCTTTGCAAAACAATGCCATTTACTGCTTTTTATACAGAAATAAAATTGATATTATGCATAATTAAGTTCAGCCTTTTGGCCCGGCCCTCCAACATATTTTCTGTTTCTCATTTGGCCCCTTGGGAAAAATAATTGCCCACCCCTGATTTATGGTGTATTGTCTCTATTATTAAGGTTATTGTAGCAGTCAATTTATATTGGGGGTCGGGAGGGGGCGGGGGTCCCGAGACGTTGCCAAAGCATTTTCGGGGGTCCCCGGCCAAAAAGGTTGAGAACCCCTGCCTTAGCACCATGTTTCTACATGGATGAATTGAAGAAGCCAGTACCTTAGCACCATGTTTCTACATAGATGAATTGAAGAAGCCTACCTTAGCACCATGTTTCTACATGGATGAATTGAAGAAGCCTACCTTAGCACCATGTTTCTACATGGATGAATTGAAGAAGCCTACCTTAGCACCATGTTTCTACATGGATGAATTGAAGAAGCCTACCTTAGCACCATGTTTCTACATAGATGAATTGAAGAAGCCTACCTTAGCACCATGTTTCTACATGGATGAATTGAAGAAGCCTACCTTAGCACCATGTTTCTACATGGATGAATTGAAGAAGCCTACCTTAGCACCATGTTTCTGCAGGACCTCCAGGATATCGTTATGAGCGCGCTCTGCGGCGACATGCAGTGGAGTCATGAAGCTGCAGACGAGAAAAGTTAAAGTGATGAGAAATACAACATGAAGTCGTGTTTTCTTGGAATACATTTTACGTGCTAGGTTTTCCTTAAAAAAAACAAAACAAAAAACGCCCACATTTTCTCTTCTCTTTCGAGAAAGAAAACAAACCAGTAGATTGTCATGATGGTCGTCTTACTCTTTGTTCTTCTCATTGATGTTGGCGCCTTTACGCAAGAGCAGCTCTGTGACCTGTTTCCGTTTGGGGTGAGGGGAAGCTACCGCACAGTGCTGCAATACACAGAAACAACATTGTGTCACATAATGTTTTAGGGTTTTTTTCTGACATGTGGTTTCTGACACGCACACGCAACACACACACACGCACACGCACACGCACACACAGAGTTTGTGTGTTCGTTTTGCCTCTTGCCTTTGACAGGAGGAAAAACGAATAGTTTACTGTAGTTGGATTAGCCTGTGGTGATGTCAGTGAGCTATGACCTATCTATGACGCGACATTCTTTTTTTTTTTAAATAATTTTTATCCCACGATTTTGCAACCCCGTTTTTTTCACCCAGTGCCAATTATCTAATGTAATCCTGGGTGCTACACTTCCTCTGCCAACCTGGGGGGGGGGCAGCGGACTGACCTCACGCCTCCTTCTATGCATGAGGAGTCCAAGCTGCTTCTTTTCACCTGACAGGGGGGGGGGGGGATTTCCCTGGCCGGACGTAGCACGTGGAAGGAACACGTTATTCCGACCAGTTCCTTTCCCCTCCATCAGGCGCCCCGGGCTGGCCAGGGGGAGGAGGTAGTTTTAGAGACCAGGATTTGAAGCAACATTCTAAATCCTACATGGGTTGTGCTTATAACCGCGCCACCGCTTCTGTGGCCGACACGGAGCGTAAAGTGCCTCTTCGCCTACAACTGCGGACTAGACCTAAATATATATCAACCCATTTTGGGCGGGAACTCCTTTTGGTGTTTTACACATTATGTTGTAATTTAGCTATTGAAAAATAGCAGATCTACAAGCTCATAGCGCGCCACCGAGTGGCACGCTACGAGCTTGTAGGTCTGCTATTTTTGAAAAATCGTGAAAATATTTATTTCAGAAAACTGGAGGATTTAGAAGAATTTTCTTAAATTTCGACGTCAGGCCTGAATGGGTTAACCGCGGGTTGGAGGCCCCGCCATCTCAAGCGAACTTGAGCCACCACCGAGCGAGCGAGTTGCCGTGTCGAACGTTGCGAAGCTCGCTCCGCCGACTCGGGGCCGCTGGGCGAGTTGCGACCCGACAGGCAGAGAATGGTCAATAGTGTTCCGTCGAGAGCGCTTTGCCCCCCCGACTGCCCCTCAAACTGGCTACTGGCCAATCACAGCGGACATGACCTTTGACCCACGTCAAAGGCTAAATCAGCGCGGGGGGGGGGGGGGGGGGGGTTTAGGCAAGTGTTTTTTTCTTGTTCTCATCTCACCAGAGCGGTCTCGTTGGTCTGGGGGTGCTTGAAGCTGATGATCTCCAGAGCCAGGGTCTTCTTCACCTTCGCCATGTCAGCCTCTCGTGCGGCCTGGAGCAGCGAGTGACCTTTGAACTCATCTGCGCGTCACGGGGGATAGAAGAGCAGAGTGATTACCGGGTGAATGAACGGGGCTTCGTCATCCATTGTGGCTTTGAAGAAGAATCAAGTGTCAAGTCACTGTGTGTTGTTGACTTAAGGAGAATTCCATGCTAGAAGGATTTCTTACCTTTATTTGTAGTTGTTACGTCCCCACCAAAGAGGTCCAGGTGTTGTTTTGTGCAAAAGCTCATTATTGGCTATTTCCCCTACCATAAGCCCTCAATGAATTGAATTGAATGGTTGTTGTGCTAATTCGCTTATTTTCATCGCTCAAAAATCTAATTTCTTTGTATATATCCTCTCTTCATAATGTAAATAGTATCCCAAGCGGCACACTTTACTACTTATTTTGATGTAAATATGTGAATTAGCACAAAAACCCAATGCCCATTAGGGGAAATAGCCAATAATGCACTTTTGCACGAAACACCTGGACCTCTTTGGTGGGGACGTAACAACTACAAATAAAAGAAAGCCCTCTAGCATGGAATTCTCCTTTAATTAGCATTAGCCATTAGCACTGTAACCATGAGGTGTCGATGAGAGGACTTTAATCATACACAGAATATAATGTGTGTATGCGAGTCAGAGGTTGGCGTTGCACACCTTTATGTAAGAGAAAGTTAATTACTTGCGCAAGCAGAGCGTGCAAGTACTGCAATCGGCTGTTGTCCACTGGCCAATAAGGTTTGGTGATTGGCTGGGTATGTATGTATGTATGTATGTATTTGGTTAAAATGGGTAAGGTTTTAAAAAAGGCAAAAGCATGCTCTGTTGCACTGGCCTAAAAGTGGGTCCTCTAAAACTGCTTCAACTTCTGAGAATGTGTGTTTGGTTCATTAGCCACCAGATGGCATACCTTATAAGTATGTATGTATGTCTGTATGTCTGTATGTATTTAAAAGGGGGGCTTTTTTGTAAAATCCCAGCCTACAATACCTTAATATATTTAAAATCCAAAGTAAGGTTACCAGTGAAGGGCAACCTGCCTATTCACTGGGGACTATGCAAGGCAGAGGCGTCCACCCCCCTGAGTCCAAGTTAGACTAGACCGCATACCTAATGTATGTATGTATGTATGTATTTGGTTAAAATGGGTAAGGTTTTAAAAAAAGGCAAAAGCATGCTCTGTTGCACTGGCCTAAAAGTGGGTCCTCTAAAACTGCTCCAACTTCTGAGAATGTGTGTTTGGTTCATTAGCCACCAGATGGCATACCTTATAAGTATGTATGTATGTCTGTATGTCTGTATGTATTTAAAAGGGGGGCTTTTTTGTAAAATCCCAGCCTACAATACCTTAATATATTTAAAATCCAAAGTAAGGTTACCAGTGAAGGGCAACCTGCCTATTCACTGGGGACTATGCAAGGCAGAGGCGTCCACCCCCCTGAGTCCAAGTTAGACTAGACCGCATACATAAGTATGTATGTATGTATGTATGTATGTATGCATGTATGTATGCATGTATGTATGTATGCATGCATACATGTATGTATGTATGTATGTATGTATGGCCCGTAGCACTTATGTAGACTTAGATAGCATTTTACACAGACTTATAGCATGTTACGTAGACAGCAGTAGAATTTCATTTTAAGCACTTTATAGTATATAGTATAGTATGTATAGTTTATATGTATGTATATGTATTTCATTATATAGATATTCCACTGTTACGTTCTTAGCTTACACATGTTTCATGATAACTACTTTTATGTATGTGAATTATTGCCATGCTTTTTTGTTCTTGCTTATTGTAAATTGCTCTGGATTAAGAGCGTCTGCCAAATGACTAAATTGTATGTATGTATGTATGTATGTATGTATGTATGTATGTATGTATGTATGTATGTATGTATGTATGTATGTATGCATGCATGCATGCATGCATGCATGTATGTATGCATGTATGTATGCCGGGGTAAGAATGGTGGTCCCTTATTGGCTGTTGATGGTGACGTAACTAAGGTACGTTTCAAGGCTGGTATAAGGTCAACAACGGGTCTAAAGGATTTAGAACAGCAGTTGTAATAGACATTAATGAGTACCACAGACGAATAACAGTCTAAGTCCACACTATTGATCCATAATATATAAATGATAGATAAGGGTTCAGGACACCGAGGCCTTTTCGTGGAGGGGTCAGTCTGAAATTTGGACTTAGACTGTTTTTCGTCTGTGGTACTCAACTGTTAGTGGCAGTAATTGCGCGCTCTGCCTGCGCACAAGTAGGCCACATGGCCTAGTTGTGTGCAAGGCGCAAGTTGGCACCTCGACAAGAGTACATTTCTAGTTCTGACTAGGGTTGTCCCAAATATACAGAATCTGATCTGGAGCAAAAATAAACTTGATCGGAACATCCCAATATTATATCCACACAGGTGAGCCTCTCCTTGAGCTGTGGCATGGGTGCCGTGGGAGTGAGTGTGTGTGTGTGTGTGTGTGTGTGTGTGTGTGTGTGTGTGTGTGTGTGTGTGAGTGAGTGAGTGAGTGAGTGAGTGACACTCACAGGTGAGCCTCTCCTTGAGCTCCGGCGTGGGCGCCATGTCCACGGCACTCTTGCTGTGACAGTTGAGCAGCGTGGGGTCGGCCCCGTGGCTCAGCAGCAGGGAGCACACCTCCACGCGGTTCTTGGACGCCGCCTCGTGGAGCGGCGTGAACTGCCACAGGTCCATGGCGTTGACACACGCTCCATGCTACACACACACACACACACACACACACACGAAAGAATATATATTTCTTTTTCAAAAATAGCAGATCTACAAGCTCATAGTGGGGCACTCAGTGCCACGCTATGAGCTTGTAGATCTGCTATTTTTCCCAACAGCTACAGTGCCGCGCTACAAGCTTGTAGGTCTGCTATTTTTGAAAAATCGTGAAAGTGTGGCGCAAATCTTTGAATTATATTCTTTTCAGAGCTAACGTTATGTAGTTCCAGGGGGGGGGTCCCTGGAACTACATATTTTCAGATGGGGGTCGGTGGCCGATTACATACATAATATTTGGGGGTCCTTGACATGAAAATGTTTGAGAACCACTGACATAGAAACGTGGGTTTTTCAAGAAGACTGTCAGGATTTAGACGGCATTCGTAGAATCGTCCTCACATCTAAATGGGTTAAAGGATAATTCCATGCTAGAAGGCTTTCTTACCTTTATTTGTAGTTGTTACGTCCCCACCAAAGGGGTCCAGGTGTTATTTTGTGCAAAAGCGCATTTTTGGCTATTTCCCCTACCATAAGCCCTCAATGAATTGCATTGAATTGAATGGGGCTATGGGGTGTTGTGCTAATTCGCTTATTTCCATCGCTCAAAAATCAATATATATCCTCTCTTCATAATGTAAATAGTATCCCAAGCGGCACACTTTACTACTTATTTCAATGGAAATAAGCGAATTAGCACAAAAACCCAACCCCCACTGAGGGCTTATATTAGGGGAAATAGCCAATAATGCACTTTTGCACAACTACAAATAAGAGGTAAGAAAGCCTTCTAGCATGGAATTCTCCTTTAATGGGATAAACTTAGTTGTATGATGAATAACTTAACAGATCTTTTGTTGTAGAGCTCAGCTTGTAGAGGTGGGCTGCACTGTCATGGCTAGAATGTTCGTCTTAATAATTTTGCTTGTTTTTAAAATTTAAATTCATTAGGTTTGTTCTTACTTTGAGAAGAAGCTCGGTGACCTCAAAGTGACCATAGGAACAGGCATTGTGAAGAGGAACCAGGCCCCTGCGGATGGAAGACCAGTTAGTAGTTAGTGACATAAGCCTCACACGCCTCATCAAATAGCCATGGTCCGCACGCGTCTTAAATCGGGACCGATCACGTCATTTTTCAGATTATCGGAATAGGATCGGCAGCAAAAAAGAAAAAAAACACATGATCAGGACATCCCTAGTATCAATATTATATCCATATCTTGGATTAGACAAGATAACAAGTAAGACGCGCGAACGTGGGAAGCGAACGCAGCTCGTAATTTTTTAAGATTTTTTTAAGTTACGTTTTTTTTTAACGTTTTTTCTTTTTAAGTTTTTTTTAAGTTAAGTTTTTTTTATTAAGTTAAGTTGTTTGTGTGTGTGTGTGTGTGTATGTGTGCGTGCGTGCATGTGTGTGTGTTTTTGTGTGTGATACAGCTGCGCCCTCTGGTGGCGGGCGGGTGGTGTTACAGCGTGACACACAGACATGATCGGCTGGGTCTCATAGTAAATGCTCACTGCGTTCGCAATTAGTGGATAAGGGCTGCAATTTGTGGATATTGTACTATTGTGATATGGAATAAACGTGTTCTATAAAAATATAAATATCGGATCGGGGGGGGGAATCGGTATCGGCAGATCGGGAGCAAAAAAGGAAAACGTGATCGGGACATCCTACAAAGAGTGGTGGGAAAAGTACTCAATTGTTTTACTTGAGTAAAAGTACCAATACTGTAATTTAGAACTACTTTGTTACAAGTAAAAGTACGGAATTGAACATGTACTTGAGTAAAAGTACAAGTATCGGCATCAAAATGTACTTAAAGTACTAAAAGTAAAAGTACTCATTGTGCAGAATATGCCATTTCACAAGTTCAAAATGTGTACAAAATCTATTGAAAGTAACAGATCTACAAGCTCACAATGCGTCGCGTTGCAACGCATTTTGAGCTTGTAGATCGGCTATTTTCAAATGGCCGAAATGTATAGGGTTAATGTTTTCTAATCAAAATTAAAATCTCTAAAGTAACTATAGTAACTAAAGTTTTCAAATAATTGCAGTGGAGTAAAAGTACAAATTGTGACTCCGAGATGCAGTGGAGTAGAAGTAAACGTATTGGAAATACTCAAGTAAAGTACAAATACCTCATAATTGTACTCAAGTACAGTACTTAAAGGACCACTTCACCACTTTTCAACTTCTCTTCCTATAATTGGTCCTCACTAATGTTCATGATAAAATACCACCATTTTTTCCTACTCAGTCTGTGTCTCATAGGAGGGCTGTGGGCAGTTCCGGAACCCGTCCACCAGTGACATCATCGATGGTGAATCCAAGCTAATAGAAACTGCAGGCTTTCTTTTCCTGAAAAGTTGCAATGCAAAAGTTGAAGCCATCGTTCTCACGATAATACAAATCTAAATATATTTTAAAACAAATCTTGTTTAAAAAAAAATCTGCCAAATGATGATGTCACTGGTGGACGCGTGTCCGAACTGCCCAAAGCCCTCCTATGAGACACAGACTGAGTAGGGGAAAAATGGTGGTGTTTTATCATAAACATTAGTGAGGACCAATTATATGAAGACATGTTGAAAAGTGGTGAAGTGGTCCTTTAAGTAAAAGTACTTTGTTACTTTCCACCACTACAAAAAAGAGCCAACCCTTACCCTTTGTCTTTGGCGTGAACGTCGGCGCCATGCTGGAGGAGGAGCTGCACAATGCGGACGCGGTTGTAGCCGGCTGCCAGGTGGAGCGGGGTGGACTGGACGAGAGACCAACACAACGTTAGAACAGCCACACGAACCAGACAGACTAGGCTTCCCAATGCACACCCCCATAACTCTTCCTGCTCCCAGAGTAATCTATTAAGAGAGTGGTGACACGCTTTGATCTCGCCGCAAAGCGGGTGGTGCCTATGGGCGATAGTTCCAAACATTGCTCCTATGGCTGGAACTATTCCATTGAGATAGAATGAGCACGTCCGCATTCCATTGTTGCAATGGGAGTCAACGGGAGTGTCATTACTCTCTTTTTATACTACTCTGCCTACTCCCAGGGGACGCTTCCCTATACTTCCTTCACCTGCAGGTGTTACCGATGATACTAATTAACCCATTTAGGCCCGACGTCGAAATTATATATATAAAAAAAAAGGGTCTTCTAAATGCTGACGGTTTTCTGAAATACCGACATGTTTCTGTATCAGTGGTGGGGCTCGGTATTTCATGTCAAGGACCCCAAAAATGATATGTAATTGGCCGCCGACCCCCCCATCTGAATATATGTTATTCCATGGAACCCCTCAGAAGCAAAGATTTGAGTTAAAAACGTTCGCTCTGAAAGAGTATATTCAAGTTTTGTGCTGCATTCACATTTTTTTTTTAATAGCAGACCTACAAGCTCATAGCTACAAGCTCATAGCTACAAGCTCATAGCTACAAGCTCATAGCGCGGCACCGTGTGCCGCGCTAGGGTGCTGCACAACAGCAGCACCCTAGACTCTGTTTGACCATAATGGAACAGAGCCTTCATTAGCATCATCGGTAACACCTGTGAAGGAAGTATAGGGGAAGAGGCCCAAGTTCTTTCCCCAAATGGCGCGTGTGCATATAGAGCCCATTGGCTTGGACGTTCGCTCAGCGCTTCCTTCAGGAAGCCAGGCAAGGGAGCGGGCGGCTGATTAGGGCAGAAAGCAGTGTGCTGCACCAGGCTATACGCTCTCGGTGAGTTGCGGATGAATGGCGAATGCTCGATGACAGAATGTGATTCTGGGCCGACGAAAAAACCCAGCGGCAAATTCACTGGCCGTCGTTGGTTAATGCCTCTGACGTTGATGACAACATTGCTATAGGGCAGGACAAACTGCAGGACCATTATTGACCTATTATTATTATTATCCGTCAACCAGGTGGGCTAAATAAAGCGGGAAAATGAAATCTTCCTACTGTAATGGAAGATTAGAAAAAAAAAAAAAAAAAGGAGATGCAAGTGTTATGTAGTGCCGCTTATCTGTATGAGCTGATGCAACACTTGATTACATTATAAATAAGGCTCGATGGAGATTGGAGCAGGTACGATGAGCAGGCTATGTATGCCAGTGTGTTTTAGTAAAGCACCAATTTTGCAGGAAACAAAAAAAAAAGAACCCAAAAACAAAATCAGGTGGTTTCATTTCAGCGTTCAGCCCCCCCGTCAATTCAAAACGGCAATGTTAGTTTGAGCAAAGCCATGGAAACAGATTCCAGTAACAGTCATAATAATTATGCTATACCACTATCTCTCAGGTCTAAGCTCAGGCAACGATTTCACAGTCATCCAGGGGGGGGGGGGGGGGGGGGGGGGGGGGGGAAGAGAGAATCATTCAATTCATCCATTCATTCAAATTCCCATGCACCGAGATCAATGCAGTGACCAGCAAGCCGACAGTAACACGTGATCATTCAGTGGTGTTGGATGGCACACACGAGCAAGAAGTCTGATTCGTTACCAATGAATGGCAGCACAGCATACAGAAATGTTGCAGTGAAATGATTCCCCCCCCCCCCCCCCCCCCCACACACACTTATTATTGAATACCAGCTGGACCAAAATAATTCACAAGGACACATACAAGAACCAACTGACAAAAATGCAAGGGCAAGGCCTACAGGCATGCATGAATGATCATTTGTTTGTTTTTTAAAAAGAGAAAAATAAAATTGACTTAAATAGCAAAAGTGACTTGAACAGTCGGAGGAGGTGTGGGTGAGTGCGAGAGCTTCGGAGGGTGCAGGAGAGGTGCTCATGGAAGCAGGCATTAAGAATTAGAAATTTTGTGCTCCTCTCCAAAATGTGAAAAAAAAGTTAAGGTTGAGAGGTTGTCACCACAACACCAACTCACAATTGCCACACACTCGCTGTGTACACAAACATTCTCAACACACACACACACACACACACACACACACACACACACACACACACACACACACACACACACACACACACACACACACACACACACACACACACACACACACACACACACACACACACACACACACACACACACACACACACACACACACACACACACACACACACACACACACACACACACGATTGGGGTGGGAAAGATGGAAGTGACCCGTGCACCCAGGTCCATGATGTGCAATTAACAAGTGACAGCCAGCTCATCGGTCATGTAAAAAAATAAAAAATAAAATAACTATGGATTAAAAGAACAAAAAACAAAAAAAACAAAAAATCACAACAGTGCATCAATCAAGTGGCTGTTATCAAGGTTAACTTACCAGCATTTTTTGGGATGTTGACTGATCGACAAATGTTGCCAGAGTCACACGGAAAACAAAACGAAACAAAAATTACAAAATGGCAGCATCTTTTTCACAGCAATCCTACCCTTCTCTTTTTTATTCAGTGAAAGTGAACCACACAGGTCTAAGCTTCTAAAACCACCGTTTCCGACCCATCAAATGACATATCTGATGAGACACCAGAAGTAAGAGGAATCACTAAGTAAAATGGCTTTGTGGGGGAAAATGCGACTTCTCGTCGGCCGGCTCTCTGGAGAAACTCCGCGAGTACACAAGGACTCGGCGATAACGCGCCCCTTACAAAACCAAAAAGCAGTGTCAACGTGAAGGTTCAGGCTCATCTCCTGTACACCTGAAAAAGGCGCTCTTGGTACAGAGTTGGATTCTATTTTGTTCATCTGCTTTTCTAGGTCATGGGGCGTGTCGGTTTGAAGCCCCCAGTATAACCCATTTAGACCTGACCTCAAAATATTTAAAAAAATCTTCTAAATCCTCCAGTTTTCTGAAATAAATATTTTCACGATTTTTCAAAAATAGCAGACCTACAAGCTTGTAGGGCGCCACCGAGTGGCGCGCTATGAGCTTGTAGATCTGCTATTTTTCAATAGCTAAATTATAACATAATGTTTAAAACACCAAAAGGAGTTCCCGCCCAAAATGGGATAAATCCCAGTCATGGGAAACCTTTTGGCATTTCAAGTGACGCTCGTACTTCACGAGCGTCGTGGCGCAACTTCGGCCTGTTTCTTTTGCGACTACTACATTTACGGAGCAAACGTGTACATAAATGTTCAGATTTCAAATATAAAAAAAAGGGATAATATGTGCATTCCGCATTGTTCAATAAAAAGCTTTTTTAGCGCCAGTTTCTCCGTTTTTTTTCGCCGTCGGCTTTCAACTACGCGCCCATATTAGGGCTTTAAGCAACTAGTCGACTATTCAACTAGTCGACTAGTAAATCCACTAGTTGACCTTGTTGGTACTAGTTGTAGGCCTCAAGATCAACTAGAATGCTACATTATAGTCACCAATGTACAGTGTTTAAATGTACAAAAGTATGTACAAAACATTAAAAAATATATATATATTTTTTTTACATAATAGGTAGTTAACCCATTTAGGCCTGACGTCGAAATAAAAAAAAAGTCTTCTGAAAGAATATATATACAAGATTTGTGCCGCATTCACGATTTTTCAAAAATAGCAGACCTACAAGCTCGTAGCGCGCCAGTAGATCTGCTATTTTTCAATAGCTAGAGTATAACATAATGCTTAGTTAAAACACCAAAACGGGTTCCCGTTCAGAATGGGTTAAACAACTAGTCGACTAGTAAACTAGGCAACTAGTCAACTAGTAAAAGTGAAAGCCCTAGCCCCTATCGGTTAGGAGGCGTGTTGCACTCTTGATACACTGGGTGCGTTCGATATAGGCACACAGTGACCGGAGTCCGGAGTGACCGCACTGCCAATAAAAGTGTGCTCCCGTGCCAATAAAAGTGTGCTCCCGGTGTGCAACTGTTCCGAACACACCCCATCTTGAGGAAAATAGCCGGGGCAGGCGGATTAAGATGCTTTTTAATCCGCGGGTGCTAAATGGCCGGCCAGGCAAAAATCCTAACATCCGTTGGAACTTCATACTTTATATCAGGGGTTCTCAACGTTTTTGGCCGGGGACCCCCGGAAATGCTTTGGCAATGTCTCGGGACCCCCGCCCCGCCCCCTCCCGACCCCCAATATAAATTGACTGCTACAATAACCTTAACCCATTTTGGGCGGGAACCCCTTTGTGTTTTAAGCATTATGTTATAATTTAGCTAATGAAAAATAGCAGATCTACAAGCTCATAGCGCGCCACCGAGTGGCGCGCTACGAGCTTGTAGGTCTGCTATTTTTGAAAAACCGTGGAACCGGTTTTTTTTTTTTTTTTAATAATTTGGGGACCCCCTAAAATAATTTGGCGACCCCCCGAGGGGTCGCGACCCACGGGTTGAGAACCCCTGCTTTATATGAACGTTTGCTTTGTAAATGTAGCGGTCGCCAAAAAAAGAACAGGCTGAAGTTGAGGCGGTCATGTTTCAGGGCTAGTCCGGCAGTTCCTTCCCCCCGACTGGTCAGGGAAAGTGGAAGTGCACCGAACACTGAAGTGCAGAGAGGAGAGTTCTTAATGCTGATCCATTTCTGCCTCGTTATAATGGCTTAGTTCATGCAAAATCAGAACAGGAGAGATGGGGAAACGAATAAAGCAATGACTGATGGTTAAAAAAAAAAAAAGGGGGGGGGGGGGGCTGGAAACATTTGGTTGGCGACAATCGAAAATGAGCCATGATGGGAATGAAATGCAGCCACCGAGGGACACGGGTAAGCAAATCGGTGAATTCAGGATGGATGATGATTATGCTACCTATTGCAATAAATATGTAATTTCTTATTTATTGCAGACAAAAGCCTTGTTGACAGCTCAGAGGTGGATCATCAATGGCTCGCTGTTGATGGGTAAATATGAGAGCGAGAGATATAAAGACTGTGCCAATAAAAGGATGGAGTTGTATGCAAAGAATGACAAAAAGAAAGTGCACTGCAAGACAGCACAGGACATTTAAGACATCAAATTGGAGAGTGCACTACACAGTAGTGCATCAGGGTGTCTTCTTTACCGCTCGGAAATCTCAATTCCTCCACGGGGCAAAAACGCAGACGCTAAACTAATCCCAAACAACAAAAACCTAATCTCCTCTAGATGGTACACACTGCTCATTCCAACTGGAAACCCGCCTGACTATCTTTCCTTCCTACAGTGTCCCGTCTAAATACATTAAAATGCTACATATTTGTATCAAAATCTATGACATGAAATGTATATAAACAAAAACAAACACTTTAATTTCATTGTTTTGATTGCATTTTCTTGGAGGTTTCTGTGTACAGTATGTATTTAATGTGTACAAAGTATAAGGCATTTCCCTTCCTGCCAATCAAATGTCCTGTTTGGCCAATAAAT
This sequence comes from Electrona antarctica, assembly GCF_951216825.1. Taxonomy (NCBI): domain Eukaryota; kingdom Metazoa; phylum Chordata; class Actinopteri; order Myctophiformes; family Myctophidae; genus Electrona; species Electrona antarctica. The sequence goes on from NC_136793.1 coordinate 49,698,641, forward strand.
AGTTTAGGTTTCAAATAGTTTAGCTTATAGTCCATAATAGAACGTAATTTCATCGTTAGAAACTAAAGTGAAACGGTTGCTACCTGGACACAGACAGGAGTCCACCTCCACTCCTGGTAGACCAGTGGTGGAAAGTAACTAAGTACTTTTACTTAAGTACTGTACTTTAGTACAATTTTGAGGTATTTGTACTTTACTTGAGTATTTCCAATTTCCAGTACTTTTACTTCTACTCCACTATCATCTCAGAGCCAAAGTTTTTACTTTTACTTCACTACAATTATTTGAAAACTTTAGTTACTAGTTACTTTGGCGATTTTAATTTTGATTAGAAAACATTAAACACTTCAACCCTATACATTTCAGCCATTTGAAAATAGCCGATCTACAAGCTCATAATGCGTCGCGACGCATTGTGAGCTTGTAGATCTGCTATTTTGGGCTATGTACTTTAAGTACATGTTGATGCCGATACTTTTGCACTTTTACTCAAGTACATTTTCAATTCCGTACTTTTACTCGTAACGGAGTAGTTCTAAATTGCAGTATTGGTACTTTTACTTAAGTAAAACAATGGAGTACTTTTTCCACCACTGGTAAACAAATTGAGACCGGAATAGCCTACTTCAGTCTGCCCAATAAACACGTCTATTATGGATTGGATAGTGTCCTTCCAAATCATACCAGAGTGAGAATGGGCTCTATGGCCTCACTCAGACCTTTACTGCATTGCTGTATGCTTTTGGATGAATGTTGTGTAGTGTCATGGCCGCCCCAATGCATTTCCAATGGGAGTCACATGGTTTGACACAACATTGTGTTGTATGAGGGGGAAGGGCGCAGTCGAAACACAGCTGAAAGCCATACAAAAGCTTGTAGTCCAAAATGTAGTCCAAAAACCATGTGACTCCCATTGGAAATGCATTGGGGCGGCCATGACACTCACAACATTGACAGTGGCCATGCCACTCACAACATTCACAATGCATTAAAGGTCTGAGTGAGGCCTATGCGCACACAACTCTTCCTACTTCCTGGGCCCTTCCCTACTACCTTCACAGGTGTTACCGATGATACCACTTGACTTAACCCATTCAGGCCTGACCTCAAAATTAAAAAAAAAAATCTAAATCCTCCAGTTTTCTGATATAAATATTTTCACGATTTTTCAAAAATAGCAGACCTACAAGCTCGTAGCGCGCCACTCGGTGGCGCGCTATGAGCTTGTAGACCTGCTATTTTTCAATAGCTAAATTATAACATAATGTTTAAAACACCAAAAGGGGTTACCGCCCCAAAATGGGTTAAAGCTGCTATAAGCAATATATGTCAACATTTTTTTTTTTTGGTATTCAGACACCTAGCAATGGGTAGAACGCTCCCAAAAACGATTTAGTCTCTGTGACACATCTAGGGGGGCCGCAATCTGCATTCAAAGATGTTCCTAGAAGCTTTGTCATTGGTCGGAGAAAAAAAACCCTGGTCGCAATGACTAACCAATCCGGAAGTAGACAGGCAAATCGACCAATGACAAAGCTTCTAGAAAAATCTTTGAATGCAGATTGCGGCCCCTAGATGTGTCACAGAGGCTACTTTTTTTGGGAGAGTTCTACCCATTGCTGGCTGCCTGAATACCCTCCCCCCTCCATTAAAATAATTTAAAATACATTGACATATTATTGCTTATAGCAGCTTTAACCCATTCAAAACGGGAACTCCTTTTGGTGTTTTAACCGTTATTTTATACTTTAGCTATTGAAAAATAGCAGATCTACAAGCTCGAAACGAGGCACTGAGTGCCGCACTACGAGCTTGTAGATCTGCTATTTTTGAAAAACCCGTAAAAATGTGGCGCAAATCTTTGAATGTATATTATTTCAGAGCGTACGTTTTTAACTCATATCTTTGCTTCTGGGGGGGGGGGTCACTGGAACTACATATTTTCAGATGGGGGTTTACATATCATTTTGGGACTCCTTGACATGTAATAGTTTGAGAACCACTGATGTCGAAACATAGGTTTTTCAGAAAACTGTCATGAATTGGAAGACATTTGTAGAATCAGCGTTTCCATCCATTTAATGTAGAGTCGTTCTCAAACTTTTTCATTTCAAGGACCCCATAACTCTGAGTGTACAAAAGGTTCCATTTGTACACTCTAGAAATTACACACCTGTCCTGTACAGGGCCATTTGGAACCCACTCAAGGACCCTTTTGAGACCAACACGCACAGTAGCAGCACCCTGGACTCTGTTTGATCAGAATGGAACAGAGCCTTCATTAGTATCATCGCTAACACCTGTAGGGAACGGGCCCAGGTTCTTTCCAAAATGGCGTGTGTGTGTGTGCAGAGCCCATTTTCAGCCACGAGAGAGAACAACAGAGAACCATAATCCCTCAAACTTTAATAGACAGAGCATGGGCCTCGCGCAACAGGAAAACACGACTGATCCAATGGCGTTTTGTGCAACTCCAAGTGTTGTTATAACATGAAGGAGGAAGGACATGGAGATGAAGAGTTGAACCCACACAAAGGAGGGTTAATATGACAGGTGAGGTTAAGGGAATGACGACACTTTAATGATATGGGGGGGGGGGGATGGGTTTTAGAGAATGGGTCTGCCAGTATGGCCACACATGCAACCATTAAAGAAAAACTTTTCCTCCCCAAAAATGATGAAAAGTAATAGAACTATTGACCCCTGCCGTTTCAAAATGACACCAATTCTTTCTGTGTGGTCATTTGCATTACATATTATTACATAAAAGGACAATAAAACCTTCTTGTGCGGCGTCCCGAGCTTTGTCTTCTAAATAAAATAAAATAAATCGGTTGCTGCATACCATATTGTGTTTATTCTATAATTATTATGTTATTATGTTGCAGACCATGTCACAGCGACATTCTGCTGCCTGGACCTGTCCTGTATGCGAGTGACAAATAAACCGCTCTTTCTTCTCTTCATCCTTGAATATGTTTCTGCCCATTTATTTTGCCGATTACTAATCGTCGTAACCAATGCTCATCTTCTTTACATTTTACCAGTGTGTGTGTAGGGAAATAGGGGGCAATCACACCAAGGAGCGTCTCGAAGCAAAACCATCGTTTCCCCCAAATTCCCACGGTATTGCACATCTGGTGCATGCTCCTCTCTTGTGCCACGTTTTTTTTTTTTTTTTTTATCATTTTGGGCATGCCCATTTTAAACATTTTACTATGTCATTAACCCATTCAGGCCTGACGTCGAAATAAAAAAAAAACGTTCGCTCTGAAAGAATATATATTCAAAGATTTGTGCCGCATTTTTACGATTTTTCAAAAATAGCAGACCTACAAGTTCATAGCGCGCCACTCGGTGGCGCGCTATGAGCTTGTAGATCTGCTATTTTTCAATAGCTAAAGTATAACATAATGCTTAGTTAAAACACCAAAAGGGGTTCCCGCCCAAAATGGGTTAAAAGCTATAATATGACACAGATGCGTCCTCAGGTCTAAATGGGTTAATATACCTTAGAGCTGTTAAAAAAGTCCCCCCATTCTGTGTTTCCTAGAACTGTAAGTATGACAAAAAAATCATTAACATGGTGAAACACATCTTGATGACATCATCAAGATGTGTTTCAACATGTAAATGATTTTTTTCAGACCTCTGGTTCTAGGAAACATAGAATGGGGGGACTTTTTTTATTATTTCCACACAACAGCTCTAAGGTATATTAATGACATAGTAAAATGTTGAAAATGAGTGGAATGCCCCTTTAAAGTTTAAACATTCTTCTTTTTTTTTATGCAAAGCTCCTTCCCGTTTTGACAATGGCAAAAGCTCACGAAAATGTGATATTAGATTTTAGATATTAGATCTACTTTAATTATTTGTTTTGTTTCCCTGCGATTCGTCACTTGATCACCTGGCTACGCATGTAGGTCCTTCGCAGACAAGACACACCACGCCCGTTTCTCCCAATGGCTTTGCCACGGCATTTATTAAACGTCTGCACTAGGGCATTCACTTCTAGTCATTTTTACTAGTTGACTAGTTGCCTAGTTTACTAGTCGACTAGTTGTTTAACTACCTATTATGTAAAAAATAAAATAAATTAAAAAAATAAACTTTTTTTTTTTTTTTGGAAATAAATATTTCTACATTGAAAAACTGTGTACGTGGTGACTATAACTATAATCTACCTGATCTTGAGGCCTACAAAATCTGGGGAAAAAAATATATATATTCTTTTTCTTATCAACTAGTCAACTAGTACCAACAAGGTCGACTAGTAAACTAGTCGACTAGTTGCTTAATGCCCTAGTCTGCACCGGCAGCCAGCGACGCCCTCAGTGTGATCACCCCCCTTACTGTTCATGTGACAAAATAAATATATTAGTAATATAGTGTATACTTTGTCAGTGCTATATATATATATATATTGTGCTACTGTCGCAATTTATATTCCCTTTAATTTTTCTTAATCTTAATCCAGAAATCCTCTCCATGTTACACACAGATTCTAATCCTCAACCCTCTCCATCATCACATACTGTTGTCATAATCTGGAATCTTCTTGTTGACTTTGCAGCTGTATATTCTTCACGCAATAAAAACGAACAGAATCACAGAATTTACAATGTAATTGTTACAGCTACGTACGCGTGGAATTTACACATTTTTTTTCACGCCAAAACAAATGTGGGATGACGTTCTCTTACCTTGCGGCCATCGCTGGCATGACAATTGACGTTTAGCGGAGTCAGCAGAGCCATCAGCTTCTCCTCATTTCCACTCCTTTGTCGTCACATTGATATTAAAAAGAGACACAATAGAGAATGTAAGTAATAATTAAGGATGTTGTACAGTTGGGTGCCACCGATATTGTCCCTTATCATTTGACCCATTTAGGCCTGACCTCAAAATTTAAAAAGATCCTTCTAAATCCTCCAGTTTTCTGAAATAAATATTTTCACGATTTTTCAAAAATAGCAGACCTACAAGCTCGTAGCGCGCCACTCGGTGGCGCGCTATGAGCTTGTAGATCTGCTATTTTTCAATAGCTAAATTATAACATGTTTAAAACACCAAAAGGGGTTCCTGCCCAAAATGGGTTAACTGTCCTTTTGCGCGGATCACGCAAACCTCAGCAAAAAGAAAAGGACAATATCGATGGCCTCCAACTGTATGCCAAAAGAAAAACGTGTCGCCATCTCGTGGCCTCAATGCACTTTAGAGTTGTATTCAATAAATAAGAGGACATTTGATAAACATTAACCCATTTTGACCCGAGATCAGATTCTAAAAAAATGTCTTCTACATCCTGACAGTTTTCCGAAAAAGCTATGTTTCTAAAACGGTTAGTCCCAATACTTGATTCTGATTGGCTGGTTACCGTCACGTGACCGGTGTAAATTCCACCGATAATCCACACCTTCAATCACTTTGTATCATCCTGCAGCCTTGTAGACCAGGGGAGCACTTGATTGCCTTACACACGCTGGCCGTGCGGGCGTGCAAGCACCGCCCGCACTCATATGACTGTGACTGTGTGGCTCCAGGCGGCCCCGTAAAGACATCAAGCGCTATTCTCCCGTCACATAGTCTATGAATCTCTGAATTGAATAGTTTTATGAGGTTAATATTGCTATATGTTTGTAACCGTTTTAGAAAAGCAATAAGCCACTCGAGGCCCCAGCTTACCGGGTATTTTACAATGGCTGGGGGGGTAGAAGACCCTCCGCTCCGTGTCAGGTCTGCCTATGCCCCCAGCCATTGTAAAATACCCGATAACCTGAGACCTCTCGTGGCTTATTGCTTAATTCTATGTCAGTCGTTCTTCGATTTTTCAAAAATAGCAGATCTACAAGCTCATAGCGCGCCACGAGTGGCGTGCTATGAGCTTGTAGATCTGCTATTTTTCAATAGCTAAAGCATAACATAATGCTAACACCAAAAGGGGGTTCCCGCCCAAAATGGGTTAAACGTTGTTGGGATCACAGGAAATGGAAAAGAACCTGATAAAACTGTCACCCACCTTGCAGCTTCGAGGAGCTCATCCTTTTTATATTCACCTGTGTGTCGAAGAAAATTTTGTTAATTTACTTGTATATTAATACACAAAAACAATGTATGCAGGAACACCTACTGAGTGGCAAAAACACTACTTTCTGGCCTCGACAGCCCCATACGTCCAAACTGAAAAGTCCCATCTGAACCCATTTTGGACTGAGGTCGATTAAAAAAAAAGGCTTCTAAATCCTAACATTTTTCTGAAAAACCCATGTTTCTATGTCAGTGGTGCTCAACCCTTTTCCATGTCAAGGACCCCCAGAATTATCTCTATTTGGCCACGGACCCCCATCTCAAATTATGTAGCTCCAGGGACCCCCCCCCAGAAGCAAATATTTTAGTTCAAAATGTTCGCTCTGAAATATATATATTCAATGAGTTGCGCCACATTTTAATAATTTTTCAAAAATAGCAGATCTACAAGCTCATAGCGCGCCACCGAGTGGCTATTTTTCAATAGCTAAATTATAACATAATGTTTAAAACACCAAAAGGGGTTCCCGCCCAAAATGGGTTAAACAATGTTAAACAACTCACTTTGCCACTCAACTTCGCCACTCGATTTGCCATTGACTTTATGCAAGCGCATACCCTCCAATGGTGTGCCACTGCTTGGCAGGCAAAGTCATGCGTTTTAATGTGCCTTTACCAACCTTCCTTTATAAAAAAGTGTTAAATTAATGTCATGTGATGAAGCAAGCCGCTTCCCCCCCCCAACACCCATGTCTGCTCTTTGCACTGACCGCTCTGGAAGGTCCCCTTGTCTACAATTTACATGACTTTAGGGGTGTCCCTGGAACAACATATTTTGACATGGGAGTCCGTGGCCAAATACAGATAATTCTGGGGGTCCTTGACATGGAAAAAGGTTGAGCACCGCTGACACAGAAACATAGGGTTTTCAGAAAACGGTTCAGGATTTAGAAGCCTTTTTTTTTTTTTTTTTAATCGACCTCAGTCCAAAATGGGTTAACAGTGCAGCTGTATACTCGACAATAACGAACATCGCAAAACACTGATGAAGGCTGGACAGCCGAAACGTCTGTCTTGATCTGCCATGCCGCCGCGTGCGATCCCTCACCTCTTTCATGATGTTATTTTGAGTGGATTAGCGCACCAGAAATTTTATTGGCCTAAAATATTGTCTATATACACACACATTCATGAATCCACTTGCTGACCGGCTGTCGGCATTGAGCATTTTGTTTAATAGGGGTTTATATGTGACCATATCATTAACATCCTATATATGTATGTGTGCATGCATGCACACACATATATATATATATACACATATATATCCTATTTCAAGCATTCGTTTTGCACAAAAAACAGCCATAGCCACTTGCCCAAATTCCCCAAAATGTGCTGACCTCATCACATTTGTGATGATCGCAATGGCCGTTTTTAGCCAAAGGAGTGTTTTTTTGTGCAAAACTAGTAATGCTTGGAATGGATTCATTTGGAAAACCACCCAGTCCGCCCCGGTAACAAAATGTGCACATGCACGCTCTACAGTGGGGGGAAGTGCAACAGGCCAACAGCATGTGCACCCACCCGCCCCCACTCGATCATGATTGGAGGAAGGCCCCTCTCATCCTGATTGGATGAAGGCTTTGCCACCCGCCACCAAAACTGAAACTAGGGTTTTTTTTGACCCCAGGGGCTCACTGGGGACAGGGAGGAACTCTTTATATGGTCAGCACACTCTATAGTAGGGAGGATTATCCAGAAAAAAAGAAAAAATAAGTGATATTTAGATTAAGTCAAATCACTGAATATACCTTTAAAGCATAATGCCTTATATAGGATGTCAATGGTATGGTCACCAATAAACCCCTATAAAAAAAGTTGCTCCATACTGAACAGCCGGTCAGCAAGTGGATTCATGAATGTGTGTATATAGACAATATTTTAGGCCAATAAAAAAAAAAAACTATATACCAAATTTCCCAGTCCACAACCCCCGGCTGCCGGACTACTAACTGCATGGCATGCGTACGCATGCTTTACATGTGTACGCATGCTTTACATGTGTACGCATGCTTTACATGTGTACGCACAAAACTAGTTTGTTTACTTTAATTGGCCCCATTTTGTATTATTTTGAACTCATTTAGCGCCAACACCCCCATCTGGTGTCTGAATTGTGTAATAATAATTTGTCTAAATCACACACTCGGAAAACAGGGAGTCAGGAAGTAAATATTTGCTATACAACGGGTATATACAAAACATACATTTTGTAAACGGGGATCATATCGTTGTAAACCATGTGTAAACCATAATCAATTTATATTAGAATAGGCGTCAAAAGGCGATCTCGTCGGTAAAAGTAATAATTAGAATTACAGAATACAGAGAACGGACAAAACCGATTTCCTATAATGTTTAGATGTGTCCAGTCTCTCTGGATAATTGCATCCGCTAGTACAATAAATGCCTTTAACACCCATTTAGACCTGAGAGCAGATTCTACAAATGTCTTCTAAATCACGACAGTTTTCTGAAAAACGTACGTTTCTATATTGGTGGTACGCACACCATTTCATGTCAAGGACCCCCAACGCGTATATGTAATTGGCCGTGGACCCCAATCGCAAAATATGCTGTTCCAGGGACTCCCCCAAAAGCAAATATTTTGAGTTAAAAACGTTCGCTCTGAAAGATACAGGTATATATAAATTGGAAAGATTTGCGCCACATATTCATGATTTTTTTTTTTTAAATAGCAGATCTACAAGCTCGTAGCGCGGCACTCAGAGCTTGTAGATCTGCTATTTTTCAAAAGCTAAAGTATTAACATAAACAAAAAGGGGTTCCCGTCCTGAACGGGGTTAATGGACTGACCTGTGAGCACAGCCTTAGCAGAGGGGTCAGCCAGGTCCAGCGCTGACTTGCCATCTGTATTGCGGATGTTAGGGTCTGCCCCGTGCTGGAGGAGCACTGTAAGGAGAGGAAAAGTAGAATCAAAAAAAGAAAATGTAGGTTTATTATACATAATAAATACTGAATGCACTATATGCCTTGCAATTGTCTTGCCAACTGTACATTATGAGAACCACAGTTCCAAGCATTATTGCATTATTGCTATCCCTCGAGCATTACTCGAGGGATAGCATTTCGATCCCCTGTTACACTTTTTTAGGAGTTCAGGGAACTGTGAAAGAATTAATAAACTCATATTTGTTCCCCTGCACCCCGACCCACCCCCTGCCATTTTCTTCCCAATTTAGTCATTGCCAACTTTCCATGTGTACTGTAGACATGTGTACCTATGCTTTCTATGGCATAGGCAGCTCCCGGCAGGATCCGCCGGGATAATCTAGACGCAGCTGCAGGACAGGAGACTAATTAATTAGAGCGATAGAGAGAGAGAGGAGTGTGTGTGTGCGTCAATTTAACAAAGGCGCAGACGATCAGAAATCAGCAGAGTGATCGACGTTTGCGCTACTGTATGCCGACTTGCAATGGACTCTTTTTTTTCTCTCCCTGGAAATAAAAACGTCTGGGTTTCCGAGGCTATGTGTACTGTGGTTCCTGTTGGTGCCAAATTATGCCATTGTTAAGATTTTCTTTTTTTGGGGGGGGGGGGCTTTTTGTATGCCTTTATTGATAGGGTACCGTTAGACAGGAAAGGGGGAGAGATGGGGGGTGGGGGGAGACATGCGGCAAAGGCCGACAGGCTCGAACCCGCGACACGCCGTCAGGCTGGATTACCAGCCTAGGTGCCTGGAGCGCTCAGCCGTAGCCCAGGCCGCCAAATGCCATTGTTGGCACAAGGGATGGTATGTAGGGTTCCATCTTGCGCCACCCTTATCCCTACTCCCTAAACTTATTTGCCATTTTTTATGATTTTGAAAATCATTTAAAAAAAATAGTTCAACTAGCCAATCTACATCTACACGTTGTGAGCTTGTAGATCTGAGCTATTTGAACTATTTTAAAAGGTTTTTTAAAATAGTAAAAAAAAAATGGCAAAATAAGTTTAGGGATAAGGGTTAAGATATAGCAAGATATAGCCCGTAATCTACCATGTGCGTCTTTTTATATTTAGAATAAAAAAATGAAGCATTCTAAAGAAGTCATGATCACAGATCCTAGACGTAGCTCATATTTTGCAGTCCACTGTATGTATGTGTATATATATATATACACACACACACACACACAGTATATATTATATTATTTATTTATTTAGTTCTTAATTATTCCTGTCGAAAGTTTAAAAACAACGATTTAATCCTTACCAATGCACACGTCTATCTTTCCCTTGATGGCGGCCTCGTGCAACGGGGTGTAGTTCCAGTTGTCCCGGGCGTTGGGGTCCGCGCCCTGACACAGGAGGAGGCTGACCACCTCGGCGTGGCCGAAGGAGCAGGCGTTGTGCAGGGGAATGAGCCCTCCGTCGTCCCGGGCGTGCACGTTGGCCCCTGTCTGGAGGAGGTGCTCCACCACGTCTTTCCTGCCAAAACCTTAAAAGAAGAAGGGGGGGGTTCAATCAGTGTTGTTTTTGTCAACTAAAAACGATGACAAAAAAAATGTTTGTCGACTGCCTTTTTTCACTGACGTAAACTAAATGGAAACTAATAGAACTGAAAACTAAGCTATGACGACTGAAACTAGGACTGAATATATTGACAGTTTCATCGACAAATAAAAACTAGACGTTTAGGAAGGGACTATAGTGGACAAGAGATCCAGTGTAAGTCATTTTACACTTGGTTGCATGCTGAAAATAGCAGATCTACAAGCTCACATCGCGCTGCGACGCATTGTATTGTGAGCTTGTAGAACTTGCTATTTTCAGCAAGTGTAAAATCAGTCATTTTGACGGCATCAAGGCCCGCCGAAATACATTTTAGTCGACTAAATCAACTGTATATTTAGTCGACTAAAATCACATGACACTTAGTCGACTAAAACTAGACTACCACTAAAACATTCAAGGTGACTGAAATATGACTAATCCTAAATGAAGTTTCAGTCCAAAGACTATGACTAAAACTAAAATAGAAGTTTGCTGCCAAAAACAACACTGGGTTCAATTCAAATGTACATTCATTAGCACACATTTTTAGCAGGTTTCCAAACGCCTAATTTGGTGGTTTTCCGGGTGCATGTTTTTAGTTAGACATTAGACATACAGACAGACACACCTTGAGTCAGACACCCTCCCCAAACCCTAACCTAACCCCACAGGTGAGTTTTAACCCGCCACTCATGCCGGGAGCCACGGGTGATTTTTAAGCTGCAGCACAGGTGATTTTTAACACATTCCATCCACAGGACGTCTGGAAACGTCGTAGGGAATCAGAGTAAAAGCGGCCATGTCTTTCCGGCACCCCAGAGCTCCTATTTTGAAGGAATCCCGGGAATAATTGTGTTAACCCACAGGATGGGTGATTTTCAACCCACAGCACGGGTTTGTCCGACTAATGACTGTAGTATGGCTAACCAACGGGCCACAAACCACCATTTGATGAGACTCAGCCTTGCAGAACCAGAACAAATGGATTTCCTTGTCGTTGAATAAGATTTTGTCCACAATGCCATGCTGTATTGATGTTGATTAGAAGAGACAATAGGCAAACGATCAAAATAACAATGGTTTTACATTCTCTAAATAGTGTCAGACTTCTTGTAAATTAAGTAATGCAGATGTTTATACAACTATTGAACTCTTGAGAAAACCTAATACGGGTCCATTTGGTTTACCAACTCTCCACCATTTAGCTAGGGGACCACCTGGGAACCTCCTCAAGGACCACTGGTACTTTACTTACTTTATTTGGACGGGACAGAGTAGTATATTAATGAACATTTAATAAAACAAATTAGCGTAAATACACAGGATTTAGCAGAGATGCTAATTTCCATCCGTGGTCCCCGGACCACTGGTTGAAAACCACTCTAATGCAGGACAATTTAAAGGTAGCTCATATTTAACCCATTTCGACCCGGTACCAGATTCTACAAATGTCTTCTAAATCATAATAGTTTTCAGAAAAACTTTCTATATCAGTTGTTCTCAAACTATTTCATGTCAAGGAGCCCCAGAACTATCTGTATTTGGCCGCTGACCCCCATCTGAAAATTTGTTGTGTGTGTGTGTGTGTGTGTGTGTGTCCCCCAGAAGTACAGATTTGAGTTAAAGTTAAAAACTCTCTCTCTGAAGGAATACATATTCAAAGATTTGCGCCACATTTTCACAATTTTACAAAAATAGCAGACCTACAAGCTCGTAGCCCTATGAGCTTGTAGATCTGCTATTTTTCAATAGCTAAAGTATAACAATGCTTAAAACACCAAAAGGGGTTCCCGCCCAAAATGGGTAAAACACGGTACCTCGTCCCAGTTCCATCCAAATAATAAGGCCACTTCTCTTGTTACTACGGTATAATGCTACAGCAAAATATTATTTGGGCAGGCAATAAATAAGTTACCTACATGGGGTCCTTGAGGGAGTTCCAGGGGGTCCCCAGCTAAATGATAGTGATAGTGTACAAATGGAACCAAATGGACCCTAAGGGGTCCATTTGGTTCCATTTTGTACACTGTGAGTTAAATTAACATTGATTTTACAATATAAATTGGGGGTCCCAGAGATAGAAATGCCATTAAATGGGGGGTCTGTAGATTAATATGCATGTCAAACTGGGGGTCCTTGAAATTAAACGGGTTGACAATCACTGCTAGAGCCGTACAAATATTCTCTTATGGGTGGTCCCTGGCATGATATATTTTTAAATGGGGGTCCGCGGGCTGATTGTCAATTTGGGGGTCCTTGACATGAAAGCGTTTCGGAACCACTGACCTACACCATTTTAATGAATGATGGTATAATTGCTTATCGTAAAATGTATGTTTTTATGGGTTAGGGGTGTTTTCATGTCCGTTTTTATTGGACCCCGAGTCTGAACAAATACAGTTGATTGATTGATTGCGCTCATTCATGTTCCAGAATGTTCTACAAAAGTGATGCACATTCCCAACATTCAAAATTACATCATCAAATTCAATCATTTTAGTATGAAATATTACTACACTTTAGTACACTATTGTTATTACACAAATATATACACATTGTACATACATAAATACACTGTAATTTTTAATTCTTCTTCCATTTCTCCATTAAGGTTTTTTTCTTGGGAGTTTTAGCTTAGAGTGTAATTTTGTTTCTTTTCCTTTTGAGGCCTTATCTGTGTTCAAGTGCTATACATAAATAAGAAATCTGGGATCTCAGCGTTTTCTCTGTATTTTAAGCTACTGGAGTAAGTACGATGAGTACAATATAAACTGTAACATCTTCTTCCACTGTAGGCCTAATTAATTGTAGTTCTGGCAACTTTATAGCCATTAGTGCTGCACAATTACGGTAATCGAAAAAGGATCCAGATCTAGATTCAGACCTATGCATCTCATTTTGTGAAGAATCGTGAAGAATCTTGCAGCACTAGTTAGTTACTCGTTAATGTTCTGCATAGGTCTGTTTTTTTTATATAAATATTTTCATGGAAAAAAGGAGAATCTCAATTCTTGTGGAGGAAAGTCGAGATTCACATTTGAGCAAGAATCGTGCTGCACTAATAGCCATCCAAAGAGATGGTGTTTTCAACGATAAAATGTGCGCTTGAACCACACAGCTTTAATAAAAAATAAAAAAAGGTCGGATACTGTACAATCCTGAAAAAAATAGCATGTGTTCGTAAACTTTTGATTTTTAGATAGCAAACATGCTATTTCGATCATTCATCTGATCATCCCCGTCATATGAAGGACCCCAATGGAAACAAGCCATATGCTTGCTTTCTTACTTACTTTGTCAGTGCTTTTTTCTGAAAAAACTGCTGATAAAGTATTCAATCAATCAATCATAATTCAAAATAAATGTACGTTTTACTCCAGTGTTTACAAACATCATCGTAAACCAATGTAAACAAACCTGTTACAGCCCAATATATAAACCAAATACCGTTTTTAAATAATTAATTCGTTGAGTCCTAGAGCCTAGCCTACGTTTACTGTGCTTTTGTTGTTGTTGTTGTGGTTGCCATCCTTTTTGTTTACGTTTGGAGCCTAACCCTGGTTGCTTGGGGCCTTTACTTTAAAGCACCTCTCTGACAGAAAATTACAGACCCACTGTAGTTAGTAGTAGTAGTAGTAGTAGTAGTTAAGTGCTAGTTACAACAAGAACTGGCTGTTGTGTTTCTTTCGCATCCTTTCACATTTATACGGTCAAATGTATACTTCCGAACAAAAATTACACCAGTTTTTACTGCCTCACCTAAAGCAATCAGTGCTCTTGGGATTGTTACGTTTTGTATTTTTCAACTAATCTAAAATGTATCTTGGCTGGGGAGAGATAGAGGGGGGGGGGGCCTTAACAGTAGGCCCCACGCAGCACTGTAAGCTGGGGGCTAGTGGCAGGATAGCGTTTACTTTTCTTCTACCACTTTATTATTTAGTAGCAACAAACCCCCAGAAGGTTGACATCGCATTATGTACTTATTTTGTGAATCACAAAAAGGGAAATAACGTCGACCACCGTTATCACGAACCATTACGAGCATGTAACTCTATGATTACGATGAGGGGGGGGAAAAAAAAATGTTAGCCCCGTCGTTAGCTGCAAAACAAACTGCTACCATTTTTTATTTTTTTTGCTATGCTTACCCGCAGCGAAGTGAAGGGGGGTAGATTTGCGGCCGGCCATGTCCTTCGCGTTCACGTTCACCGAATCCACGAGCCTCTTGACCCGAGACACGTCTCCGTTTCGGCACGCCTCGAACAGCTCCCTGAACGCCCCGCCGATGCCACCGCTACCGCCGCCGCTGCTACTGCCGTCGCTGGCCGGGCTCGTGGCACCGGAGCCGGGGCTCGAGACGCTCGAGCTGCCGCCGCCGCCCCCCGAGGTTGTTGTGGTGGTGGTGGTGGTGGTGGCGGCGGAGCTGCTGCTGCTCCCTGCGAGCAGCAGCAGCGCTGCCGCCGCCGATGATGATGATGGCGGCGGCGGAGGCTCCGGGGAGGCCACGGCTCCCTCGATCCCTCCGTTGCATTCTCGCTCGCAGTCCGGCGGCGGCGGCACCGACGCCAGGAGAGCCGCCATCATCATCGGCGGCGGAGGAGAGCCCGGCCCCGTCGTCGGTCCGCCGGGTCCGACCGAGAGAGAGGTGGTGGTGTTGTTGTTGTTGCGGCCGGGTGGGGACTGTTGTATGGTGCTTTGCTGTTGTTGCTGCTGCTGCGAAGAGCGTCGAGACACCGCCATTATCGCAGGCAGGCACTCGATCTTCTCTCTTCGACAAGAAGCCAGAGAGGGGCCAACAATAATAACAGCCTACTGGCCTCACTCACTGATGCTCCGTTTCCTGTGAAAGTGCTCGCTGCTTCCGGTTGTTGGGGAAGCCTCTCCACCAAGCAATTGGTTTCGATAGCACATCAGTGAGCTGGATGCAATCCTACCTGGAGGGGAGAGAACAGATGGTGGAAGTGAACGGAACACTGTCCCCCCCCTCCCAGTGAGCTGTGGCGTTCCACAAGGAAGCATACTAGGGTCTCTACTGTTCCTAATATATGTAAACGACATGACTTCAGCTTGTGACTGCAACTTGTTCCTGTTCGCAGATGACTCAGCACTGCTGGTCTCGGACAGGGACAAACTGCAGGTTGAAAATGCCCTCAGCTCTGAACTCGGTAGAATCTGCACCTGGCTCGCTGATAACAAACTATCTTTACACCTGGGAAAAACTGAATCCATTCTCTTTGGCTCTAATAGTAATCTCAGCAAGGCAAATGGCTTCTTGGTTAAAGTGTGTGACAATGTTATCACACGTAAAGATGAAATTACCTACCTAGGTTCCATCCTGGAGGCTAATCTTTCCGGTGATAAAATGGCCACCAACGTAATCAAAAAGGTCAACCATAGAACAAGATTCCTTTACAGGATCTCCTCACTGGTCAACAAAAACACATTGAAGACCTTAACAGGAGCCCTTGTACAGGGTTTCTTTGACTATGCATGCACCTCCTGGTACCACAGCACCTCAAAGGCCCTTAAAACCAGGCTCCAGACTTCCCAAAATAAACTGGTCAGGCTCCTACTTGACCTAGCCCCCTGAACCCACCTCACCCCTGCCCACTTCGACAGGCTGGAATGGCTTAGGGTCGATGACAGAGTACAGCATCTTGCAATGGGTCTGGTCCACAAGATTCGATACACCACCAAGATACCCATGTACCTGTCTAGATACTTCCTTAATGTTAACGAAGTCCACACCCACAACACCAGAGGGAGTGCAACGAACCATGTACAACCCAGATTCGGCACAAACAAGGGACTAAATTATTTTCGCTCCTATGCCACCAAAATGTGGAACGCCCTACCAACTGTCATTAAGACATGCGAATCCCTTGACTCTTTCAAAACCGCTCTCAAAGGGCACCTACGGACGGCTGCAATTCGAAACTGGCCCCTGTAAAATCGGAATCCCTCAAACACGAACGCAAGGACAACACAAGAGACGGTCGCGGCCACACAGCCAACTCAAGGTATGGCCACTGAGCCGACTTGGGGACCCAACGCAAGGACAACACAAGAGACGGTCACGGCCACACAGCCAACTCAAGGTACGGCCACGGAGCCGACTTGGGGACCCAACGCAGCTCCTCCAAGGAAACAAACAAATTAACGGAGCTGAACGTGAATCCCCCCCACCGCCCACCCCTTTGTTTCCCCTCACTGTATATGTCTCTTTTCCCTTTTTACCTCCTTTATGATGAATTCCTGTTCTGTCTATAGAAGTGTCTATTTGTACGTCTCTAAATGTTTTGATGATTTGAACATGGTGGACCCTATTGGAAACAAGTGTAATGCTTAATTGGGTCGTCCACTCACAGTTAACAGCCTTTGTATTGAGTTTGTGCTTGAAATGTACTGTAATTCTGCAAACTGTTAATAAATTCTTCAATCAATCAATCAATCAAACTCTATTATTATTACTCTTGTCAGCTCAGCTGAGCTGCAGCTGTTTTCTTTTCACCGTAGTTCTATTACTTATAAACTAATTATAGAGAAGGTTTTCAACTCCCTGCAACAGTTAAAATGAATTACAATGATGAACCTATATATTTTGTCCTGTATACATCATGATGTGGAATACAAATGCTCAACCGGTGTTTACAAATCACTAGTCTTTTTTAGTACAAATCACTAGGTTTTTTAATAAAATAAGAATTTTTGGGGACTTTTTGCCTTTATTGACATAAACTAGGTTGACAGGAAACTGGGAGAGAGATGGGGGGGGGGCACAGCAAAGGTCGTCAGGATCAGCACTCGAACCCGCGACACGCTGTCAGGCTAGGTGCCCAGACCACTAGGCCGGCCCGGGCCCATCCATCCACGCTTATCCGTAGTTGGGTCGCTGGGGCAACAGCTCCACCAGGGAGCTCCAGAGTCCTGACTTCCCTCTCCAGAGCAACATTAGTAACTGGGAGATCCCATTTTGGAGATCCCTCCACCCTCCCATCTGGTCTCCTAGCATGCATCGAGGACCTCCCTATAGAGCGTCCCCTTTCATGCCGACGAGAGACCCAGAAGTGAATTCCCTGTTTTTCCAAAAAGTATTTATTTAAAGACGTTTAGGCCACGGACAAAGACAACTCGAGTTGTGACAAATCATGACAACAAACACAATATTTTGGGCCGAACAAATAATTACAAAGAGGAAAAACAACAAAAAAAAGTGTTGTAACCTGCTGTTTTTTTTCTTTCTTCGTTCTCGTTTGTTGTCATGATTTGTCACAACTCCTCGAGTTGGCTTTGTGCAAGATTTAAAAGGTCTTTAAATAAATACTTTTTATTTAAAGACCTTTTCTATGGGGAAAATTAACGGGGAATTACTTCCTGGTAGGGATGCACAATATAATCGGTAGCATAATCGGAATCGGCCATATCGGCCATAAAATGCCATATCGGTATCGGAACGGTCTCAAAATAATAATTAATTGGTTTTCACCAGCAAAAAAATATATATAAAATGAAAAATGTAAAAATCCATCAATGAGTTCAATATAAATCAAGTTTCTAGTACCTCTAGTCTAGAACAAAAGCCAAATCAAATATGATCTCTTAAGTAATAATTAACATTTTTTACATTTAATTTGTGTACTCATCTCATTCAGTAATCATTCAGTTGTGAAAACAGACACTTGGAAAAAGAGTATAGGCTATTTATTGATTGATTGAATACTTTATTAACAGGCTTTAGTCCATGCCCCCTAGGGCCTAGCTATAGGATTGTTTCCATTGTGGTCCTCTGTACTGTATAATATCGGAATCGGTCATGATCGGTATCGGCAGATATGACCCTGCAAATAATCAGAGATCGGATATCGGTCATAAAAAATGGCACCAAAAGTAATCAGAAAAGTCAACCAAAGAACAAGATTTCTATATCCTCATATAGTCACTCAGTAGGAACACATGCGGACACAAGCTGGAGGACTCACCAATGTCATTTCGACGATGCATGCACCTCATAGTGTGCTAGCACCAATGAAGGCATTAAAAACATATAGCTTCGGACCTCTCAAAACAAACTGGTCAAGTCTTACTTGGCCTCACACAACCCCTGCTCATTATGCTATGGTGGGATGGCTCAGGATAGAGGACAGACAGAGCAAAACAACGTGCAACGCCAACAGACCTGGACTTCAAGATCCTCGAGGGAACAGGGAAGTGAAAGAAATTAAAGGGGAAAACCACCCATTTTCAACATTTTACTATGTCATTAATATACCTTAGAGCTGTTGTGTGGAAATAATAAAAAAGTCCCCCCATTCTGTGTTTCCCAGAACTGTAATTATGAAAAAAATCACACCCGTGTGAACTGAGTGGTGTAAGGTCTTATAGCATGTATGACGTAATGAAATCATGTCTGACGTAATGAAATCACACCCGGGTGAACAGGGTGAACATAGCAACCATGCTCATTTTTTCTGCACTAACAAAGCCAGTTGTAGGAGTGGTTTAATGAAATCACACCCGGGTGAACAGGGTGAACATAGCAACCATGCTCATTTTTTCTGCACTAACAAAGCCAGTTGTAGGAGTGGTTTACACCACTCAAAAATCATTAACATGGTGAAACACATCTTGATGACATCATCAAGATGTGTTTCACCATGTTAATGATTTTTTTCAGACCTCTAGTTCTAGGAAACACAGAATGGGGGGGACTTTTTTTTATTATTTCCACACAACAGCTCTAAGGTATATTAATGACATAGTAAAATGTTTAAAATGAGTAGAATGCCCCTTTAAGACACACACAGACACAACACCAGAGGGAGCTCCACTGAGCTCAATCAACCCAGATTTGGCCCAAACACACACACACAGGACGGATTAACCCCCAAGAGGGCCCCTGGGCCGGTCATTTTTGCAGGGCCCCCATAGCGCGTGTGCGCGCAACATTTTCGTGTTTTTATCATCTTTTTGACCTAAATTTAACAAAATCAATGGCCAATGAAGGACCCTTTTCAGGGCGGCAAACCTAGTACCGCACGGTCCAATTTCCCCGAAAGGCCCCTGAGAGCCAAGGGCCCCTGGGCCACGGCCCCACTGGCCCAATGGCTAATTTGTCCCTGGCTATTCCCATATTGCTTGTTCAGCAACAGAGCTCTCTCACTGCCTTTACTGCGTGATCACCCCCCCATCTCTCTCCCCATTTCCTGTCAGCCTATACTTTCATCTATCTCTCTATCGATAAAAAGACAAGGCGAAAGCCAGAAAAAAGAAAAGTAAATATTTAGTCGACTAAGGGCCGATTCATACTCCTATTTTAGAGCCGAATAAAAGTCGGTTCGGCGCTGTAGAGCCTACAATGTGACGTCATCTGAGGTTCGGGGGGGGGCGGGTACCGTCCTAAAGTCGGCTCTTTGGTGCTACTGAAAGTTTCTGACGAGCCGAAATCATTTCGGCACTACAGCGCCGAAACAGCGGTAAAATAGGAGTATGAATCGGCCCTAAGACTAGACTGAGACTAAACAATTTCAGAAGAATAAATAGGTCATACATCACAGTCTGTGCTCGGCCAATCAAATCAACGCTTAGGGGTACACACAAAGCTGGCATCGGAGTGGCTAGTGTTGATTTCCTCGACTAAAACTAAGACGAAAAATGTTCCTCAACTACCCTTTTCCACTGACGAAAGGAAAACTACATGGAAACTAAATAAAAACTAAGCTACGATGACTAAAACTAAGACTATACATATATACTGACAATTCCGTCAACAAATAAAAACTAGACTAAAATGTTATAAAGGGACTAGTGGACAAGAGATCCAGTATAAGTCATTTTACAATTAGTTGCATGCTGAAAATAGCCGATCTACAAGCCCACGTTGGCTTGTAGATCGGCTATTTTCAGCAGGTGTAAAAACAGTCATCACGACGGCATCAAGGCTGAAATGTATCAAAATACATTTTGTTCAACTAAATCAACTGAAGATTTAGTCGACTAAAATCTTATATTTTGTCGACTAAAACTAGACTAACACTAAAACATTCCAGGTGACTAAAATGTGACTAAAACTAAATGAAAAACTATTCAAGAGACTATGACTAAAACTAAAATAAAAATTTGCTGCAAAAAACAACACTGCGCCGCTCAAACATAGCAGATCTACAAGCTCACAAAGGAAGTTATCGGGAGAGGCCCCATTTCTTTCCCAAACTGGCTGTTGTGCATTGGGGTTTGGGTCGCCATGGTTACCCCACAGGGTCAGAGCATGAGTCCAGTCCAGGTGTCACAGACCATGACATGATGACAGGGATATATATACTGAAAAAAGGAATACAATGCAAAAATTGTTACATGTCACTGTTACATCATATACCAGTGTATATGATGTCACTGTAACATCATACACCAGTGTGTATATAAGGAATCACATTCACAAATCATTTGCACTCATCATTTATCTTCATCATATACACGTGTGTCATCGTCATATGCGATTGGATAGCATTGTCATTATGACACGCATATAACTAAAAGTATAAAAGGATTACAGTCAGAGACTTAAGTTGGCAGAATATCTTCAAAAGCAAATTATAGAGCTTTTCATTGGAGGTTTCCATATCCCGGTTAAGTTCGTAATCGTATCGAACACCACTGGGTCCTAACTAAATAACCAGCATTAGTCGAGCTATTTTTCATGGTCGGCTCAGACTAATGCTGCTTGGTTTTCTATACTCGACTTCATTCAGTTCTCGCGGGCTTCAGGGCTTTTCTAAGGCGCCATGTTAAAAGTTTTAACAGAGAGGAGGATGAACGCGGCCCGACGTGTAAACTTAAAACGGGGGTTCATTGGGCTCTGTGCGGTCGCCATCATCATAGTCGTCATGGTGGCCAGCTACACAGCCACAGCCACAGCCACACGTGCCACCACATTCCCTGTCTCCTCCTCCACCATCACCCCTCTCCTGGGCACGCCGCACTTCATGATTTCGGCCTACGCGGACGACAGGGCAGACGGCTGGGACGTGCGCGTCATCTCCATTCTCAAGAAAGACGCCACGGTGCCTCTCCACTGCGTGTTCGTCTGCGGCGACGGCTACCTGTCCAAGAGCACTCCCGCCAGCTTCCAGGGAGACATGGGTTTTGGTTTTCCCTTTGAGCCTAGGTTTGTCATGTGTCGGATCCCGACGACTTGTGTCGACCCCACTCACGTCACCCTCTCGGTCCGCGCGGACGTCGGCGAAGAAGCTCTCCGGCAGAGCTTCCTCCCCATACGTAACCGGAAGACGGAAGGCGGGACGGAGGAGGAGCCCCAGGTGGACTTCACGGTGTGCATACCCACCCTGTACGGAGACTACAACAACGTGCTTCAGTATGCGCAGGCCCTGGAGATGTACCGACTGCTGGGTGTGGACAGGGTGGTCCTCTACAACACCAGCTGTGGGCCGGACCTCGACAGGCTTCTCCAAGCCTACGTACGGGAAGGCTTTGTGGAGGTGGTTCCCTGGCCGATAGACAAACACATCACACCGTCCAGGTGGTGGAAATATCTGGAGCACGGCGAGGGGGACCTGCACTACTATGGCCAGATGGCCACACTCAATGACTGCATGTACAAAAACATGAAGAGCTCTCGCTACGTCCTGTTGCACGACATAGACGAGATTATCCTACCGTATCGCCATGACAACTTGACGGCTCTGGTGAGCGAACTCCGAAAGCAGCAACCACAGGCTGGGGCGTTCCAATTTCGGATGGACTTGTTCCCGCATGACCGCGTCAAAGCCTTCCGTCCTCCCCAGTGGGAAGGGGTGCCAGGGATAAATATTCTGGAGCACATCTATAGACTAAACACCGATGGCCACCAATGTGGCGGCCAGAAGATGATAGTTCAGCCAAAGATGGTGGAAGAGGCCTCAGTGCACTGCACGGTAAAACAGTTTGGGGATTCTTATCAAGTCCCTGCAGATGTGGCTCGAGTTATGCACGTCCGGAGTTGCGTGCAAGGCGTAACCAAACCGCCCCATATCCTACCGGCCTGCAAAGGGCAGCCGCACGTTGACACCAGGCTGTGGGATTTTAGTGAGAAGCTGATCGCCAGTGTGGACCAGGCTCTGGGGAGAGCAGGGATGCTGAGGACCAGGCTCTGGGGAGAGTAGGGATGCTGAGGACCAGGCTCTGGGGAGAGTAGGGATGCTGAGGACCAGGCTCTGGGGAGAGTAGGGATGCTGAGGACCAGGCTCTGGGGAGAGTAGGGATGCTGAGGACCAGGCTCTGGGGAGAGTAGGGATGCTGAGGACCAGGCTCTGGGGAGAGTAGGGATGCTGAGGACCAGGCTCTGGGGAGAGTAGGGATGCTGAGGACCAGGCTCTGGGGAGAGTAGGGATGCTGAGGACCAGGCTCTGGGGAGAGTAGGGATGCTGAGGAGAAACGCGTAGAGAGCATGATGGAGCATGGACCCAGCTGCCAGGGCTGGACTGGGACAAAAATTCGGCCCGGTCATTTTCGCGTGAATTTGGCCCAGACCGGCACACCACAACCAGCGCGCAGATAGCAGGAACTCTGCTGCCCCGCTATGTCGAGGCACACACAAACAAACAAGCCCTAATACCACCACTTTTACAGAACAACATAAATGATACAAACCAACAGACAACTACACACAACCCTTTGAAGAGGGTTTTTTTTTTCACTCACTGATACAGGTACAGTGAAATTATCATGATGGCACTGGCAGAATGGCCTGCCGCCTATTGGCCTGCCTACGGTCGTGGCCCATCGGGAATATGCCCGGTACGACCTGTGGCTAGTCCAGCCCTGCCAGCTGCACAGCCTGGAACGTACGATCTTACATTACGTACGTTTTTTTGCAATCTTTGTTCCTACTCTCACATGAAGTGGTCATGAAGTGTAGGGACATCAAACTTTCAAATCAAACTTTATTTGTATTGCACATTTCCAACGACCGAGGTCGAACGAAAGTGCTTCACATCACAGAGCATAAAAACATACATAGAAGCAAAAAGAAGACTCCGCGGCGCGTAGGTGGTTCATGGCCAGCATGGACTCCGCGGAGCGTAGGTGGATCACGGCCAGCATGGACTCCGCGGAGCGTAGGTGGTTCACGGCCAGCATGGACTCCGCGGCGCGTAGGTGGTTCACGGCCAGCATGGACTCCGCGGAGCGTAGGTGGATCACAGCCAGCATGGACTCCGCGGAGCGTAGGTGGTTCACGGCCAGCATGGACTCCGCGGAGCGTAGGTGGTTCACGGCCAGCATGGACTGAGCGGAGCCTAGGTGGTTCACGGCCAGCATGGACTGAGCGGAGCCTAGGTGGTTCACGGCCAGCATGGACTCCGCGGAGCGTAGGTGGTTCACGGCCAGCATGGACTCCGCGGCGCGTAGGTGGATCACGGCCAGCATGGACTCCGCGGAGCGTAGGTGGTTCACGGCCAGCATGGACTCCGCGGCGCGTAGGTGGTTCACGGCCAGCATGGACTCCGCGGAGCGTAGGTGGATCACAGCCAGCATGGACTCCGCGGAGCGTAGGTGGTTCACGGCCAGCATGGACTCCGCGGAGCGTAGGTGGTTCACGGCCAGCATGGACTGAGCGGAGCCTAGGTGGTTCACGGCCAGCATGGACTCCGCGGAGCGTAGGTGGTTCACGGCCAGCATGGACTCCGCGGCGCGTAGGTGGTTCACGGCCAGCATGGACTCCGCGGAGCGTAGGTGGTTCACGGCCAGCATGGACTCCGCGGAGCGTAGGTGGTTCACGGCCAGCATGGACTGAGCGGAGCCTAGGTGGTTCACGGCCAGCATGGACTGAGCGGAGCCTAGGTGGTTCACGGCCAGCATGGACTCCGCGGAGCGTAGGTGGTTCACGGCCAGCATGGACTGAGCGGAGCCTAGGTGGTTCACGGCCAGCATGGACTCCGCGGCGCGTAGGTGGTTCACGGCCAGCATGGACTGAGCGGAGCCTAGGTGGTTCACGGCCAGCATGGACTCCGCGGCGCGTAGGTGGTTCACGGCCAGCATGGACTGAGCGGAGCCTAGGTGGTTCACGGCCAGCATGGACTCCGCGGCGCGTAGGTGGTTCACAGCCAGCATGGACTCCGCGGAGCGTAGGTGGTTCACGGCCAGCATGGACTCCGCGGCGCGTAGGTGGTTCACGGCCAGCGCGGAGCCTAGGTGGTTCACGCTCCAACGACTCGGATATGGGTTGACGACTCCCAACAATGGGGACTCGAACAGCTGCTGCCCACGCATTGAGCATCAGGGCTGCTACGGCGGGATCACTGGGGGTTACCGTCGACCTGGTCGTAGTGTACAAGGTGGTTGTAGTACATGGGAATCCAGGCCAGCCAAAGTAGAATGCTCTCAAACCCCATTTTAAAGATAAAGCAGCCATCTCAACGCCACATCTCCTGACGTGGGGGGAATGGCGATGACTCTCTGACGAGGACATCCATGATAATGTTGTGGGCATGGGCCAGGCAAAAAGCACCCGAAAGTGTCAGAACTATCGACGTGCAGCGTGTGGTGAGGTCCCAGTGCATGACCGTATAACAAAGCCCAAGAGTGAACACCAAATAGATGACAAGCAGGGCCATCAGACACCTCCTTCTTCCTGACCGTCAGAGATGGGCCGTTGAACATGAGGATGGAGAGGAATTTGGCGACATTTTCACATGCCCAGATCAATGCCCCCCAAGGAAGGAACAAACCATTCAACAGAGCATACACCACAGATCCCACCATGGTCAACCGACTGGCTGCACACCTGCCTGCAAACATAGACAGACAGACAAAAACATTGCAGACTTGAGGTTATTTTCTGTGTGAAGGATATTATCTGTCCAATGATTTCTTGTTGTACAGCAGCTTTCAGCTTTATGTCTGGTTGGCATAAGAAACACTTTATTCAAAAAACTTAATGAAATGTATTTCATCCACAATCATATTATACAACCATTTTTCAAATAGTGTTTATTTTTCTTCTTCTTCAAAAATAAATAAAAACAAAAAAGAGACATGAGTCAGAGAATCATTCAATCCATGCCGCTACAAAATCTGGTCGCAAGGGAATAATATATTCCACCCAATTTGACCAAAACTTTATAAATTTCTCCTTCTGCAGTCTGAGAGAGAAAGTGATCTGTTCCATATTATACATATCATTTACTATATCTATCCATTATTTTATGGTGGGGGCCTCGGGAAGCAACCAGTGTCGTGTAAATACTTTTCTACATGCAGATATCAGAATACCGAATAGGTATTCATCAGATCTTCCCATCTGGAAATGTGCATGTCCCCAAAAAAATGTAGTAAACTCTAAGGGCAAATTTGCACCAAATATAAAATGATAATAACGTCAACGGTTTTGGACATAGGCCTACAAGGTTTCCACCCGACAGCAATACATCTTTGGTTCTCCATTCAAGAGACCTTGAAGAATGAATAGAGTTACTCCCTGATACAATGTGTCTGGTATAATCGTGGGAATGAACTGCCATTGAGTGGGTGGAATTGGCCCAGGAGGTAGAGTTTGATCCCCAGTCCAGCTCCCACTGTATGTGTTGAAGTGTCCTTGAGCAAGACATGCTAACTTCTCCACATGGGCAATTTGGTGCCTTGCATGGTGTCCTCTGCTGGTGATGTGTGAATGTACAGTAGCACACATTGTAAAGCCCTTAAATAAAGGTGCTACATGAATGCACCATTTACGTGAATGTGTGATTGATATTTCTCTGTGTGTAGCCTGAAAGAAGGCTCCCTTTTATTGGCATAGAGGGGCGGATCAAACTAGCGCTGGAAAAAGACATGGGCTCCCTATTGGTTCACAACGTCACTTACAGTAACAGTAGGTCACTTCGTGCCACGCAGCGAGCTTGTACATCTGCTATTTTTGAAGAAGTGTGAGAAGGCATTTGTAGAATCGACCTCAGAGAACTGTTGTTTTGCATCGCTGTGTCTTGTTTCTATTCCCACCTCTCTCTCTCTCTCTCTCTCTCTCTCTCTCTCTCTCTCTCTTGCAACATTTGTATACACTCTTTGGAGTTATACGCATTTTACTGTGCAGAGAAAAGAACCACGGAGAGACCCTGTGACACAACACACACACACACACACACCCTACAACTATAGAAGAAGACACCTGGTACTACTCTGTGATCATAACTATCTATGGATGCGATAGGTATTGAAAGAGAAAGAAGGAAGAACAGCCTGCTTTCAGCCCTTCCTGTGTAGAGGTCCATGTTAGTGTGGTTGCCTAACAGGGCAACCAACCAGTCTATAGTCAGAGCCACATTTTTTACTTTTACTTCACTACAATTATTTGAAAACTTTAGTTACTAGTTACTTTGGTGATTTTAATTTTGATTAGAAAACATAAATTGCCCAGGCGGTGGCGTAACCGTCTGGGCACCCGACTGGTAATCCAGTCGCAGTGTGCCGCGGGTTCGACTCCCGAGCCCGACACGGCCTTTACTGCATGTCTTCCCCCATCTCTCTCCCGTTTCCTGTCAGCCTACTGTCTGTCCCTTCAAAAAACCAATAAAAGGCGTAAGCCGCAAAAAAAAAAAAAAAAAAACATAAATTAACCACTTCAACCCTATACATTTTGGCCATTTGAAAATAGCCAATCTACAAGCTCACATTGTGAGCTTGTAGATCTGCTATTTTCAATAGACTTTGTACACATTGAACTTGTGAAATGGGACATTCTGCAATACGAATAATTTTACTTTTAGTACTTTAAGTACATTTTGATGCTGATACTTTTGTACTTTTACTCAAGTACATTTTCAATTCCGTACTTTTACTTGTAACGGAGTAGTTCTAAATTGCAGTATTGGTACTAATTGTTAAGTAAAACAATTGAGTACTTTTTCCACCACTGTATGCCTATCCGTTGGCCAGGTATAGCAGTGACTCATCACAATCAAAATGGCGCGCCCACCGAATTTGCATACCAAAGGTGCGAGGTTTGCATGCCCTATTGGCAATTGCCCAACTTTATTTATAGAGCAACCCCAAAAAATGTGAGTTTTATTATTCTGCCCCTTGGGAGGTCATGTGGGTCAATACATCATCATCATCATACTTTACTTAGCAACCACACTTGCAATTTCCCTTGAATGTATTATTTACCATTGTTGCAGACTCTTGGATCTACATACTGTAGCTTCTAATTATTATCTCATGTTTTACTGGCATTGAACCAAAAAGCCGAGGTTTGAAATCAGCAGTTCGCTCATGGCATCAGTATTGGGTGGCAGGCAGCTACAGTATGGAGCTATACAAAACCGTTATCATGTGGTTATGCCATGCAGAAAAACCCCCCCAAAAAAACAGGAAGGAAGGCTAACTTGTGGTTGAAAAATCTACAAACCGACCCTTCTGTGCCCAAAGAAACCATGCAGGTCTTTAAGTGGAATAATGTCATATTTATAGACAAGAAAACAACAACATCAATACCAAAACAATGTACAACAATATAATCATGACCAAAACAAATAAATACAGGTCCTACTGTGCTGGTAACAGTGCACTGCTTGGTATACATGGGTGGGTATGCAAGTAGTGGTTAGAAATGAGAATTACCGTAAGTGTGGGGTGGGGCTGTTAGACCTTGAACATGTACCGCAAACAACTGCTGCTGCCTTAAATAAAGGACCTTCACTTGTACTTCACACTGTAGGAGCATCGGGCATATCATATCCCACCAAGGTAAGGTGTGAAATTATAAACACAACTACACCCAATTTACCGTTTAGTTTGACTTGTGAGAGCATTGTTTTGAGTAGATGCAAATATTTACACATTGTACAGTATCACAAATAGTAGATATTTATAGTACGATAGTCAGTAGGCTATGCATATAAGGTGCATGAAAATGTAACATCATGCGCAGAATCTTTTACCCACCTATTGTAACTGCCACAGTAAGGCAAGGCAAGGGAACTTGATTTACAGCACCTTTCATAGACCGGGGAAACTTAAAGTGGTTCTCAAACATGTTCATGTCAAGAACCCCTTAAATGAATATTTCTGAATATCTGAATAAAATCAAATAGCCTACAATCAAAGTGCAGCAGTGCACTTCTGATTGTATAAAGGGACACTAATAAAATAGATAGTGCTGGTGCCAACTTAAGCTTAAACTAAGTTTAGGCTTATGATGTTCCTACTTAGATAAGAGACAACACACCCACTCTAGCCATTTAATAAAATAAAATAAAATATGTTTTTTTTAAATAATTAAATTAATTATGAAATATGGATTGTGGTAACTTCAGACCTTTAAAAGGAAGTGGCATTTGTTCCTCAGCTAGAAACTATATACAATAGTTACGTTATAAGTTATAATTTCTGACAGGGAGATATAGGTATAGATGTAGCCTGTAGGTCTTCTCAACATTGTGTTTCCTTTTTTTGTTGTCACTGCTTCAACTAAGAAATCCAATATTTCTAGATAGTTCACTTTCACCACCTGATGGCATGCAGTTGTTTTTGGTTACAGGCAGCTCATAATAACCAAACAGATAATCTGTAGACATATTGGGACGCACCCAGACACATGAAGTTACAACAACATTCCCAGGTTTCTTTCAAAATCTGGTGGGAAGGCGGGCAAATTATCTAGAAGTGCACTCAATCTCTCTTGGGGGAGCGCACCAAAAATGGCTCGATGAAACCTGCCCACCACAAGACCTTTTTTTTTACAAAAATATTTAGATTTTTATTATCGTGAGAACGATGGCTTCCATTCCAGTCGCATTGCAACTTTTCAGGACTAGAAAGCCTGCAGTTTCTATTAGCTTGGATTCCCCTTCGATGATGCCACTGGTTGACGGGTTTCTGAACTGCCCACTGCCCTCCTATGAGACACAGACAGAGTAGAAAAGAATTGTGCCATTTTATCATGATTATCAGTGAGGACCTATTATAGAATAAAGATGAAGGTTGAAAAGTGATGAAGTGGTCCTTTAAATTAAAATATTTGAGACTACAGGAATAATACTTAAGATGGAGACATTCCCCAGTGAATGGGGAATATGTTCCGTTTTGATAAAAATGCAAAAGGGTATATCTGACCCCTCTAACCTAAGCATCTTTCTTGCAGGAGTCGCATATTTGCTATACTATGTGCAGTGTGCTTCTGGACTGCCTGGAATATATACCTGAGCATCAATGCCTACCTCTACAACTACATCCTTACCCATCCTCATCATTCTCCTCTTCCTTTTCTCCTCATATCTGCTCCACCGCAACTTGCGGGACCAAAACCGTCACATGAGGCATCGGCGTCGTCCAGATGCCCTTCGAAAGAACCTCACCGTTCTTCTGTGGCACTGGCCGTTTGGTCGCTCCTACAGCCTCGCGGGAGACACGTGCAGGGACATGTACAACATCAGCAACTGTTTCCTGAGTGACAACTCCTCCGTCATCTCCACAGCCGATGTGGTGGTCTTCCACCATCACGAGCTGAGGACAGGGCGCTCATCCCTGCCTCTCCGCCTCCATCGCACGGCCTCCCAGCATTGGGTGTGGCTGTCATTGGAACCACCCATCCACAATGGAAACCTCGCCCGTTACAATGGCCTCTTCAACTGGACCATGAGCTACCGCCGCGATGCCGACATATTCATACCTTACGGAAAGACAATTCCATGGGGTGGCTACACGCCCGTTGTGGCCCCTCAAAACCGGTCTTGCCTTGTGAGCTGGGTGGTCAGCATGAACAGATCCAAACAGGTGCGGACGGGTGTTTATCAAAGTCTAAAGAAACATGTCCCCATCGAGGTGTATGGGCGCTGGAACAAGAGACCCCTGTCAGACAAAAACCTGCTGCCTACGATTGCACGCTGTCATTTCTACCTGGCATTGGAGAACTCTAGAAGCACCGACTATATTAGTGAGAAGTTATGGAGAAATGCCTTCCAAGCTGGAGTGGTGCCGGTGGTTCTTGGCCCCAACAGGCCTACGTATGAGGCCCTGGCACCTCCTGGCTCCTTCATCCATGTGGATGATTTTAACAGCACCGCAGAGCTGGCTGCTTATATCGAGAACCTCTCTTCAGATAGGAAGGCCTATGAGGTGTATTTCAAATGGCACCGTACTCACAGCATCAAGACCTATACTGACTGGAGAGAAAGACTGTGCCAAATCTGTGTAAACTACAATAGATTAGCAACTCACAAGGTGTACTATGACCTGGACAAATGGGTTAATAGCTAGGAAACAATTTGTCTTTTGGTATGTTAGGATCACTGAAACATATTGATTGTATGAGCATTTGCAAAGCTGAATTTGATATAAATCTGAGATAACAAGCCTGCCCACAATGCATGTGTGGCAAGCTATTGTAATCACTCCTGTCCTGTCTATATACCCTGCTCACATGCATGTGTGGTGGCATGATATTGTAATTACTGAGTCCTGTGACTATGAACTATATAATGACTATGAAAATTACTCAACAAAGGAAATTTGGTGGTAATGTTGCCCTATACCCATTCTGGGCGGGAACCCCTTTTGGTGTTTCAAGCATTATGTTACACTTTAGCTATTGAAAAATAGCAGATCTACAAGCTCACCGAGTGCCGCGCTATTTTTGGAAAAGCGTGAAAATGTGGCGCAAATCATTGAATATATATATTCTTTCAGAGCGAACGTTTGTAACTCATATCTTTGCTTCTGGGAGGTCCCTGGAACAACATATTTTCACATGGTGGTCGGCGGCCACATTTTTTGGGGTCCATGATGACATGAAATATTGAGCACCACTGATAAAGAAACATAGGTATTTCAGAAAACTGTCAGCATTTAGAAGACATTTTTTTAAATGTTGACGTCAGGCCTAAATGGGTTAAGGTGCATACCACATATAGGGTCTGATGCAGCCTGACAGACAGAGTTGCGGGTTTGATTCCTGATCCAGGCGACCCTTGCAGTTGCTGCGTGTCACTCCCTGTTTCTCTCTCCCTGTTTCTGCTCAATATTAGTGTGGTTCACTATAGGCCAGCAGGCTGAGGATATATGTTATTGCACTCCAGCGCTTAAATAGTTTAAAAACGTTTAAATCGTGCAATAACTCTCTATTCTCCGCTCCCATTGGCCAGCGATTCGGAACTCTTCTCAAGGCATTTGTGCACTTTGCCCTCATCTGATTGGACAGTATGCGACGCCGATGACACACCCAACTCAACTCTTCAAAATTGAACAATATTCCTATAGATGTGTGTGTGTGTGTGTGTGTGTGTGTGTGTGTGTGTGTGTGTGTGTGTGTGTGTGTTTCTCCAGAGGAATACAGGACGAGTAGGGACCTAAACACAGCGAGAACCAAAATTGGCCAGTTTCCAAAATGTTTATCAGATCAAATAGATTTTCAACTTACACTTCTTAATGCTGGAAATGACTGGATGAACACACGTTTTGTAACAATTTGTGAAACAAATAGAAAATGTCATTAAAAAAATGATATGTATTTGGCAAGATATTTTTGGGGGCTTTTTTTTTTAGAGAGAGAGATGGGGAATGACGTGCAGCAAAGGTCGTCAGGATCGGGAGCACTACATTTGATTTTAGTTTTAGTCATAATCTTTTGAATAGTTTTCATATAGTTTTAGTCACATTTTAGTCACCTGGAGTGCCTTAGGGTTAGTCTAGTTTTAGTTGACTAAATGTCATGTAATTTTAGTCGACTAAATCTACAGTTGATTTAGTCGACTAAAATGTGTTTTGGTGGGCCTTGATGCTGTCGTAATGACTGATTTTACACTTGCTGAAAATCTACAAGCTCACAACGCATCACGCTGCGACACATTGTGAACTTGTAGATCGGCTATTTTCAGCATGCGACCAAGTGTAAAATGACTTATACTGGATCTCTTGTCCACTAGTCCCTTCCTAACATTTTAGTCTAGTTTTTATTTGTTGACGAAATTGTCAGTATATTTATAGTCTTAGTTTTAGTCATCATAGCTTAGTTTTAATTTAGTTTCCATTTAGTTTCCGTCAGTGAAAAAAGGTAGTCGACGGACATTTTTCGTCTTTGTTTTAGTCGACGAAAACAACACTGATCGGGAGTCGAACCCACAACGACACGCTGTGCCCGGGCCTAACCCTAACCCGGGCCGTTACACTAGCCACCCAGGCCGTGACTGGCATGGCATGTTTGATGGACGGATTCACAGTGCCCAACAGGGCAATGCTATTTCGGAACTCTTTACCCTTATATCACCCCTTATATACCCTTAGATATCGCAGATATTAAAGGTAAAAATGCACTTAAAAAAATAGGCATAATTGTGATAAATCGTGATAATGGTTTATTTCACAACCATTGTGAATAACTTGACATTTTGTTTGGTGTAAATACCAAATCAAGTATGTCTCTATAATTAGGGTCAGGCCTATTCTCTGTCTCTATATGAAAGGGAGGTACTTTAATGTTCACTAACGCAGTCAATACTAGTGCATAATTGCTTTATTTCAACATTCATTTTTCCCCCCGTTACCTTTACCATTATTTTTTTTATTTTGTTCACTCATTAACAGTGTTTATTTGCTTCATTCTATTTTATTTTTGGATTCTTTTCTGTTACATTTACTAGTATTTTGCTTTCGTGTATTCTATGTTTGTATATTGTTTGGCGTAGCCGTTTGTAACAAGGAGGAAACCTAAATAAACCAAACTAAACCAAGCCAAATGGCCGCTAAAACACAGCTGAAACAATGGTAACATCTACTGGTCATCGATTGTTATTACACAGGTGTTGACCTTCCGAGGCACTTGCCCAATGCCCATGTTCCACTTGCTCAAAGGTCATGCCCACTTGCCCAAAGTAAATCGTCCATTATAAAATGATAGGTAAAATTTGAATTACCGGTTCAATGTAACACTTTTTTACTTTCCGGGGCTGTGCAATAATACCTATTTGTTTTATGCCAAATTCCTACATACTGTAGCTACGAATGGGACTACTGACTATGGGAAAACAGCACATATTAGGTAAACAACTTATTTTACATCCCACAGAACAGAAGACAGAGCGCTCTGGCCACGTTCAGGCGTATCTCGTGTTGCGTTTATAGATGGTTGCGTCCACTCTCAAATCGAGCACTTGCCTGGTCGGGCAACCTGAATAGAAAGCAAACCTCTACCTGCCCAAAAGTTTTATTTGACCTGCCAGGGGCAGGAGGGAAGCCATTTAGTGTCAACGCCTGATTACAGATATATCTGTAAATAGTTTGAAAGCTATGGGTAACCTTGTAGTGTCAGTTGTAAACATCTGATAGCAGCACTAAAGTTAAAATTCATATACCTCTAATATAGTGGGTCGGACCAAAGTTTTCTGAAAAACCTATGTTTCCATGTCAGTGGTGCTCAACCTTTTTCATGTCAAGGACCCCCAGAATTATCTGTATTTGGCCGCCGACCCCCCCATCTGAAAATATGTTGTTCCAGGGACCTCCAAGAAGCAAACATTTGACTTAAAAATGTTCGCTCTGAAAGAATATATATTCAAAAAAAAATTGCACGTTTGCGCCACATTTTCACGATTTTTCAAAAATAACAATCTCGTAGCGCGGCACCGAGAGCTTGTAGATCTGATATTTTTCAATAGCCAAAGTATAACATAAGGCTTAAAACACCAAAAAGGAGTTCCCGTCCAGAATGGGTTATAACTTTTAATCCAAAACGTATTCCTTTCCTCCCACAGATCACACAGCAGACCACACCGAAGTCACTCCCACGAATATAAATGTTTATTTCTTTAATTTCCTTCTCCATCCCAATGCATGCTGAACAATAATGTTGGTGGTAAAAAGAAGAGTACTCGTCTCCCAGTGAATATATAACTTAACGTGTTCAAATATTTCAGCCTGGAAAAAACAGTCTCTAGAGAGGCTCCGTAATAACAAGAGAGCATGAATCAACAGGACGACACGTTCATTAGGAGGAAAAAATTGTCAAAACCAAACGAAGACAAGCAGCTCAATCCTAACAGTTATTTTTCTTTTTTAATATCAACATTGGAAAATATATGAATAAAACACTGAATAAATTAAAATGAGATGAAAATGTGAAAATTTTAAACAATTTCCCCATTCACTCAACAATACATCTACACCAATTAAGCGAGTGGATTAGACTCCCGTTAAATGGTCATCGTCCTCCATCCGTGTTGTTCAACGAGCTCGACGGAAGTCTTTTAAAACACAGTTTAAAGGACCACTTCACCACTTTTCAACTTCTCTTCCTATAATTGGTTGCAATGCAAAAGTTGAAGCCATCGTTCTCACGATAATAAAAATCTAAATATATTTTAAAACAAATCTTGTTTAAAAAAAGATCTGCCTAATGATGATGTCACTGGTGGACGCGTGTCCGAACTGCCCAAAGCCCTCCTATGAGACACAGACTGAGTAGGACAAGAATGGTGGTGTTTTATCATGAACATTAGTGAGGACCAATTATATGAAGAGATGTTGAAAAGTGGTGAAGTGGTCCTTTAAGATCACCTGACATGGCAATACACTCCCCAGTGTCTACTGTAGATATATAAAGATATTGTTTCTTTTGAAGTCATCACACTCGAGTATCCATCTCTTTTACAGGTCATGTACAGAAGTGTGGGAGAGCCGAGAAGTTGAAAAGCAGTAGGAATAGGTCGGATGGAGGAGCTACAACGCAGGCAGCAGCTTTCCTGAGAGACGACAGTTGTAGGACACTTTTAAAAGAAAGGCTTCCGAACACATTTCTGAATGCATTTCCAAATCCCCCATGGTTTTTTACAGACCTACATTTTTAGAATACATCTTTAGAATAAGCTTTGGAGATTTTTTAATTTGATCGTCATTCAGTAGTACACAGTCAAATCCTCAGTGCTAATTTAACTCCAAGAGTGTACAAATACAATAATAATACACTCTCTGAATAACAAAATGATAAAATTACACTGTGGAGTTTGCTGCGCATGTTACAGCAGGGGTTCTCAACGTTTTTGGCCGGGGACCCCCGAAAATGCTTTGGCAACGTCTCGGGACCCCCGCCCCGCCCCCTTCCGACCCCCAATATAAATTGACTGCTACAATAACCTTAAACCATTTTGGGCGGGAACCCCTTTTGGTGTTTTAAGCATTGTTATAATTTAGCTATTTAAAAATAGCAGATCTACAAGCTCATAGCGTTCCACCGAGTGGCGCGCTACGAGCTTGTAGGTCTGCTATTTTTGAAAAATCGTGAAAATAAAATAAAAACCCCCCCCCTTTTTTTTTTGAAAATAATTTGGGGACCCCCTCAAATAATTTGGCGACCCCCCGAGGGGTCGCGACCCACGGGTTGAGAACCCCTGTGTTACAGGATCAAAGTGGCTGGGTAATGGTGCCGTCAACAAAGTCAGGTTCGTTGTGGAAAGGCTCCATATACCTGAAGAGCATTCTTTACAATGACACATATGTCAAATTATAGTGGGGATACTTATACTAAATCGAATTTGCAGCCATTGTATTGTGATTCGACAAGATTTGTTCCAGAGTTCTCTGTGCAATGATTGGCATGATTACTTCTTCTTTTTTTTTTTGGAGAAAATATATTAGGGCTGTGAATCTTTGGGTGTCCCACGATTCGATTCCGATTCTTGGGGTCACGATTCGATTCAAAATCGAATTTAAATTCAAAAGCATTTTTTTTCCAGATTCAAAACGATTCTCTATTCAAATTTCAAAATGATTCTCGATTCAATACATAGGATTTCATCACAATCTACTCCAGCCAACTGAAGTGACTACAGTAACTTGAAAATGACTGAAGACATGATGTTTACTGTGATTAGAGTAAGCTTACATTTCATATCACAAACACCATGTAGTGAAAACTCGTGTAACTGTAACCAGAAAAAAAAATTCTAAAAAAATAAAAAAATAAAAATCGATTTTTGGAAATTATGAATCGATTTTGAATCGTTCATAACGGGAATTCGAATCGATTTTTTTTTACACCCCTAAAATATATGTTTTTAGTAAGGTAGGAAGGTACTGCAGGGAGGAACCCACGGAATAGTCAACACGGGGAAGCAAAAATAAAGAAATAAAAAAGGTTCAATATCTGACACGGCACTCGGGAATCTAGAGGAACGTGTGGACACAGTCGGACACATTGGTTTAAGTGACGGGTACCATTTTCTTTCCTGCGCACGTTTTAGCAGCTATATACAGAAGATCACAGACCATGGGGACAAGCCATGTTGGTCAGATCTATGTACATGAGGAGATCTCTCTGTTTCAGAGTTTATATTAGGTCAAATATTTTTCAAATTCCTTTGAAATCATTCAAGTTAAATTAATCTATATATATATATATATATATATATTATATACGTATATAAATATCATAAGCAAGTTTGCACAAGAAACTTGTAAGTGTGGTAAATGCATATCGACTTCCAGTTGTCATAACACAGCGTCATCAATTCATTTCATGCATAGAGGAACTAGACTGAGATTACGATGGCTACATTAACAGTGTTTACAGACCACGCCCATTGCGTGTGTGTGTGTGTGTGTGTGTGTGTTGTCGTGTCCATGAAATAGATGAATAAAAACACATCCGTTCTTAAAAAGTACTAAACTTAAACCTTGGTATAGTGAGACATTTTATATTTCCTCCGGTCAATGTGAATCAAGTCATTAGAGAGAAGCAGCCATCGGTGACTTGATGGAGACACTTGACTCTGGTTTCATTGGCATCTAAAGAAATTGCACTATACCCGTTTACCCTCCATTTTGTACGCACGCACCCACCCCACGCCCCACAGGATGAGTCATAGCCCTGGTCCAGCGCGTCAGCGAGTTCTCTACTATTAAAGGCCCTGCCGGGAACGCCTCTGCTTCACACCGACAACAAGTTCCACTGCCGTTCCGAGGGGTCCGACTTTAGTAAAAAATAAACTAAACGACTTTGCTACTTACCGAAACTTACCGTTTTGTGTCGTTCAATATTATTATTTTCAGCGCCCTCGTACAGATCTGGTCAATGGGTAATTTAACCCATTTCGACCGAGACCGATTCTACAAAATGTCTTCTAAATCCTGACAGTTTTCTGAAAAACCTCTGTTTCTATATCAGTGGTTCTCATACTATTTCATGTCAAGGATTTATATGTAATCGGCCGCCGACCCCCATCTGAAAATATGTAGTTCCATGGACCCCCCCCCCCCCCCCCCCCCCCCCGAAGCAAAGATTTGAGTTAAAAACGTTGGCTCTGAAAGAATATATATTCAAAGATGTGCACCACATTTTCACGATTTTTCAAAAATAGCAGACCTACAAGCTCATAGCGCGGCACTCGGTGCCGCGCTATGAGCTTGTAGATCTGCTATTTTTCAATGGCTAAAGTATAACATAATGCTTTAAAACACCAAAAGGGGTCCCCCGCCCCGAGAATGGGTTAAGTAGCAATGTAGTTTAGTTTATTTTTTTTGACTGAAGTCGGACCCCTCGAGCGGCAGTGGAACTTTGTTGTTGGTGTGAAGTAGAGGTGTTCCTGGCAGGGCGTTTGGGAGAGAACTCGCTAACTAACGCACTGGACCAGGGCTAGATGAGTCATAGCACATACCCTGTATCAACAGAGGATGCAACAGTCAATAACAAACATTCCGTCAGACAAAAGGGTATTCCTGACCTCAAGTTCCGTTGACATGAACACTGTTATTATACGACGAGCAACAAAAATAGCCAATATACAAGCTTGTAGATCTGCTATTTTTGAAACACTTTTCTGACTTGAAAATGGTCTAAATGTCCAAAGTAGGGATGCCACGTTGAAAAATGGTTAGAGGGGGGAGGGGGGGGGGGGTCAGCAAACGAAAAAGAAAATAAATACAAGGTTTAAAAATATATATACACCGGTATATAAAAAAGAAAAGAAAGAAGACTGTATCGCCGGGCACAAAGGGAATGACATCCTGTCTGTGTCACTGTGCGAAGGGGAGGTGTTTGGGTCCCAGAGTTGAGTACTGTCCCGAGAGAAGAGAAATAAAAGGCCAGTAGCCAATAGTCCTATTTTCTGCCTTCTGCTCCTCCCAATCCAGCATTTACATGACATCCCGTCCTGGCGCACACTGCACTGATGTTGTTGTTGTTGTTGGTGTGTGCGCGAGTACATAGGTATATAAATGAGTATGAGGACAGCTCATTTGGGTAGGGCGTATAATGTGTGTATAATGTGTGTATGCGTGCGTGCGTGTGTGTGTGCGCGCGACGTGCATGTGGTGGGATTGTGTGTCGTGTCGTGAGTTTCAGAACGTTACTTATGGAACCTCTGATGGTAAAGGGTAGAGTCGTCGAACAACGGGTTCTTCACCTCCATTTCCCCCGTCTGCAAAGAAGACATGAAGGAGTTGAGTGACCTCAAAATTTTAAAAAAAAATCTTCTAAATCCTCTGGGTTTTCTGAAATAAATATTTTCACGATTTTTTCAAAAATAGCAGACCTACAAGCTCGTAGCGCGCCACTCGGTGGCGCGCTACGAGCTTGTAGATCTGCTATTTTTCAGTAGCTAAATTATAACATAATGCTTTAACCCATTGAGACCTGGAACGCATCCATGTCACGTTAGCGTTTAACCACATTAACCATTAACCCATTTTGGGCGGGAACCCCTTTTGGTGTTTTAAACATTATGTTATAATTTAGCTATTGAAAAATAGCAGATCTACAAGCTCATAGCGCGCCACCGAGTGGCGCGCTATGAACTTGTAGGTCTGCTATTTTTGAAAAATCGTTAAAATGTGCCTCAAATCTTTCCGAAAATTGTCATGATTTAGAAAACTTCTTTTTTTAAATTTCGACGTCAGGCCTGAATGGGTTAAAACACCAAAAGGGGTTCCCGCCCAAAATGGGTTAAAAAAAAAAAAACTATGCAAAAACAGACAAAAAAAAAAAGAATTCAATAAAATAATTTAAAGGAAGGTTCATTACAATAGGCATTAAATGGGAACTACAATTCTAAATCATTTAATTAACCACTCTATACCAATCTTGCCTTGCCCCTTATCCCTAAACGTATTTGCCTTTTTTTTTTACCATTTTGAAAAAAAAACAACAACTTTAAAAATAGTTCAAATAGCCAATCTACAAAAGCTCACAATGTGTCGATGCAGATGAGGCTAGTTGAACTATTTTAAAATGTTTTTCAAACTAGTACAACATGGCATATACGTTTAGTTTAGGAATAAGGGGTGGTAACGTGTTGCAACGTTATTATGTTTACCCCCCCAGAATAGGGAAGCGAGAGTTAGTGTGGTTAACAATTATACTAAATGCTTTTTTGTAGGGGCAGTAACAAACGCGCTTGTACTGTATGCAGTGGCGTGCACAGACATTTAGAGGGGCAGGTGCTCAAGTTAAAAAAGGGCACCTTGTGCAGCGCGTGGAACCGGCCGGTTGCCTTAATCCATTTTGGGCGGGAACCCCTTTTGGTGTTAGCATTATGTTATGCTTTAGCTATTGAAAAATAGCAGATCTACAAGCTCATAGCGCGCCACCGAGTGGCGCGCTACGAGCTTGTAGGTCTGCTATTTTTTTTAAATAAAAATAAAATAAAAAGTTTTTTTTTTTTTTCAAAAGGGCACATTGCCAAAAGGGCAGGGGGTGCTCTAGCACCCCCTAGTGTCTATCTGTGCACGCCACTGACTGTATGTATGTAGTACCTTATTGGTGACATTACAAAAGACCCCATCTTATCCATTTTTGCCATGGACGTACAAAATGAAAGGATGGCACTGACGGACAAGGCCAGGTCACATTAGCAGTGTTGATTTCGTCAACTAAAACTAAGACGAAAAATGTCTGTCGACTACCTTTTTTCACTGACGAAAACAAAATGAAAACTAAGCTATGATGACAAAACTAAGACTAAATATATTGACGATTTCGTCAACAAATAAACTCGACTACAATTTTAGGAAGGAACTAGTGGACAAGAGATCCACTAGAAGTCATTTTACACTTGGTTGCATGCTGAAAATTGACGATCTACAAGCTCACAACGCGTCACAGCGTGACACGTTGTGAGCTTGTAGATCGGCTATTTTCAGTCATTACGACGAGGCCCGCCAAAATACATTTTAGTCGACTAAATCAACTGTAGATTTAGTCGACTAGACTAGCACTAAGACATTCCTGGTGACTAAACTAAGGATACGGATACTATTTTTTTCTGAAAAACCTCATGTTTCTATATCAGTGGTTCTCAATATTTCATGTCAAGGACCCCACAAATGATATGTAATATGCCCCCCCCCCCCCCCATCTGAAAATATGTCGCCCCAGAAGCAAAGATTTGAGTTAAAAACTGAAACTCTGAAAGAATATATATATTCAAAGATTTGAGGCACATTTTCACGATTTTTCTAAAATAGCAGACCTACAAGTTCAAGTGTAGATCTGCTATTTTTCAATAGCTAAAGTATAACACTATAACTATAAAACACCAAAAGGGGTTCCCGCCCAAAATGGGTTTAATACAAAGTGCAACAGTTAGTTAGTTACTCACGGGGGCAAGTCCAGGGCACTCGTACACGGTGAAATCTCCATCCTCATTCTCCTCGTCTGATGTAGCCCCCGAGTCCGAAACCTTTGGCTCATCTCTTTGTCTGGAGAAGGAGACACGCACACAGTTTAACAATTTGTTTCTACTCCACACACGCAGGGAAAGCATAGAGGGTAGGGCATTCACTTCTAGTCATTTTTACTAGTTGACTAGTTGCCTAGTTTACTAGTCGACTAGTTGTTTAACTACCTATTATGTAAAAAATTAAATAAATTAAAAAAACAACGTTTTTTTTTTTTTTTTTTGGTAAATAAATATGTGTACATTGAAAAACTGTGTACATGGTGACTATAACTATAATCTACCTGATCTTGAGGCCTACCAAATCGGGAAAAAAATAAAAAATATAAACTTTTTTTTTCTTATCAACTAGTACCAACAAGGTCGACTAGTGGATTTACTAGTCGACTAGTAAACTAGTCGACTAGTTGCTTAATGCCCTAGAGGGGACACAACTATATCAGGTGCAAGTAAAGCTTACATTCACAAACTCATGGATGCTGTATGTATGTCCTCATGATACAACACGCATGTCACTCAGCACTCCATGGGCACAAGTAGCGGCGGCTCCGCCTATATATGGCAGCAGTAGCCTCGGAAACCCAGACGTTTTTATTTCCAGGGAGAAAAAGAAAAGTCTGGGACCGAGTCCCCTTCAATTCGGCATAGAGTAGCGCAAACGTCGATCACTCTCTGCGGATTTCTGATCGTCTGCACCTTTGTTAAATTGACGCACACACGCACACCCGTACACATACTCCTCTCTCTCTCTCTCTGTCGCTCTAATTAATTAGTCTCATGTCGCGCAGCTGCGTCTAGATTCTCCCGGCGGATCCTGCCGGGAGCTGCCTATGCCATAGAACAGTGCTTCCCAAACCTTTTCATGTCAAGGACCCCCAAATTGACACTAATTAGCCTGCGGACCCCCATTTGAAAAGATATGCCAGGGACCCCCATAAGAGAAGATTTGTACGGCTCTATAGCAGTGATTCTCAACCCGTTGAATTTCAAGGACGCCCCAGTTTGACATGGATTATTCTACGGACCCCCATTTAATGGCATTTCTATCTCTGGGACCTCAATTTATATTGTAAAATCAATGTTATTTTAACTCTGAGAGTGTACAAATGGACCCGTTAAGGTCCATTTGTACACTCTCTGAGTTACAGACCCATAATGGTCCATTTGGTTCCAAACTATCATTTAGCTGGGTCCCCCCTGGAACTCCCTCAGGTACCCCTGGGGGTCCCCGGACCCCACTTTGGGAACCACTGCCATAGAAAGCATAGGTGGACCCCAGGCTATGGCAGCAGAGACAGCACAGTATTCTCGCGTGCGCACGCGCACACGCACACACGCGCGCGCACACACACACACACACACACACACACACACACACACACACACACACACACACACACACACACACACACACACACACACACACACACACACACACACACACACACACACACACACACACACACACACACACACACACACACACACACACACACACACACACACACACACACACACACACACACACACACACACGTGTCCCCGTTTTTCCTACCCGATTTCGCACCATTGAGGGGTGGGAGGGGCTGGGGGCCGTCTGGACTTGAAGGACAACGTAGGGACCGTATACAAACGTCGGCAAAAACAGAAGCGCAACACGAGGATAAAGGATTTTCCATAACTGTCTTAGACTCTTGGTTGATGGGGGCTGATTTGGGAAATGGCATTTGCCATATAATGCTAATAATATGGGAGGTCGGGGAGAAGCAAACCACGCCTACTATATTTAGGAGACCATTTGTAGGCTTTGTGTACCATTTCGCTCCAATGAAGTTCGCCCATATTCATAAATAGACCATCTTTGGCTCTACTCACTTCTCCAGGGACAGCATCTGTT
Organism: Electrona antarctica; assembly: GCF_951216825.1. NCBI lineage: Eukaryota > Metazoa > Chordata > Actinopteri > Myctophiformes > Myctophidae > Electrona > Electrona antarctica. The sequence continues at coordinate 49,741,770 of NC_136793.1, forward strand.
GTTTCTGGTGTTGGTAGTGGTACATCTGAGCGCTGTGGGCCAGCTTCTTATCCCCAGGGTGTTCGTAGTGGTACACCTGAGCGCTGTGGGCCAGCTTCTTATCTCCAGGCTGTGGCACGTCACATGATACAAATACAGTTGGGTGCCACCGATATTGTCCCTTATCATTTGACCCATTTAGGCCTGACCTCAAAATTTTTAAAAATCCTTCTAAATCCTCCAGTTTTCTGAAAAAAATATTTTCACGATTTTTCAAAAATAGCAGACCTACAAGCTCGTAGCGCGCCACTCGGTGGCGCGCTATGAGCTTGTAGATCTGCTATTTTTCAATAGCTAAATTATAACATAATGTTTAAAACACCAAAAGGGGTTCCCGCCCAAAATGGGTTAACTGTCCTTTTGCGCAGATCACGCAAACATCAGCAAAAAGAAAAGGACAATATCGATGGCCTCCAACTGTATGTCACTCCGTGCGGGCATGAGAAAAGCCTCAAAGGTCTTTAATGACTCGATCCGTTCGAAACCACGGAGAGCGCCCTGGATTAGGAGAGACGAGTCATTATTTCTGCCGCGCTAACAGCTAAATCAGCGGTAAGCTAACATGAGTGCAGAGCGTAGCATACGGTAGCCGAAAGGCGAACTGAAAAATAAAAAAAGGAAAAAATTCAGAATATTCCTTTCTCGCCCGGTATCATTGAGGATGCGCTAGGACGTCTACAGACGTCGTATGTACCCCTCGGTTCGATTCCCTATGACGTATCCAGACGTCCTATGTACAGAATGTGTTAAGCAATATCGCACAAGAGAGTGTGCTTTCGGCTCGCAGAAGTGCAGAAGTGCCATTAATGACAGTAACGCACACAACGTGTAATATTGCGATTATACAACAGTTACCCTTAAAACTAAGATAGTCGCCAAAAATAAATCATCATTTTTGAATGTCAGATTAAGCCACCACGGCCACAAATGTGACAACACGGCTGAATTCTTTGTTCTAATTAGGTGTTCCATGATGCTGGTTTGAAGACGGCTAGAAGGCTGTTTCAACCAATCAGATTGCTTCCTCAAAACGACCCGTTGTATAATGAGCAGTTACCACTTATATACGTTTTTTGAGTGGTGTAAACCACTCCTACAACTGGCTTTGTTAGTTTACGTGTCTGTCCGTACCAAAAAAATGAGCATGGTTGCTATGGTCACCCAGTTCACACGGGTGTGATTTCATTACGTCAGACATTACGTCAGACAACAGCTGATCAGTCTATATAAGACCTTACACCACTCAGTTCACACGGGTGTGATTTTTTTTTATGCATTGCTCACAAATGCTTCATCTCGCTTATACCACGGCGAACTGGCAACATCTCCATAAATGGCAGAAATATTGGAGCAATGTTGCAATAGAAATGTGTAGTACATCACAACATGTAGGTTGTCTTTTAACTTATTTCTCAGCAATGTCAAATAAAAGGTATTTATTTACAAAACTACAGAGGTGATCTGCTTTTTATCCTCCGTCTAAGGGAAGAAAGTAAGAAACGGGTAATTTTAAGTAACAATCATGAGCATACACCTGGTACAGTCTGCAACCTTAGCAGTGCTTCCATTCTTTCTTTGTTCATGACTTTTTAGTTTTTAGCTTTAGATTATTTATTTATTCTAATTAATTAATTCTAAAAGAGTGCTAAAAACTGTCGAAAACCGTTAAGATAGATGCTTCAACAACAACAACCTACAATAATGTGGTTCACAAAGGTATTTAAAAAAATAAATAAAATGGGGTAGGGGGAGAAGCGATGCACTGGTGTGGTTGTTAAACTTTGCCAAAGCCATCCATTTTAACCCATTTGGACCTACCATCGATTCTACAAATGTCTTCTAAATCCTGACGGTTCTGTGAAAAACCCTATGTTTCTATGTCAGTTGTGTGCAAAACGTTTCATGTCAAGGATCCCCAAAAATATATGTAATTGGCCGCCGACCCCCATCTTTAAATATGTTGTTCCAGGCAGGGACCCCCCCAGAAGCAAAAATTTGACGTTCCCTCTGAAAGAATATATATTCAAAGATTTGTGCCGCATTTTCACGATTTTTCAAAAATAGCAGACCTACATGCTCGTAGCGCGCCACTCGGTGGCGCGCTATGAGCTTGTAGGTCTGCTATTTTTCAATAGCTAAATTACAACACAATGTTTAAAACAACAAAAGGGGTTCCCGCCCCAAAATGGGTTAAAAATCACGGTGTAATCGTACACGTACCACATTGTTGTCGTAGGAATGGGCAGCCATCAGTCCGTATGCAGGGTAATCCACCTTCTGAGCCAAACGAACACCCTTCTGCAATCTGAAACGCAGAAGAGGAAAGGAACTTAAGGAAGGCAGCACTTAAATCCATTTCCTATCAATCTCGAAATAAAAACAGCCAAGGCTGCCAATGTTCTCGGTATAGCTGTCAGATGAACAATGTGGACCCTCTTGTAAACAAGTGTAATGCTTAATTGGGTCGCCCACTCACAGTTAACAGTCTTTGTATTGAGTTTGTGCTTGAAATGTACTGTAATTCTGCAAACTGTTAATACATATTTCAATCAATCAATCAATCAATGTGAATGTGTGTCATGGTGGTGAGTGAGAAGCAGTTTAACCCATTTTGGGCGGGAACCCCTTTTGGTGTTTTAAAGCATTATGTTATGCTTTAGCTGTTGAAAAATAGCTGTTGAAAAGTAGGTCTGCTATTTTTCAAAAATCGTGAAAATGTGGCGCAAATCTTTGAATATATATTCTTTCAGAGGGAACGTTAAATCTTTGCTTCCGGGGGAGTCCCTGGAACAACATATTTTCAGATGGGGGTCGGCGGCCAAAATACAGATAATTCTAGGGGTCCTTGACATGAAATATTGAGAACCACTGATATAGAAACATGAGGTTTTTCAGGAAGAAATGACATTTTAAAAAGATTTTTTTTTAATTTCGATGTCAGGCCCAAATGGGTTAAAGAATACAAAGAATTGGAGAGAATCCAGCGCTACTGTATTATCTCCAAGTCTTTGTACGCTTTCAACCGCGTCACAATCACTCACCGTCACTCATCTGACAGCTACAGGGAACATTAACCCATTTTGACCTGAGATCAGATTCTAAAATTGTCTTCTACCTCCTGACAGTTTTCTGAAAAAGCTATGTTTCTATGTCAGTCGTTCTTCGATTTTTCAAAAATAGCAGACCTACAAGCTCGTAGCGCGCCACTCGGTGGCGCGCTATGAGCTTGTAGATCTGCTATTTTTCAATAGCTAAAGCATAACATAATGCCATCACCAAAAGGGGTTCCCGCCCAGAATGGGTTAAGAGCATTATTGACTAAAAGCACTTACCTGACCCAACAGACTCCAGTGATGGTGAAAGCCAGACAGGCCGCTGCGACGAACACGCCGCTCATGACTGAAAACACATACAAACCGAGAGTCAAAGGAAGGAAATGCAGTGCACATTTGACAGCGTCAAAAGACGACATGATTCCTGGTTTTAAAAACGGAGTGCTCAAAGATAAAAAGCAGTGCACCAAGAAGAGTTTCCCTGGAGACTGCGATGGGAAACGGTAGAAAGAGCTTACACCGTTCTAGCAAGGAATGGTTTATAGTAAGGTCTTAGAACAATGAATCCCTTCATGATCAGTATATAGAGTGTGGCAGGACTAATTGAAAGTAGAACACTCTGTCCTCACAGACCATGAGTAATTTGGAGTTAGCTAAGAAATTATATACACAGGGTATGGAGCTTAGTGGGTTGAGAGGCCGTAACAATCAGAAGGTCACAGGTTTAGCCCACAGCCACCGGCCTGTGTGTGGCAGAGTTGATTTCATCGACTAAAACAGAGTTAGGCCCTTTCCCCAATTCCTTTTTTAACCCTACCCCTCAGCCCTTGGCCCTACCCCTTATCCCTTGCCCCTTCCCCTTGTCCCTTCATAATGAGTGTCAAGGGGTAGGGGGATAAATCATCACCCTAGGAATTGGAACGTCCCTAAATATTGAACGTCCCTTGTAGATATTGATATATTGATATACAACCTGTTCTCAGAAAATAGCTGATCTGCAAGCTCACTATAGGACAGTGGTCCCCAAACGTTTTCATGTCAAGGACCCCCAAATTGACACGAATTAGCCCGCAGACCCCCATTTGAAGAGATATGCCAGGCACCCCATATATTTTTACGAATCTAGCAGTGTCACGGACCACCAGTGTGACATGCATTAGTCCATGGACCCCCATTTGATGGCATTTCTGTCTCTGGGATCCCCAATTTATATTGTAAAATCAATGTTAATTAAGAGTGTACAAATGGACCCTTATGGGTCCATTTGGTTCCAAACTATCATTTAGCTGGGGACCCCCTGGAAGTCTCTCAAGGACCCCTGGGGGTCCCCATAACCCACTTTGGAAACCACTGCTATAAGCTGTAGATCGGCTATTTTGGGAGAAGAGATGGAACGTAAATATTTATGGCTGTGGTTATGATGAAATAAATATATTGTAATTTTGTCTCATCTTGGTAGCCCACCAGAATGTAATTCAGCTAGATATAGCTCATTCTGACACACTGCTCAACAGTTACCTGATTCATTGATTATTGTATTAACAGTTTGTATAGAATGGGTACAGTTATATATCATATAGCCTACAGGGTTAGAAAAAGGAAAAACAATTTACAGTATAGAAAGAAGGGGCTGTGGTCACTGTGTTCATTGTTTTTAATATCATTAAGAACAGAGTCATTTTCTATCATGGAAGTCGTGGTATGCTAATAATAATATGAATGATAATGTTTCAAATTCAACAACATTTAGGACAATCGTGATTCATCTCCATCCAATGTACAGGCTGTACAGCAGCTTGCAGTCTGTTCCAAAGCTGGTTTGCCTGGGGGGGAAAAAAACAACCCCATTGCTAATTAGTTATGTAACTTTTGCAACTTGTGGGGATTATCATAACAGTGGTCATGATAAAACCCTACCAGCTATCACTGCAGCGAGTAGCCAACGTTATGCAGCGGCAGTGTTATGTAGGTACAGTAGGCTATTTCACGGCTTTTAAGAGCTCCAAAACTGCAGAATGTTGACATATCGTGGTCTGGGGGTCGGACTGATGCCTGCTAGTTAAGCTAGTAGTTTGCATCCGAGTTGTTCCACCGGGGCACCGGCGGTAAATAAAAAATAATAAAGCGCCGATGCGAAATTAATGGGTAACGTTACCGTAACGTTGTATGAATGCAACGCCGTAGCATATCGTTAGTTCAAGTGAGGTAACGTTAACCTTTGCTAGAGATTGCGATATTTTTGGCGATGCAGATTGTTAACACATTCAAATAATATTGGTTATTATCATATTCTTCCATAATAAAGGACGAAAAAGGCGTCTTACCTCGTCCGCCTTGCGCCCTCTGTGAAGTCACTCCGTTTTAAGTCTGGTCGCGAAGTCCCTTCGTTTGAAGGGGATCCTAACCCTCGCCCTTGCCCCTAACCCTCGCTCCAAAGAGAATTGAGAAAACCCTTCCTCCTCACGTGAACGCGCATCAGCAAGGGGAAGGGCTAAGGGCCATGGTGAAGGGGGGAATTGGGAAAGGGCCTTAGTGTCCAAGTGTCCTTGAGCAAGACTCTGAACCTCTAATTGCTCCCGATGAGCAGGTTGGTGCCTACTGCCTTGCATGGTTTCCTCCGCCATTGGTGTATGAAAGTAATGCACAATCTATGTAAAGCGCTATATAAATGCACCATTTGACTGACACACACACCACACACACACACTGTACCCTAGCCCTTTTTTTAGGACTCGAACTTCGGCAGGAATTTTCGAGCGAACATCCGGACCATTTGTGTCTAATTAATTTAAAAAATAACCTTTGAGAATGAGATATCCGTCTCGATCAGAGCGCAGCTCGTCTCCCACGCTCTTTATCAATCTCTCTCGTCTCTCCACACACCCACACACACACACACACACACACACACACACACACACACACACACACACACACACACACACACACACACACACACACACACACACACACACACACACACACACACACACACACACACACACACACACAGTGAGTTTAGATAATGTGAGTTTCAGATACATAGGGCTATTATACTGCATGGAAGACACTTACCAACGAAGACGTAATCGTTGGCAGGGTGGGGAAGGGTCTTTGGGTTGCTGAGGCGGACCGCTGTGAGGTTTGTGGTGGAGGCTGGGGTGGTGGAGTTAGGCGGGGGACTCTGTGTGGTTGATCTTTGGGCGGGGCCTGTTGGTGCTATAGCCTCCTCCTTTTTGGGTTCAGGAGGTGGAGCTAAGATGGGACACAAGAAGGTAACAGAGTCAGTGGTGCCTCCTGGTATAAATTGTATGCATTACTGAAGACTGGGTCAGGGTTCTACAAGGAAGAAGCAGACATGTATCATTTCATTTAACCCATTCAGGCCTGACGTCGAAATTTAAAAAAAAAAAAGTTTTCTAAATCATGACAATTTTCGGAAAGATTTGAGGCACATTTTAACGATTTAAAAAAAATAGCAGACCTACAAGTTCATAGCGCGCCACTCGGTGGCGCGCTATGAGCTTGTAGATCTGCTATTTTTCAATAGCTAAATTATAACATAATGTTTAAAACGCTAACGCTAACGTGACATGGATGCGTTCCAGGTCTCAATGGATTAATACATTCATTCATCGTGGTTCTCAATTATCTTCGCGTCAAGGCTGTGTCTCACTATCGTGTTAGAGGTAAGTTGATTTAATTGAAACATCAAGCCTTAGTTTGCGATATAGAGCGCCGAAGTCCCGACGTCACTCGCTCGTCCCCCGGTTCACGGAAGTAATTTCTCTATGGAGAATACCACGGGGTCCTCTTGAAATCGTCTCATACAAGCATTGTGGTCCAAAAATAAACAAGCGGAGGTGTCTCTATCGTTTACGACCGCGAAAATCAAACTAATTCAGTAGCAGTAACATTAGCGTTTTCTCTCAGTCAGTTGATTCTTCATATCCATATGAGTGAAACGGCCGGGATGACATGTTTATTTTTCAAACACAGTTCAAATTTGAGGCGATCTAAAATCCCCCTATGGGGATTAGAATGCAAATAAAAAGTACATGAACCCGTGGACTTTTAGCGCCCTCTACCGATATTGACGTCAGACTTCGGTCCTCTATTGCTGTGTGGTGATGGCGATGAGCCGTAAAGATCGTTCTATGCACACTGTTGGGTTACCTTGTTAACACATTTTGTGCCCAAAACGTCTGTGGACGTCCTGGGTATTACCGCACGTGCATAGTACCCAGGGGGCAAAGGGGGTTGACCTGCATTTGTCATAACATACAAAGTTGTCCACCAGAAATAATATCTATGACCCCATAGGATCACAACCTATATGGACAACTCGGTCAATTTTGTTGCGAAAGTCCAATATGGCCGCCCCCAATATTAGCCCCTATTAGTTATAATGGGGGGTGAATAGGGCAATTTTTTAAACTGAGAGATATTTCCACAAAACTTCTCAGGTTGATCAATGATATGAATACGATTTCTTTTTGTATTGCAAGTTTCCATGAAATCCAATATGGCCGCCACAATATTAGCACCAAGAAAATAGGTTTTGGCTCTAACCAGATGAGCTAGAAATGCAAACTTGGTGTCTATTTCATGGTTTCTGACCATGAGAGACTCACCCTTATTGTGCATATTTACAAGATGGTGGCTACCCGAAATAGTGCTTTACCATGATTTCTACCATGATTGTTGACTTTTTTGGCAAACACAAGCAATATTAATCCATTGGCTAAGATTCATGGCACAGAAGGAACATATTTTCTTGAGCTTGCATATTGTCAAAATGGCTGCAAACATGAAAAAGAAAATACATTACATTTCCTGTCAGATCCTATTACCCAGGGGAGCAAACCACTCCTTTTTTGGATACCTGCATTTGCCATAACATCAAAGGTTGTCCACCAGAAATATCTATGACTCAATAGAATCACAACCTATATGGACACACCGGTCAATTTCTTTGCTGGAAATCCAATATGGCCACCACAATATTAGCCCCCATTAGCCTATAATGCGGGTGAATAGGGCAACATTTTTAACTGAGGGATATTTCCACGAAACTTCACAGGTTGATCAATGATATGAATACCATAATGGTTTGTATTGGAAGTTTCCATGATATCCAATATGGCCAAAACAATACTAGCACCCAGAAAATAGGTTTGGCTATAAATTCTGAACCAGATGAGCTATAAATACAAACTCATGGTTTCTAACCACGAGAGATATATAAATATTTTAGCCATAATTTCCCTCTATTAAGTATTATTGTTTTGGGGTGTTTCTTTGCAGAAAGACATCCCTCTGGCTGTATTTTGGTTTTGTTCTACTGTTTCTGTTGGCATTTCCTCTGTTTATGTTGACAATCATCCCTGGCAGGGACGTGCATCGCCAAGCCGGACATCCCTTCACTGAGTATGGATGGTCTCTCAGTGATGGGAATTCAGTCCCCTGTCCATCTAGAGCCAGCCTGGCCTATGCCAGAAAATCTGTTCATGTGCCAGGGACTGGAGACAAGATGCAGCAGGAGCTTCATTCCATTCCTGACTGGGGATGCATCACCATTATCTTGGACTCTGGCTGGCATCCTGTCATGAAAGGACGCGATGAGATGTCCCTGGACAGCCAAACTTGCCAGGGATCTGCCACAGGCCCTCACGATTGACTGTGTGAAAGGCCTTGGTGAGGTTGACAAACACCATATAGAGACCCTTCTGCTCTCTGCACTTTTCTTGCAGCTGGCAAATGGAAAAGATCATGTTACAGGTACCTCTGCCTCCATGGAAACCACATTGGGATCCAGGGACAACATTCTCAGCATGGCTGATTAGCCGGTTGAGGATGATTCTTGCTAAGATCTTTCCTGTGATGTTCAGGACTCAGGAGGGCTATACCATGATGGTTATCGCAGTATGCCCTGTCCCCTTTACTCTTGTAAACATGCACTATGGATGCGTCCTTGAAGTCTTGAGGGACTTCCCCCTATCCAGATTACCTGGTACAGGTGCCATGCCTCCATTCTTGTAGATGTCTGTGGGCAACCCATCACCTCCTGGTGCCTTTCCAGAAGTGGTTTGTTGGAGTGCTTTCACTGTCTCTGCACTGGTGGGTCAGCCAGATCAGCTTTGATTGGCAGCTGGGGTATCGTGGCAATATCCTCTTCGGAAATTGAGGACTCTCTGTTTAAGACCTCACTGAAGTGCTCTTCCCAGTGTGCAGAGGAGAGGAGCGGACTGGAGTTGAGCCAGTGGTTTTGGGCCCATAAAGAGCACACAGAATGATGCATGCATCTGAGACATTCCCAGTCGGGAATGGAGTGAAGCATCTTGTCTCCAGTCCCTGGCACATGAACAGATTTTCTGGCAGCCTTTGATACAGCTACATGATATTGTCTTGTTCATTGACATAGGCCAGGCTGGCTCTGTAGATGGACAGGGGACTGCATTCCCGTCACTGAGAGACCATCGAGACTCAGTGAAGGAAGGGATGTCCGGCTTGGCGATGCACGTCCCTGCCAGGGATGATTGTCAACATAAACAGAGGAAATGCCAACAAACGGTAGAACAAAACCAAAATACAGCCAGAGGGATGTCTTTCTGCAAAGAAACACCCCAGAACAATAATATCTTTCGTGGTTAGAAACCATGAGTTTGTATTTCTAGCTCATCTGGTTCAGAATTTAGAGCCAAACCATTACTATAGTGTGGTTGTTTCTGTCAACCACACTAATGAATAATTACTATAGTGTGGTTGTTTCTGTCAACCACACTAATGAATAATTACTATAGTCTGGTTGTCTCTGTCAACCACACTAATTAATAATTACTATAGTCTGGTTGTCTCTGTCAACCACACTAATGAAGGTGAAATGTGTGTTCAGAGGAGCGCATATCTCCACCAGGAAGGGTTGAACTCCATATTTGGACAAGTCTGATGTCATCAAGATGACGTCATTACTTGTAGGTCTGTACCAATATATAAGTGGTGGTGTGAGCAACGTGACTGCATTCTGTTACAGAACAACGGTTGAGAAGTATAGATTTCCCAGCCTTGTCTTTGTGTGTAAAATGTTGAGGTGGACTGTGAATCTGAACGGACCAGGAGGATATTATGCAGCAGTGACCGTCGGACACAAGGTGTACGCGATTGGAGGGTGGAACATTAATGTGAGCAACAGTGACCAGGTTGAAGTTCACGTCTTGAACACAGTATCTTTGCGCTGGCGGAAGTTGCCTCTGATGACACCTGGAAGAGAACCTCACCTTGAGGATCCCTCCATGCGTTATGGCCACACAGCTGTGCTGATTGAAGATATTGTCTACCTCTGGGGAGGGTTGACTAACCCAGGTTACTGCAATGTGCTTCATGCGTTTGATGTCGACGCCCACAGATGGTTCAAACCACAGGTTTCTGGGACTGTTCCAACAGAGAGGTACCACCACTCAGCCTGTGTCTTGGGGAATGTCATGTATATTCATGGAGGAAGGAACCAGACTTACACGAATGACAACTACAAGTTGGACACCACCACAATGGTCTGGTCGTTAATTAACACCAGAGGAACTCCACCTCCTGCTTCATTGTGTCACACTGCCACCATCATTGGGACAAAGATGTTTGTATTTGGAGGCTCTAAGGGTCAGTACCACAACACCATCAGAGTATTTGACACAGAGACCAACCACTGTGTGAACACACCTTCTGCACAGCTTCTTCCAGAAGGACGAAGCGGTCATTCAGCCTGTACCTACAATGAAGAGCTGTACATATTTGGTGGCTGGAACGGTAACCTGTTAAATGATGTGTGGAAATTCAGTCCAGAGACCTTCTCCTGGAAGAAGGTTAAACCCAAGGGGAAAGGACCGTCTCCGACGTCAAGGAATTGCTGTTGCATGATGGGAGATCGTATCATCCTCTTTAGAGGAGGAAACAAATCCACTGACCTGTATGTGTTAGACTTCAGTCCCAGCCTCAAGACATTATGTAAGCTAGCAGTTATTCAGTACGGTCTGGAGCAGTCGGACCTCACACATGACATCAGGTGGGAACTGGCAGCCATGACTACCAACAGCAACAACTGGAACAAATAACGTATTTTCTGGGTGCTAGTATTGTGGTGGCCATATTGGATATCATGGAAACTTCCAATACAAAAAATTATGGTATTCATATCATTGATCAACCTGTGAAGTTTTGTTGCCCTATTCACCCGCATTATAGGCTAATGGGGGCTAATGTTGTGGTGGCCATATAGGATTTCCAGCAAAGAAATTGACCGGTGTGTCCACATAGGTTGTGATTCTATTGGGTCATAGATATTTCTGGTGGACAACCTTTGATGTTATGGCAAATGCAGGTATCCAAAAAAGGAGTGGTTTGCCCCCCTGGGTAATAGGATCTGACAGGAAATGTAATGTCTTTTCTTTTTCATTTTTGCAGCCATTTTGACAATATACAAGCTCAAGAAAATATGTTCCTTCTGTGCCATGAATCTTAGCCAATGGATTAATATTGCTTGTGTTTGCCAAAACAGTCAACAATCATGGTAGAAATCATGGTAAAGCACTATTTCGGGTAGCCACCATCTTGTAAATATGCACAATAAGGGTCCAGACACACATGAAAATAGGTATTCCATTGAGTCTCTCATGGTCAGAAACCATGAAATAGACACCAAGTTTGCATTTCTAGCTTATCTGGTTAGAGCCAAAACCTATTTTGTTGGTGCTAATAATGTGGCGGCCATATTGTGGTGGCCATATTGGATTTCATGGAAACTTGCATTACAAAAAATGTCCGTATTCATATCATTGATCAACCTGAGAAGTTTCGTGGAAATATCAATCAGTTTAAATTGTTGCCCTATTCACCCCCCATTATAACTAATAGGGGCTAATATTGGGGGCGGCCATATTGGACTTTCGCAACAAAATTGACCGAGTTGTCCATATAGGTTGTGATCCTATGGGGTCATAGATATTATTTCTGGTGGACAACTTTGTATGTTATGACAAATGCAGGTTTCCTAAAAAAAGGGTGGTTTGCCCCCTGGGTATAGCCCAAGACGTCTGTGGACGTCTTTGAAAAAAAAAGAGAAAAAAAACAAAAAAAAGAAATATATATTTTTTATTAAAAAAAAATCAGAAAAATCAAAACACTTTTTTTGTTTTTTTTTTAACACGTGGTGCCAAAGTTTGTGTTTTCACCATTGAGAATGCATTTGGCGTTTAAATTAAATAACTCAGAAACTATAAAACATTTAAAAGTAAAAAGTTCCAGCATGTGTCTCACAGTCAGCTGAATTATAAAAATCACACCCGTGTGAACTGAGTGGTGTAAGGTTTTATATAGCATGATCAGCTGTGGTCTGACGTAATGTCTGACGTAATTTAAAGATCTTTGGCTAGGTAGGGTCGTCTTCTGATGTGATGATTTGTGACCATGAAGTTGATTCAGCTGGAGTTTTTGTCCGATGTGAGGTATTATATAAGGTAAGGTATTATATAGCCTGATCAGCTCTGATCTGACGTAATGAAATCACACCCGGATGTGATTTCACAACTGGCTTTTTTTGTGCAGAAAAAATGAGCATGGTTGCTACGGTCATCCAGTTCACCCGGGTGTGATTTAATTACGTCAGAAATTATTTTGAACATAGCAACCATGCTCATTTTTTTCTGCACACAAAAGCCAGTTGTAGGAGTGGTTTACACCACTCAAAAATGTGAATGGATTTTCTAGGTGAAAGTGATTTTGGGCAGTTATGCGAAAAATTTTAGGGAGACTTCCAACATGGGCAGTATCTTTTTACTGTGCAGTAATACCTGGTATTGTGACCATGAATCAACTTCATGGTCACAAATCATCACATCAGAAGACGACCCTACCTAGCCAAAGATCTTTAAATTACGTCAGACATTACGTCAGACCACAGCTGATCATGCTATATAAAACCTTACACCACTCAGTTCACACGGGTGTGATTTTTATAATTCAGCTGGAACTTTTTACTTTGAAATGTTTTATAGTTTCTGAGTTATTTAATTTAAACGCCAAATGCATTCTCAATGGTGAAAACACAAACTTTGGCACCACGTGTAAAAAAAAGTGTTTTGACTTTTCTTTAATAAAAAATATATATTTCTTTTTTTTGTTTTTTTTCTCTTTTTTTTTCAAAGACGTCCACAGACGTCTTGGGCTATGCACGTGCGGTAATACCCAGGACGTCCACAGACGTTTTGGGCACAAAATGTGTTAACAAGGTAACCCAACAGTGTGCATAGAACGATCTTTACGGCTCATCGCCATCACCACACAGCAATAGAGGACCGAAGTCTGACGTCAATATCGGTAGAGGGCGCTAAAAGTCCACGGGTTCATGTACTTTTTACTGGCTGTAATACCTGCTATTCTGACTGTAATACCTTGTATTCTGGCTGTAATACCTGCTATTCTGACTGTAATACCTGCTATTCTGGCTGTAATACCTGCTATTCTGGCTGTAATACCTGCTATTCTGGCTGTAATACCTGCTATTCTGACTGTAATACCTTGTATTCTGGCTGTAATACCTGCTATTCTGGCTGTAATACCTGCTATTCTGGCTGTAATACCTGCTATTCTGACTGTAATACCTGCTATTATGACTGTAATACCTGGTACTCTGGCTGTAATACCTGCTATTCTGACTGTAATACCTGCTATTCTGACTGTAATACCTGCTATTCTGACTGTAATACCTGCTATTCTGACTGTAATACCTGCTATTCTGACTGTAATACCTTGTATTCTGGCTGTAATACCTGCTATTCTGACTGTAATACCTGCTATTCTGACTGTAATACCTGCTATTCTGACTGTAATACCTGCTATTCTGACTGTAATACCTGCTATTCTGGCTGTAATACCTGCTATTCTGGCTGTAATACATGCTATTCTGACTGTAATACCTGGTATTCTGGCTGTAATACCTTGTATTCTGGCTGTAATACCTTGTATTCTGGCTGTAATACCTGCTATTCTGGCTGTAATACCTGGTATTCTGGCTGTAATACCTTGTATTCTGGCTGTAATACCTTGTATTCTGGCTGTAATACCTGCTATTCTGACTGTAATACCTGGTATTCTGGCTGTAATACCTTGTATTCTGGCTGTAATACCTTGTATTCTGGCTGTAATACCTGCTATTCTGACTGTAATACCTTGTATTCTGGCCGTCTCTCGCTGTTCTCCGATGATGGTGGACAGAAAGTCTATCTCCTCATCCAGTTCCGGGTAGGTGGTCTCCTTGCCTGGAGAAATATAATAAAACAATATACCGTATTAAAGTCATAATTCACTTCCTTTTAAAACTCTGGGGGATCCGGTCTGTAAAAAGCATAAAAAAATAAATTTTGTTTTACAACAAGGAACAGCAGTAAAGTCATCTACTATTGGACAACAAGCGCCTAATTCATTTATACTTCATCATGAGTAAAATTAATTAAAATATTTTGAAAACAAAAGGTACCAATACAACCAGGTCTGATGTTTATTATTAAAATTGTATATCATCCAAAAAACTGACTCGATATCCTGACTTGAGTCACTTATCATTCAACCCACATGGGAATAGGCCTATCTCACAGCATTTCCCCGCCCCCTTTTTACGCCCCCTTTTGGAGATAGTGGTGTTATTTTTTTTGAGGTCCATAGGCTTCCATGTTAAAAGAGGTATTTTCACAAGCCACAAACTACCGTTTTGTAAAGGTAAGGTTTATTCTACTTATTTGAGTTGTTATACCATTGTGTTTTCTTCATATTATTATCGGTCTTTGAAATTTTAACATTAGGAAATGTACTTAGATTCTCCAGAGAAAAAAAGTGTAAATGCCTAATGTTAAATGACACCACTATCTACCGGAAGTGGGCGTGGAAAGGGGGCTGTGAGATAGGCCTACTGCCAAGCAGTATATTTGTACGGTGGACCCTCTTGTAAACAAGTGTAATGCTTTATAGTGTCGTCCACTCACAGTTAACAGTTTTTTGTATTGAGTTGTGCTTGAAATGTACTGTAATTCTGCAAACTGTTAATAAATACTTCACTCAATCAATCAAGCATTAGCTGGTAAAAAATAAATAAAAGTAAAAATAAAAAGCACATTGCTGCCCCCATGTGGTATGAGCAAATAACTGTAAATATGATGAAAAGCTTAGCAATCAGCATAATGCAGTGCACTGTTCACTGCAGATCAATAACCAACCAAGGCACGAGTGACACACACACACACACACACACACACACACACACACACACACACACACACACACACACACACACACACACACACACACACACACACACACACACACACACACACACACACACACACACACACACACACACACACACACACACACACACACACTAGGCTGAGCAAGAATGACAGCGTGTGCCTCCGCGCGCGTGTATGTCGCAATAATTATGTAAAGTACATTAGATAGAGTGCACGTGGGGTTGGTGTGTGTGTGTGTGCGCGTGCGTGCGTGTGTGTGTGCTGCTGTGCGTGTGTGCACACGTGATGGACGGTGAAAAGAGGCTGCAGGGAGCAAAACACTGACTGTATGACTGTATGCCGTGCATAAAGGTTTTTTCTTCAACAATACGTTTATCGTTACATTTGTTTTTACTTACAAAGACAACCAAATTCTCATATGCATACATATACTCTCCCTCAACCCCTCCCCCATCCCCAACAGATGGGGGGGGGGGGGGGACGACAACAAAACCAGTACAACCGTTTACAGCAATACAAATTGAACATATATCAGAAGAAAAAAAAAACACTACCTTAAGATAAAGTCAAAATGGCACAATAAAATCAAATAAAAACATGACATTTGGGTGTCTCCTCGAACAACGTGTAAACACTGGAACAGTGCGTGGGTGTGTGGGTGCATGTGTGCGTGTGTGTGTGTGTGTGTCGTGCATTAGCCTCGGAGACCGCAGGCGTTTTGTTTTCAAAAGAAAACAAAAACAGCTGCAGTCTAGCCCTACATTTGTTGCCTGACTGAGTGTGTGTGTGTGTGTGTGTGTGTGTGTGTGTGTGTGTGTGGCGCAGGGTGTATTTGTTTGTCTGAGTGTGTGCTTTCTTACTTAGGGAAATGCATACGTTTTAATCCCAGTGATTGAATCTGTATGGTGCAACGCGTGTGCTTTGTGGCAACGCGTGTGTGCGTGCGTGATTGAATGTGGTGCAGTGTGTGTGGGAGGGTGGGTCAGCGCTTTGCTGTCAGAGAGCGCTCCTCTGAGCGTGGGTGGAGGGCAATGAGCATGAAGAGAGAGCAGCGTGTGTGTGTGTGTGTGACGTCACGTGTGTGTGTGTGTGTGTGTGTGAGACAGACAGACAGACAGACAGACAGACAGACAGACAGACAGACAGACAGACAGAAAGAGAGAGAAGGACAGACAGAAAGAGAGAGAGAGACAGACAGACAGACAGACAGAGAGAGAGAGAGAGAGAGAGAGAGACAGACAGACAGAGAGAGAGAGAGACAGACAGACAGACAGAAAGAGAGAGAGAGAGGGACAGACAGACAGAAAGAGAGAGAGGGACAGAAAGAGAGAGAGAGAGAGAGGGACATACAGAGAGAGAGAGAGAGAGAGAGGGACAGACATAAAGAGAGAGAGAGGGACAGAGAGAAAGAGAGAGAGAGAGAGAGAGAGAGAGGACAGACAGAAAGAGAGAGAGGGACATACAGAAAGAGAGAGAGAGAGGGACAGACAGAAAGAGAGAGAGAGGGACAGAGAGAAAGAGAGAGAGAGAGAGAGAGAGAGGGACAGACAGAAAGAGAGAGAGAGAGACAGACAGACAGAACGAGAGAGAGGGACAAAAAGAAAGAGAGAGAGAGACAGGGACAGGGAGAAAGAGAGAGAGACAGACAGAAAGAGAGATAGAGGGACAGATAGAAAGAGGGACAGAAAGAGAGAGAGAGAGAGAGAGAGAGGGACAGACAGAAAGAGAGAGAGAGAGGGACAGACAGACAGAGAGAGAGAGGGACAGACAGACAGAAAGAGAGAGAGAGACAGACAGACAGAAAGAGAGAGAGGGATAAAAAGAAAGAGAGAGAGAGGGACAGACAGAAAGAGAGAGAGAGAGAGGGACAGATAGAAAGAGAGAGCGGGACAGATAGAAAGAGAGAGAGAGAGAGAGATAGGGACAGACAGAAAGAGAGAGAGACAGACAGAAAGAGAGAGAGAGAGAGAGAGGTACAGACAGAAAGAAAGAGAGAGAGAGGGACAGACAGAAATAGAGAGAGAGGGACAGAGAGAAAGAGAGAGAGAGGGACAGACAGAAAGAGAGAGGGACAGACAGAAAGAGAGAGAGAGAGGGACAGACAGAAATAAAGAGAGAGAGAGGGACAGACAGAAAGAGAGAGAGAGGGACAGACAGAAATAGAGAGAGAGAGGGACAGACAGAAAGAGAGAGGGATAAAAAGAAAGAGAGAGAGAGAGAGAGGGACAGACAGAAAGAAAGAGAGAGAGAGGGACAGACAGAAAGAGAGAGAGAGAGAGAGGGACAGACAGAAAGAGAGAGAGGGACAGACAGAAAGAGAGAGAGGGACAGACAGAAAGAGAGAGAGAGCGGGACAGACAGACAGAAAGAGAGAGAGAGAGGGACAGACAGAAAGAGAGAGAGAGGGACAGACAGACAGAAAGAGAGAGAGAGAGAGAGGGACAGACAGAAAGAGAGAGAGAGAGGGACAGACAGAAAGAGAGAGAGAGGGACAGACAGAAAGAGAGAGCGAGAGAGGGACAGAGAGAAAGAGGAACGCACATTCCATTTCCTACAGCGTGAGAGAAGGGGCGGAGCCACTGGCCAAACGCACATTCCATTTCCTACAGTGTGAGAGAAGGGGCGGAGCCACTGGCCAAACACACATTCCATTTCCTACAGCATGAGAGAAGGGGCGGAGCCACTGGCCAAACACACATTCCATTTCCTACAGCGTGAGAGAAGGGGCGGAGCCACTGGCCAAACGCACATTCCATTTCCTACAGCATGAGAGAAGGGGCGGAGCCACTGGCCAAACGCACATTCCATTTCCTACAGCGTGAGAGAAGGGGTGGAGCCATGAGAATAGAAAGCCTGCAGTTTCTATTAGCTTGGATTCCCCATCGATGATGTCACTGGTGGATGAACTGCCCACAGACATCCCATGAGACACAGACCAATATTAGTGGGGGAAAAAAATGTGTGGCATTTTATCATGAACATTAGTGAGGGCCAATTATGGGCGTGTTCGGAAATACCGCACCGGATTATTTAGTTATTAGTTTGAATTGGACAGTGCACCCGCTCAGTGCGCTATTTCCGAATGCACCCTATATGAAGGTAGGTTGAAAAGTGGTGAAGTGGTCCTTTAAAGGAGAATTCCATGCTAGAAGGCTTTATTACCTTTCTTACCTTTCTTTGTAGTTGTTACGTCCCCACCAAAGAGGTATGTGCAAGAACTCCTTATTGGCTATTTCCCCTACCATAAGCCCTCAATGAATTGCATTGAATGGAATGGGAATTGAATGGGGCTATGGGGTGTTGTGCTAATTCGCTTATTTCCATCGAAATAAGTAGTAAAGTGTGCCGCTTGGGATATTATTTACATTATGAAGAGAGGATATATACAAAAACATACAAATTTTGAGCGATGGAAATAAGCGAATTAGCACAACACCCCATAGCCCCATTCAATTCCCATTCAATTCAATGCAATTCATTTAGGGCTTATGGTAGGGGAGATAGCCAATAAGGAGCTTTTGCACAACATAACACCTGGACCTCTTTGGTGGGGACGTAACGACTACAAATAAAGGTAAGAAAGCCTTCTAGCATGGAATTCTCCTTTAATGCCTAAATTGTGAATTGCTAATCCAGGCACGTGCACACACAGGAACCAACTAGTGCTCGAGCCTGCATGATTGCCTTCGTCTGAGAAAAGTGTTTTTTTCCCCCAATTAAACATATTTTGGGCGGGAACCCCTTTTGGTGTTTTAACATCATGTCACACTTTAGCTATTGAAAAATAGCAGATCTACAAGCTCATATCGCGGACCGAGTGTCACGCTCATAGCGCGGACCGAGTGTCACGCTCATAGCGCGGCACCGAGTGTCACGCTCATAGCGCGGCACCGAGACCTACAAGCTACGACCCGTCTGTTTGGCAGATTGTCACTTTTACCATAAGCCGCCACCATGTTCAAAATTGTGTCTGTACAACGCGTGTAGTTCTTAACACAACCGCCCCATTTTCCATCAAATACAAGTAGTACTAACTACTACTACTGTACTAGCTAGGGCATTCACTTCTAGTCATTTTTACTAGTTGACTAGTTGCCTAGTTTACTAGTCGACTAGTTGCTAGTTGTTTAACTACCTATTATGTAAAAAATAAAATAAATTCAAAAAAATAAAATATTTTTTTTTTAAATAAATATTTGTACATTGAAAAACTGTGTACATGGTGACTATAACTATAATCTACCTGATCTTGAGGCCTACAAAATCGGGGAAAAAATAAAAAAATAAAAAATAAACTTTTATTTTTTATGTTTTCTTATCAACTAGTCAACTAGTACCAACAAGGTCGACTAGTAAACTAGTCGACTAGTTGCTTAATGCCCTAACTAGCACTAAATGTCATTCCCTCTCTGCTCTCCATCTCCTTCTCTGCTGTTCCATCGATAGTTGGTGGTGAGAAAGTTGAAAGAAAATAGAGAATGGGCGAACGTGTGTCTCTTCTGCTCCAGACATATATTTTGTATAGTCATTCAGTGAGTGATTTCCCAAAAAAAAACAAAAAAAAAACATCCATTTAGTGAGTCAGATAGACAGTTATGGGAGCTAAGGAGAACCAGCACTCTACAGGGGTAGAGTGGCCGGTAGAACAGCCGGGTGGGAACCGCAAGGTTCCCAGTTCGATCCCTGTGGGCTCCCCCAGAGTTGTCAAAGTGTCCTTGAGCAAGACTCTGAACCCCTAATTGCTCCCGATGTGCAGGTTGGTGCCTTGCATGGTTTCCTCTGCCATTACATCGGTGTATGAATGTGTGACCAGATTTGACTGAGGGACTGCCATTGTATTCTTTTGCATTTTTCATGTAGCCCAATATGAAAGCAGGGAATCATCGCTTCAAATTGACATATTGGTTGTTCAGTTTGACCCATCAGTTTTGGAGATATGTCTTATAGAGTAATGTCTTGCAGAGAAACAGCAAAGCAAAGCAAAGCAAAGTTACTATATTTACCCAGGGTAACTGGACTAAGCATCAGATACTTGTTTACAGCCAGGCCCTGCTCATAGAACATTTCATGGTAGTGGTTCAATGCCTTGCTCAAGGGCACTTCAGCGGTGGTAATTTTAACGTGCCGGTCCGGGGATACGAACTGGCGACCTTCCGGTATCAAGACCGCTCCGCAAACCGTTCGGCCACCGCTGCCACAACAGCGAGTTGAGAGACCAGGCTTGATGAAAGGTTCACTTCTGTGGTCTCTAGTATTACACCTAGCTACAGTTGGGTGCCACCGATATTGTCCCTTATCATTTGACCCATTTAGGCCTGACCTCAAAATTTTAATAAAATCCTTCTAAATCCTCCAGTTTTCTGAAATAAATATTTTCACGATTTTTCAAAAATAGCAGACCTACAAGCTCGTAGTGCGCCACTCGGTGGCGCGCTATGAGCTTGTAGATCTGCTATTTTTCAATAGCTAAATTATAACATAATGTTTAAAACACCAAAAGGGGTTTTGCGCAGATCACGCAAACCTCAGCAAAAAGAAAAGGACAATATCGATGGCCTCCAACTGTACATGTTTAAGACATTTATTTCATATTTACATGTTGATTTCAGCTCTGACACTTATTTCAGACATGCTCTAGTATGGATAAAACATTTTTTTTTTTTTTTTAGTTTTTCTCCTCTGGTGAAAAGCTGGAGTGCGCGATGGCAGGCTCTGACAGTCCAATACTGTAGCTTTCCTAAGCGGCCGGGCGGTAACAGATGACTGATGTACTGGGAAGCTCTCCAGAGTGAATTTCCCATACGAACACATGTTAACAACCACTTTAACCCTACTTTTGGCATGTCATTTTGGTGCAGATTTGCGAAAACCTTTCAAGCGCTTACTTAGTCCACAAATGTGGCCCGTTTCATGAACACACAGCTGTGCCTCTTCAATGCAAAATTATCTCGCCCACCCTTTTATATCTGTATTATTTGTGTGACGTGACAATGATGTTTAATCTTTAACCCATTTAGACCTGAGGCCAATTCTACAAATGCCTTCTAAATCCTGACAGTTTTCTGAAAATCCTATGTTTCTATGTCAGTGGTTCTCAAACATTTTCATGTCAAGGACCCCCCAAAATATATATATAATTGGTTCCAGCGACCTCCCCAGAAGCAAAGATTTGAGTTAAAAATGTTTGCTCTGAAAGAATATAAATTCAAAGATCTGCGCCACATTTTCACGATTTTTCAAAAAATAGCAGATCTGCAAGCTCGTAGCGTGGCACTCGGTGCCGCGCTATGAGCTTGTAGATCTGCCATTTATCAATAGCTAAAGCATAACGTAATGCTTAAAAACACCAAAAGGGGTTCCCGCCCAGAAGGGCTTAATCTTCATGACACGCCACCTTCGGTAGCTCATTAACTCCTTTGCTGCCCCTAGTGTTAGCATGCTGTTACTGCCCCAGGGGCCGCCCGTCCAGGCCTTAGAGTATATATGAATAGAGACGGCACCCGGATGAAACCCTGAGGCGAAATGGACATAGTGGCCGAATTTGATATTGCAGCGTGGGCCCAAACACATGAACGCGCTGGTCCGTTGACTATCATTGTGCACGTTCGCGATGACACGTGAACGCTGAATGCCTGCAATGATAGTCAGCGGCAGCGCGTTCATGTGTTTGGGCCCAATCCATCCCAGAATGCACTCTGTTCCTACCCAGAATGCACAGTGAAATCGCCTCATGCGCTTTTGAGCAACTTAATGCAAGTGGATGGGAGGAGAACTCGGGTGCCGTCTCTATTCATATATACTCTAAGGTCCAGGCCCACTATACGGAGCTTGTTGTCCTTCCGGGTTAAACAGGAAGGTGGGGGGCCTCCGGAAGTGGAACGACACCACACAACACAGCCCCCAGCCTTTAGCTCGCAGTACAAGCAGCTACATTTTTTCAGCGATGAGATACAAACTCACAAATGATTTACGATCGTCGGGTTGCGCGGCGGCTCACCATGGACAGCTCTCGAACCCAGTGGCGTGCACAGATAGACACTAGGGGGTGCTAGAGCACCCCCTACCCTTTTGGCAATGTGCCCTTTTGAAAAAAAAAGAAAAAAAAACCTTTTTTTTTCTTCTTTTTTTTTGATTTTTCAAAAATAGCAGACCTACAAGTTCATAGCGCGCCACTCGGTGGCGCGCTATGAGCTTGTAGATCTGCTATTTTTCAATAGCTAAAGCATAACATAATGCTAACACCAAAAGGGGTTCCCGCCCAAAATGGATTAAGGCAACCGGCCGGTTCCACGCGCTGCACAAGGTGCCCTTTTTTAACTTGAGCACCTGCCCCTCTAAATGTCTGTGCACGCCACTGCTCGAACCTCTGGAGATACGGCGCTTTGAAAATCAGGTTATAATGGCTCAACGGAGCTGGATTTAGAAATCGCATCGCGTCGCTGGTGAAGGAGGAGGTGGATACTACCCGGGGCAATGCTAAAAAAGGTACACAAACGGTCGGCGCGTTCATATATGGATTAAACGGTCGTCTACGCTTATAAGCGTCGCTGGCATTGATAGGTCCCAATAGCCTAGCTACGTTTAAAAGCGTAGATGGCAATAAAATAATGAACACATGCATGACTAACAGCCCCCGCAGAGGGAGGGCAGGAAGACAAGACGCTCACAAAGCCCATTAGACCCTAAAGGATCATCTTTTGCTTTGGGGATTATTCTTATTTTTTGAGTGGTGTAAACCACTCCTACAACTGGCTTTGTTAGTCTGTCTGTCTGTCTGTCTGTCTGTGCAAAAAAAAATGAGCATGGTTGATGCTGATTGGTTGATGCTGATTTCATTACGTCAGACATTACGTCAGAACACAGCTGATCAGGCTATATAATACCCTACACCACTCAGTTCACACGGGTGTGATTTTTGCGTAACAGTTGACTCACATGCTGTACACAGTCAGGGGACATCTAGAGAGATGCAGGAATAATACATAGATTTACAATCTGTGTTCCGAGTGCCCCGACTCCGACCCTTGCACTCTTTTTTTTTTTTACCCATGGCTGCTGCTATTATTTTCGCTCCTATGCCACCAAAATGTGGAACGCCCTACCAACAGTCATTAAGACATGCGAATCCCTTGACTCCTTCAAAACCGCTCTCAAAGGGCACCTACGGACGGCTGAAATTCGAAACGGGCCCCCTGTAAAATCTGAACCCACCCCCTTTTCCCCCTCACTGTATACGTTTCTTTTCCCTTTTTACCTCATTTATGATGAATTCCTGTTCTCTTTGTTTTTGGCTATATAGAAGTGTCTATTATTTGTACGTCTCTAAATGTTTTGATGATTTGAACATGGTGGACCATCTTGTAAACAAGTGTAATGCTTTATTGGGTCGTCCACTCACAGTTAACAGTCTTTGTATTGAGTTGTGCTTGAAATGTACTGTAATTCTGCAAACTGTTAATAAATATTTCAATCAATCAATCAATCAATCAATCAATTGTAAGGGTGGTGTCATGGCAGAATAATGCCGAAAGGGTAAACCCTAGTAGAAAAAACGACCAATAACGATAGAATACAATTGATCAGAGTTGAAAGGATCAACGTGAGAAGTATAACGATAAAGGGTGTGAAGCTGTGGAATACATGTGATGATGAACTGAAAGACTGTGGCGCTAAGGATAAACTTTAGAAGGTATTCAAAAACAAAGTATTAAATAGCTACACAGAGTAAAGGTTCAAATCAAGTGTTACTGGGTTTTTGGCCATAGTGCTATGAAGTGCCATTAGTTTTTTTGTGAAAATATTACTACTGTGACTATTATTAGCATATTGTTTTGTTTGTTTAAAAAAAAAAAAAGGCATGTAAGCACTTTTATTTCATTATTTTACTTGAATATTGCATTGTTCAGTAGAAATAAGACACATGCACTGTTTTTGTTTGAAAACCTGTAAAAGGGGTATACATCTATATTTTTATTTGTATTATTTTATTTTAAGTTAAATGACAAAAGGGTAGACGTAATAAGCCTAGGCTTCAGTCTATACCTTTTTTTTCCAGACTAAGAAAAGAAAACTGTGATGAACTAAGAATGTTTGTGTATGGAGAAAAACAACAACAACTAATACACTAAATCAGTGTTATGTTATTGCCTTGACATGTGCTGTCCTTTCCCACGGTGTGCTTAGGCCTGTCACGATTACAAATTGACCATTGCTTGTCTCACAAATAATAGCGATTAACAATTTAATTGTGTTTTTTGGCGTTGGGACATTGGAACATTATGGATAAAGAATACATTTCTGTTTGCCTGGTAAGCAAACAATGCACAGGGCAGATATGACAAATAAATGAACTATACAAAGAAATGACCGACTACTAAAAAAAAAGGAAAAAGGTTGAAAAAGATTGCGAAAATAAATAGCTGATCTACAAGGTTGCACCGCGTCACAAAATGACACGGTGCTATTTCTGATGTCTGAAACATTTATAACATGGAAACGATTGACGATTATGAGAAAAAAAAACTGTGATTTGATTTGATTATTTCAAATAATTGCGATTAGACGACTGTGTAATCATGGCGACAGGCCTATAGTTTTGTGCTAATGTGAAAGCGCACTGCCAACATCTCGCATACAGAAGACATTTTCTGGGGGTGGGATGGGGGGGGGGGGGGGGACGACTCACCAACATGTGGGGCAGCATGTATTCTCCTCTTGACCATACATTTGCCGTGTGAGTTTTCCACCAGGGGACTGAGACAGGAACCACAGTGCGAGTCGGGGGGCAGACAGAGGTGGCGCCCTGCCCGGGCACAGTCCAAATGCCGTGGGCATAGATTGTGTGATCCTGTTAAGAGAGGCAGACAAAGACATGAACGCGGACATTAATAAGAGATCAGCTTGAAAAAGGATAGCGCAGATTTAAAAAGATACACAGGAGCAGGAGGAGGCATGAAATGAGGGACATTTGTAAAACAAACAAACAAAAAAAAAACATGCAAGGCGACGCGTACACACATCCCACAGCATTATAATATCGCCTGTCAATTATGGACGACGTCGACGTGTGTGTCAATTTTACATTTGTTTACTCCAGAAACTCCAGACTACAACGGACAATGAAAACACAATGAATATAGATCATCCATCTCAAGTAAGTCTGTGTAAGATTCCCCCATTCTGGGCGGGAACCCCTTTTGGTGTTTTAAGCATGGTGTTATGCTTTAGCTATTGAACAAATTAGCAGATCTACAAGCTCATAGCGCGCCACCGAGTGCCGCGCTACGAGCTTGCAGAGCTCGTAGCAGAGCGCTACGAGCTCTGCTATTTTTGAAAAATCGTGAAAATGTGCATTAGTATATTCTTTCAGAGCGAACGTTTCTAACTCAAATATTTGCTTCTGGGAGGTCCCTGGAACAACATATTTTCAGATGGGGGTCGGCGGCCAATTACATATATGTTTGGGGGTCCTTGACATGAAAATGTTTGAGAACGACTGACATAGAAACGTGAGGTTTTTCAGAAAACTGTCAGGATTTAGGAGACATTTGTAGAATCGTCCGCAGTTCTAAATGGGTTAAAAAGAGGTTGACAGCTAGATGAGCTCATCAATCTTGCTGGTATCATCTATTGTAGGCTGCTGAGTGACCATGGCAACATAAAGAGTATGAAGAGGAAAAATAGCCCTGAGAGAGAAATATGAAATATGTGCTGCTAATCACAAACCAAGACGCGTTATATTCGACGAACATCAGCATTCATTTCACAGCTTTGTGTCAAAATCTATTACATTTCCCAGCCATGTAGACATAAAACCAACATTCTTTATTTTGAAGCATAACTTATTGCTCCCAATGACTGCACAGAAGTGTTTGACGATTTTTATAGCAGAGGATATATATATATATATATATATATATATATATATATATATAGACCAATTATTTGTTTACAAACATTGGGACTGGGCACACGGGTGACTGTTTCATGTAATCAATTCCCAACAGATCTCCAAACCTGTTGTTTTGGGGAGCGCTGGATGCAGTCCATTCAACCTCCTCTTGTGAGTTGGCTAGTGAGATGCACCCTAGGATACATTTATACTTCAAAGCGCAACAGTGTTGAGCACAGAGAACAGCTGATATACAAGCTCACGTCGCATCACAGATGCGACTGTTGTGAGCGTAGAGGTCTGCGTGCGCGACACCATCGCGGGACGAAGCATACATTATACTTGATGGACTGCAGGTGCGCGTGCAGCCGTGGACAAACAGGCACTGCTGCCGTGATCATGAGCGCACCTCCCGTTCTTATGACAGCGACTGGAGGTGTGGTTTTGAGGACAACTGTTTTGAATTGTTATTATTGTTCAACAGAAACCAAGGACTATATAATATATAGTCCTTGGTTTCTGTTGTGTTATTATTTCAAGGGCGAGAGATCACAATAAAAATCCTAATCCTTCTTCCTCCACACTGGGAGAAAAACAGCATCTGAAAGTTTGATGGGGCATTTTTTACACGTGAGTGCAGTTAGAACTTTTCCATTGCATCTTATGAGCGGTGGTGTTCTTCTGCAGCCCTTATGCGCGCGCATGCTGTTTCTTATCAGTGAGACGCCGTCTCTTAAGGCGCATACATACATATATATATATATATATATATATATATATATATATATATATATATATATATATATATATAGATATAGATAGATTCTGCTTGTAGCAAAGCATCTTCAATGTTTACTTCACCTATACACATACACAGAGAGAGATTTTTCCAGCTGATTTTGTGATACTACACATTTGATGTGAGAGATATAGTGTAGTTTAGTCATATATTAGTCACCTGGAATGTTGTAGTGTTAGTCTAGTTTTAGTCGACTAAATGTCATAAGATTTTAGTCGACTAAATCTGCAGAATCTGCAGTTCATTTAGTGAACTAAAATGTATTTTGGCGGGCCTCGATGCCGTCATGACTGTTTTTACACTTGCTGAAAATAGCTGATCATCTACATCTACAAGCTCGCAGCACGACGCGTTGTGAGCTATTTTCAACATGCAACTAATTGTAAAATGACGTATACTGGATCTCTTGTCCACTAGTCCCTTCCTAATATTTTAGTCTAGTTTGACGGTATATTTAGTCTTAGTTTTAGTCATCATAGCTTAGTTTTCATTTAGTTTCCATTTAGTTTTCGTCAGTGAAAAAAAGGTTTATTAGGTTAGGTTATTTTCCGTCTTAGTTTTAGTCGACGATATCAACACTGGCAGTGTGCAGCCGGCCAGTGGAAGATAACTTTCCATGGAGAGTGTGTAGCAGCTGATGATGGGTGCTGAAAACAGGTCAAAGGTCAAGCATGGACCTTTTTTTCACGGCAGCCATGTTGATGATGTCATGATGATGATGATGTCATGTTGATGATGTTATTGCCATGTTATTTCCTTGATTTCCAACATACAGTAACAGTACGTTTTAACAGCGGGAGACCGTGGAGACCAACGGCGAGCGTCGCTTGAATGTCATTGGCGATCGCCCAATCGCCCACTATCGCCGGGCGACGTCGCCCAAAAGATGAATTATTTTTATCTTTTCGGCCGACGTTCCTCCGCCCACTTTTCGACCATCGCCTGTTCGCCTGCTATCGCCTCTATTGCCAGTAGTACTTACTTACTTACTTACTAGTTGCCGGGCAGTGGCGTGCACAGACATTTAGAGGGGCAGGTGCTCAAGTTAAAAAAGGGCACCTTGTGCAGCGCGTGGAACCGGCCGGTTGCCTTAATCCATTTTGGGCGGGAACCCCTTTTGGTGTTAGCATTATGTTATGCTTTAGCTATTGAAAAATAGCAGATCTACAAGTTCATAGCGCGCCACCGAGTGGCGCGCTATTAACTTGTAGGTCTGCTATTTTTGAAAAATCAAAAAAAAAGAAAAAAAAAATGTTTTTCTCTTTTTTTTTCAAAAGGGCACATTGCCAAAAGGTCAGGGGGTGCTCTAGCACCCCCTAGTGTCTATCTGTGCACGCCACTGTTGCCGGGTCCCACTGACAAATAATGCACTTCCGGAATATTCGTCTGGCTGTCGCCCACTGTTACCGTAAGGCTTAGTGTCGCAGAGCCTTTCCAGTTCCAACGTGCACAATAGCAGCACCCCGACTCTGTTTGACTTGACATAGTCAGGGTTGGAACGAACCCTTATCACCAGAATCTTATCAGTCACGGTCAAATCTGTGGTTGTTTTTTTTGTTTTGTTTTTTAAGATATTTTTTTGCGGCTTACGCCTTTTATTGTTTTTTTTGAAGGGACAGACAGTAGGCTGACAGGAAACGGGAGAGAGATGGGGGAAGACATGCAGTAAAGGCCGTGTCGGGCTCGGGAGTCGAACCCGCGGCACACTGCGACTGGATTACCAGTCGGGTGCCCAGACGGTTACGCCACCGCCTGGGCAAATCTGTGGTTGTTTTTGAACATACTGAGGTAGGTAATGGCTGATATAAGTAGTCACACACGGCCTGACTCTAACCAATTAGACTAGGCCATATCAACACAGTGGCCATATCGGCATTTTGCATTGAAAAAGCAGGGGGCGGAATTTCTTTAACTTAATGGCAAGATGGCCGCCGTGTGAATATGGTCTCTACACACATGTTGTATAAGGCAACGGTACTAAAAAAACGGCAGTTTTTAGCCCAAGGAGTGCATTTCGTGCAAAACAAATGCTTGCAATAGATTCATGTGATTTAATGTATCCTTGCAATAAAGTCAAACACATGCCTGCTGTGTGTGCTTTGGTCATTTTCTAATTGATACAGATTTTTTGTTGTCGTTGTTGTTGATTTGTTTTGCTAGCCCCTCCTACGCACAGCTTTGTGTGTTTTGTACCATGGAACGTGATGATTTGATAATTGGCTGAGCACGGAATGTGATGATGCATGATGATAAGAGCGCCCCTCACTTCACAGTTCACACGAGTGTGATTTTTGTTTGGTTTTTTTGGCAAACAAACGGGAGAAGGGCGCACACCAGTTTTGATGAGGCGCTGACGACCTTGGTGACTACGTCTACACGTGATGAAAAAGCAGCACACTCATAGCCACGACGGTGACGACATGTGTTGTTTTTGGCGGCAAATTTCCATTTTAGTTTTTGCGAACTAAGTGAGCACTAACTATAGAAGCTGACCAAAACTGTCTGTCTGTCTGTGTGTCAGTCTGTGTGTCACGCTGTAACACCACCCGCCCGCCACCAGAGGGCAACTGAAATTGGAACGATACAGAGGTCTGTGTGTGTGTGTGTGTGTGTGTGTGTGTCAGACTGCCACAACATCTTCGTTCGCTTCCCGCGTTTACGCGTCTTACTTGTAGTCATAGTCTCTTGATTAGTTTTCACTTAGTTTTGGTCACATTTTAGTCACCTGGAATGTGTTAGTGTTGGTTTAGTTTTAGTCAACTAAATGTCATGAGATGAGTCATGAGTCGACTAAATCTACAGGTGATTTAGTAGACTAAAATGTGTTTTGGCGGGGCCTTGATGCCGTCGTAATGACTGTTTTTACATTTGCTGAAAATGCATTTACTTTTGCTGAAAATGCTGAAAATAGCCGATCTACAAGCTCACAACGCGTCGCAGCGCAACCAAGTGTAAAATGACGTATGCTGGATCTCTTGTCCACTAGTCCCTTCCTGACATTTTAGTCTAGTTTTTATTTGTTGACGAAATTGTCAATATATTTAGTCTTAGTTTTAGTCATCATAGCTTAGTTTTTATTTAGTTTCCATCAGTGAAAAAAGGTAGTCGACGAACATTTTTCGTCTTAGTTTTAAGTCGACGAAATCAACACTGGTGACGACGCAGGATCATTTATTGATACCAATGTCTCGACCCGGAAAGGTCTTCTTCGGGGATGGTTTGTTGGCATACAGTTGGGTGCCACCGATATTGTCCCTCATCATTTGACCCATTTAGGCCTGACCTCACCATTTTAAAAAATCCTTCTAAATCCTCCAGTTTTCTGAAATAAATATTTTCACGATTTTTCAAAAATAGCAGACCTACAAGCTCGTAGCGCGCCACTCGGTGCCGCACTATGAGCTTGTAGATCTGCTATTTTTCAATAGCTAAATTATAACATAATGTTTAAAACACCAAAAGGGGTTCCCGCCCAAAATGGGTTAACTGTCCTTTTGCGCAGATCACGCAAACCTCAGCAAAAAGAAAAGGACAATATCGATGGCCTCCAACTGTATGGACCTCTGGCAAGGGACTGTAACTGAAATAGCCACATTTACATCACAGAGAGAGAATAGTGATTTGTATGCTTTGTCCCTGCTGAATGGTAATGAATGACAAAACATGTACACTGCTAATTTGGTGGTGTGTGGCTACTTGAATCACTGATTGTTAGGTAATATAAAAAAAAAAGTAAATAAATAGATTAGTTTGAAAGAGTATGTATTGTACCTAGCTACTGTGCTTTAAAATTATTTGTTTTAATTTTATGACGTCTCACTGTGTGTGCGTGCGTGCGTGCGTGCGTGCGTGCGTGCGTGCGTGCGTGCGTGCGTGCATGTGTGCGTGCGTGCGTGCGTGTCCGCCAGTAATAGTATAAATGGGGAAAAAAGATTCTAAAGAGATGCAGTCCATTTATTATAATGAACTATTGTTATGTAGTGGCAAACTGAAACGGTGACTTTGGGGATTTGTCACAGTCTTTGTCTTTTGGTTCCTCAAGTACAGTATAATGCAAACCAGTGAAACTTCACGAGCTGTAATGTAACACTTGTCAATTACGTAATTACGTTATTTCCCCCAAATAATCCATGATGCACAGTTGCACACAACTAGAATAATCTTTTGCAGGGATGGAATGATTTGGTTTGGTTTCGCCCCAGAGAAGACAAGAAGCCGAACGCTTCCCGACAAGGCCATTGCATTGCGAATGGCTTAAAATGTCTATGGATAATATGAAATGCGTATTGTTGCGCACCCTGCTGCCAAGACAATGATTAAAGAAATGTATTAGTCTCAAGCAGGGGTTTTCAACAGGTGGTCCGTGGGCCACTGGTGGTCCGTGGAAGTATTGTGTGTGGTCCCGACATACATTTAGTAGGATTTGTTGATTTAAAAAATATATATATCTTTCCACTAGTGACCTATGACGACCATCCATGTATTTACTGACAAGTAGGAGGTCAAGAAATTCAACAGAAAAGGGGGAGTTAGAATCTCAAGAGGGGGCCGAGTAGTGCACCGGATTGTCTGGTTGAGTCATTATTATTAGGACATTAAATTATTAGTGGACCATTGGTTGAGAAACAGTGGGATGTATACACATGGGATGCACACACAGTGGTCCCCCAGGTCGACTCTAAGTCTCGTTCACACTCGGCTGAAAACCCCTCGGTCTAAAAAAACTAAAGCTATTATCCATATTAAATCCTTCTGCCTGTTCTACAGACTTCCTCTGTGTTGCACAGCCCAGCTCTCTAAACCTAGGTACCGGTTGCCATGACGACTGCCGTGGCAACGGAAATATTTGTGACATCATCCTCAGGGGGTGAGTCACCGCGTGGATGCTGGGGTCTCTCTCGGTCTCCCAGACTGCAGTATAAAACACACGTATATAAAGTCATGGACAAACGGGAGAGAAGGAGACGGACGTGGAGGATTGTAATGGTGGGAATACATGAATACAATGCCTTTGTTCCACTAGAAGACTAGTCCGTTTAACTTATTGTTAAACATCTGCATTACTTAACCCATTTAGGCCCGACGTCGAGAAAAAAAAAAAAACGTTCGTTCTGAAAGAATATATATTCAATGATTTGTGCCGCATTTTTACGATTTTTCAAAAATAGCAGACCTACAAGCTCGTAGCGCGCCACTCGGTGGCGCGCTATGAGCTTGTAGATCTGCTATTTTTCCAATAGTAAAGTATAACATAATGCTTAGTTAAAACACCAAAAAGGGGTTCCCACCCAGAATGGGTTCATTTACAAGACGTCTTCTAGTACAATCAGAGAATGTACAAGGATTGTTATTTTTGATCAACGTTTGCCTGTTATCTCTCCTAATGGTACCAACATCAAACACATCAATTGTGGACAAAATCTTAACCAGCGAAATATTCTACGTTTTGGGTCAGATGGGGCTAAATCTCATCAAAACGGTGTTCCGTGGCTCAAATGCCCAATACATAATGGACGTTGAAATAAAAATGGTTTAAAACCACTGGACTATAGCTCAAAATGACAGCAATAAAGATTCATGAACAATCATGCATTAAAATAAAAATACCAACAAAAGTCACATTCTGTGACGCATGCTCTATATCTGGCCTCCATGCTGGCTGTTTGATTTCACCCCTTATTGAACATGACAGAGGGATTACTGGGATGCCATCGATGTGGGCTAATTGCCCATTTCTGCTCATGCCTGGGTCACATTTGCACAGCAGCAGCACACGTCTTCCCACGATGGCCATGCATTAACAAAACTATTTCAGACAAACAAGGCATTTTTTCTTATGAATTCTCCAATTAGGCTGGTTTAAAGGAGCATTCAGTGATTTGGGTGATTTGGAAAACCACCCAGTCCGCCCCGGTAACAAAATGTGCACATGCACGCTCTACAGTGGGGGGAAGTGCAACAGGCCAAGAGCATGTGCACCAAGGCCCGCCCACACTCGATCATGATTGGAGAAAGGCCCTTCTCATCCTGATTGGATGAAGGCTTTGCCACCCGCCACCAAAACTGAAACTAGGGTTTTTTGACCCCAGGGGCTCACTGGGGACAGTGAGGAACTCCTTATATGGTCAGCACACTCTATAGTAGGGAGGATTATCCAAAAAAATAAAAAAAAATAAGTGATATTTGAATGAAGTGAAATCACTGAATATACCTTTAATGAATGCTACATACAAAAAAGAATGTGCATATTTGAAATGTAACCTATTATTATACTATAGATGTTGAAATCCTGGCGTTAGATTAATCAAACTTAGTTCCTGGCTGTACCATTATTGTAGTGTCCCCAAAAGACCGCTGAAAATGCGATCACAATTGAATACCGCATTGCATTCCTGACGGCTGCCAAGTCCATTTAGGACTTACACAGTGGCAAATCTATGCAAAGTTTTACTACCACTAACGTGGAGGAGGCAAAGTACTTGTACAATGCCATCAACTGTTCCGCTAAAAAACACAATGGAATCGAGGGCATCCATCCTGTGGTTCGGAATCGGGAGTGAAGCAGCTAAACTGTGTGCGATACCTTGTCAAATAACTTAAGCCTTGATATACAAGCTTTAGCTCCACAACTGTAAGGAGCGAACTAACGTAAATATATAATATATATTTACGTTAGTTCGCTCCTTACAGTTCTATATATATATTATATGGAAATAAGAATAAGTACATATATATATATATTTAACGAACCATAATCAGAAAATAACACCAAAAATAACAATAATAAACGGCTCGCCGTTACACATTTATTTATGATTTAAAATTTAAAATGCATATTTAGTCAACGTTTTTTTTTGCACTTTAATGGCATTGGCATGAGGTTTAGGCCTGCAGCTATCAATTATTTTCTTTCTATTGATTACATTTTTCCAACTAATTTATGAATCATACATCAACACTTCGACTAACCACTTAAGTGACGACAGTGTTATGCAATAACATCGCATTTCACAGAGTTTGACTTTAAAAATAATTGCCTATAAAGGACAAAATAGGGATAGATTATTAATTGATTTTTGATTTTTAATAACTGATTCGTTTGATATTGTTGTACCCTTACTGAAGTAAGCCAAAAAAAAAAGAAAATAAAAGAAAATAAATAAATAAATAAGTGTAGCATTTGGAACTTAGGTGAAAACACCCAAAAACATTTCTTCTAAAACATGTCACTTGTCAACACACAGATTAATATAAAGCAGGATTTGAATATACGGTAAGCTATACGTTCCCACGGTGAGCTTCTCTCTCCCCTCTAATTCCACAGTTCCCTAGCAACAACTTTGTCCTGTTTAATCAAAAAAAAAACACGTGAAAGAGAAAAATACTTTGTGTTCTCCTCTCCCGTCTCGCTTTCCTCATCTCAAGGCCTACTGCGTGTTGTGTCTCTCCTCCAGTGTTCCACATGTCACAACTAATACACAATTCATAATTACAGACATATACAGGCTTATTAGTGTCTGTCTGGGCAATATGAATGCCAACTATAATATCATTAGCCGAATAATACCCTTTCCCGCGGCCACAACACAGGTATTAACAGTGAAATGACAGTGGGTCAAAAGAGCACAACAAGGCCTGGGCCGTGGCTCAGCGGTCCAGGCACCTTGGCTGGCAATCCAGTCTGGCAGTGTGCCGCGGGTTCGACTGCCGATCCCGACGGCCTTTACTGTCAGCCTACTGTCTGTCCCTCCATAAAAAATATAAAATAAAGGCGAAAGCCACAAAAAATACATTTAAAAAAAGAGCACAACAAATAATAATAAAGTACATTAACCAGCTGAAAACGGGTCTGCTTCTTTGCTCAGCAGCAAAAGAAAACATGGAGAAAATCACATATGTCAATAAAACATTATTCACAAAATGTTGTCTATAGCAGTGGTTCTCAAAAGTGGGGTCCGGGGACCCCCAGGGATCCTTGAGGCAGTTCCAGGGCATCCCCAGCTAAATTATAGTTTGGAACCAAATGGGCCCTTATGTTTCTGAAACTCTGAGTTCCCTCAGCGTGGGATTTTGGGGGTACGGCACGCTCACGTCGGCGCGGCATTTACGAAGTGATCGCATACAGCCGATCATTGCGTAATTTCGGTCGTTGCGTTGATAAAGGTGACGCCTGAGATCAATCTGGCACGCCCTGTGAAATCAAGCCTCGCCCTCGTTTTTTGCGACATGAACAACTGCAATACGACCAAACAACGTATGGAAACCATAGTTACATGATGGGAAAGCCAATTAAGGTTTCCCCCTCTCGCCCTCACTTGCGTGTCAATCTGTCATGTCCGTGCACGCACGCACGCACGCACGCATCTATGCAAGCATCTATGCAAGTGTGCATTTTGGCATGTGAGCAGGCCTGGAATTTCATCCTTTTAGGGGCAAGGCCACTTGGCCTTTAGTGTGGTCAACTTTTTGAGGGCACAAGGCCAAGTGCCAGGGCATGAAGGCCATCAATTAAAACAATGATTTTAAGTCCCCGGTCATCATTATTTTAGCTTAAAGGTTAAGGATGATTACATTTTTTTTAATTTAAAGGCGAACATTGGTTCAGAACAGTTATTCTTAAATAGGCTACATTCATTTTTATAGCCCTATGTTTCTGTTCTGCCTTGTTTGTTTTTCTTCTGCTATAGTCACAACTGTGTGATATGTTCCTTGTTTTTGTTTTCTTCTATTGTTTATACTGTGCAAATTGTTCAGCACCTTCTAACTTTGTTTCAAAAGGTGCTTTATAAATAACATTTACTTAATTACTTACATAACTTTTGAATGAGGGCTTGGTTTAGAAAAGCCTATATTTTGTGCTAAAGTAATATATTGAATAACATATAAATGTAGATTTTAAGGCTAGACTGGCATATGGCATTGTGGGGCTGCAGGACTGAGGACTCTGGAGATAAGTCAAGTGTAAAAAGCATTTTGTACAATTGTGTGCTTATGAACATTTACCACGTTATGTCCGCATTGATACAGAAATGAATGATTATTAAGCGAGCGACGCGTGGTGTACAGTGAGCGCGCTCTGGTGCTTGGCTACTAGCGTTTGGCTAGCGATATTAGCCGTGTAGTGGCCAGCGTTGGCTGTTTAAACAATTTACTCTGTCAACTAACGTAGCAGACGATAGCGTGGTAAATGGTGGAGGAGTCCTGCAGTCTATGCTGTTGCGTGGTGTTGTTTTGTGAGTTTATATGTCCATGAAGACGAGTCACGTTGGTCTTAACACACGGGCTCTGTGTGATAATAATCCTGAAGCGCTGAGTGTCAGTGTGAGTGAGAGCTGTCAGTGCGTGTATGCGTGCATGGAGCGGAGGAGGAGGAGGGAGGAGGCAAAGTAACGCGAAAGAATCAAACCACTTGGCAAATGGCAACACAACTACAATAGCCTACAGACAATACAAGTCTGCGCGAGACGTTTGGGGAAGGTTACCGTAATGACTGGAAAATTGCGCAGAGGACAAACGGTAAAATGAACTGCTGTGGGCGCCGGTCGGGGCACATGGGCACCGCGGCCACTGTGGCCGTCTGGGCATATACTTTTTCGAGGGGCACAAGGCCAAAGAGAGGGGCAACGACGGCCATGGCCGCCGTGAAATTCCTGCCCTGCATGTGAGTCCTACAACCTTTGTCAAGTATAGGCTTTGAATATATATTCTTTCAGAGCGAACGTTTTTAACTCAAATCTTTACTTCTGGGGGGTCCCTGGAACAACATATTTTGAGATAATTTTTGGGGTCCACTGACATAGAAACATAGGGTTTTTCAGAAAACTGTCATGATTTAGAAGACATCTTGTAGAATCGTCCTCAGGCCTAAACGGGTTAATGACAGATACAGTAGCTGGCAACAGTGAACAAGGCAGCCAGAAACTCATAATCAACGTTTATCAGCAGTTCAGACAATGCTCCTCCGCTTGTCTACGGCAGAAAAACAGGAGCAGACAAAGTCAACGACAGCTCCCGGCCTGACGTGAATTTTGGCCTGGCGTAGGCCAAAATTCGAGTTCACGCTGGAATGATGAATGCCGAAATTTGCGGTGATTGATAAATGAGGGCCTGAGAGTGTACAAATGGAACCATTTGGTTCCATTTGTACACTCTCAGAGGTAAATATTAACATTAATTTTACAAAATAAATGGGGGTTAGCATTTTGAAAGAACTCACCACACACACAAACTAAAACTGGTTACTACTTTGGTGGTCACCTTATCACCTAAAGCAGGGGTTCTCAACCCATGGGTCGCGACCCCTCGGGGGGTCGCCAAATTATTTTAAGGGGTCCCCAAATTATTAAAAAAAAAAAAATATATATATATATATATATATATATATATATATTTTTTTTTTATTTTCACGATTTTTCAAAAATAGCAGACCTACAAGCTCGTAGCGCGCCACTCGGTGGCGCGCTACGAGCTTGTAGATCTGCTATTTTTCAATAGCTAAATTATAACAATGCTTAAAACACGAAAAGGGGTTCCCGCCCAAAATGGTTTAAGGTTATTGTAGCAGTCAATTTATATTGGGGGTCGGGAGGGGGCGGGGCGGGGGTCCCGA
The DNA here is from genome assembly GCF_951216825.1 of Electrona antarctica. Classification (NCBI taxonomy): domain Eukaryota; kingdom Metazoa; phylum Chordata; class Actinopteri; order Myctophiformes; family Myctophidae; genus Electrona; species Electrona antarctica. Next base: position 49,779,451 of record NC_136793.1, read on the forward strand.
GACATTGCCAAAGCATTTCCGAGGGTCCCCGGCCAAAAACGTTGAGAACCCCTGACCTAAAGTATGAAAAGGACCTTAGTTGTCAGCTACCCTTCCACTTTATTTGGTCAGAGATGTCATGGCGCTTAAAGGCTCAATCATAGTCTGGACTTTCGGTGATGAGGTGACCACCGCTCCGGTGGTGAGCTGACCACCGGAGCTGGAATAACGTTGAACGGTAGCCAGTAAAAACAGAGAGAAGGGCTGGGGCGGTGGCGGTGGTTTGCTCTTCACCGCGGCTCGTGACGTCATGTTGTAGTTCGGTGGTCACATCACCACCGAAAATCCAGACTATGTATGAGCCTTAACGTGGTATGTAGCCTATAATATAGGCAATGCTGTGAATAAAGTTGTATTATTCCGAAAATAAAACGCATCTAAAACGTGTTTTGAGTACATACAAAAATGCACTTTCAATCAAATAATTGTGTGTAGTCTGTCAGGATGTTGTTGATGTAGTAAATAACATTCTGTACATCGAAGAATAATTCTAGAATACTAGTAGCACACTTTTACCCCAAGACTAATTCAAATCTATGCGTGCATGGCATGCATTTCCTCCAGTTCCAGGATAGTGAGTCTGTCTCTTAAAATAGATAGAGGGGCTGGAGAGATGTCAGACTTGCAAATAGAGTGCATATTTAAGGAACAGCCGGATAACATGCATCAACGGAGATCATTATTCATGACTAATATTCTGTCCGAGTCAGCCTCCATTACGTTCTAACTTCTAATGATGATGACACTGGGTGACACCGAATGCTAATGACGGCACGTAGCTTATAAAAGATCAACATCATAGGGCTTCAATAGTGTACGCTGTGGCATAATCTATTAAAAAACATAAAACAATTCATTTAGTATTCCAATATGAAAGCGTGCGCTAAAACAGCCTTTTACCGCAGCCATTTTAGTCACAATGTTTATCATATGGCAATGATGGCATTGCCAATTATTGTTTCTAGCCAATTGGTTCACATAGTTTGCACCAGGTATATGCAATTATATGATTAGAAAAGTCCCCAAAAAAAAGTCCATCTCTTATCTTGGCAGAGGTGACATATTGGAGGTACCACTGGATATTCCTCAGTCCTCAATTGTTGGCATTGATGGAGACATGTTGTTACAGGCAATAGAGCGTTGCAGTACCGCCCCCTTTTATGACGACGCCCAGGAAATGAATCCCAATGCATTTCTTCCCATAGACATTTCAAAAACCTTTTAAGCGTTGTACGAATCCAACTCGAGTCGTGACAAATCATGACAACAAACACAATATTTTGGACCAAAGAAGAAGAAAAACAACAAAAAAAGTGGTGTAACCAAGCCCCCAGTAAGGCTATCCAACGTTGAAGATGCCACTACCTATTGGCGAAATGTGGAATTGCAGCACTTAATGGAAGTGCGCGCACACACACACACACACACACACACACACACACACACACACACACACACACACACACACACACACGGGAACCCCTTTTGGTGTTAGCATTATGTTATGCTTTAGCTATTGAAAAATAGCAGATCTACAAGCTCATAGCGCGCCACTGAGTGGAGCGCTACGAGCTTGTAGGTCTGCTATTTAAAAAAAAGTTGAAGATCGACTGACATGGAAACATAGCTTTTTCAGAAAACTGTCAGGATGTAGAAGACATTTTTTGAATCTGATCTCAGGTCAAAATGGCTCAAGAGAACACTTGGAGTGGGTAAATGGTAGCACTGTGAGTCATGGTTTAGAAAGGATGTACACATTGAAGAGCAGTGATTGCATAAGATAATAGGAGGACAAAAAGCTTATAGGAAGAAGGGACATTTTACCTGAGAGAGACAAGCAAGCAACACTCAATACGAGAAGAGCAAGAAGCCTCTCTTCTTCCACAACAACAACATGAGATATTTTTAACCCATTTTGAGTTGACCTGAGATCAGATTCTAAAAATGTCTTCTACATCCTGACAGTTTTCTGAAAAAGCTAAGTTTCTATGTCAGTCGTTCTTCGATTTTTCAAAAATAGCAGACCTATAGCAAGCTCGTAGCGCGCCACTCGGTGGCGTGCTATGAGCTTGTAGATCTGCTATTTTTCAATAGCTGAAGTATAACATAATGCTAACACCAAAAGGGGTTCCCGCCCCAAAATGGGTTAAAGCAGGGGTGCCCAAAAGGTAGATCGCGATCTACCAGTAGATCACAAAGGCTGTGCAGGTAGATCACATGACAAAGAATATTTAATTTAAATATATAATTTTTTGGCATCTGTTGACTTGATTGATTGACTGACATAAAAAAGGGCCTGTCAGCTCAAACCCATAATGCAATACTTTGTTTTCAAGAGTGTTGCTGTGCACAAATCTCGGTAGATTATAAATGAAATACAAAAAGACTCTAGGCCTACAGTACCTATTCCATTTATCCCCTTTCCCATTCCAAGTGCATTTGTCTTAAATGTAATGCCAGCGCCGCTATTCCAAAGCCATTTTCAGCAATGGTATTATAATGTTTTCATTGGGTAGATCTTGTTGAGCTGGTCATTTTGAAAGTAGCTCTCAAGTCAAAAAGTGTGGGCACCCCTGGGTTAAAGGAAGAAGGGACATTTTACCCGAGAGAGACAAGCAAGCAACAATCAATACGAGCAGAGCAAGAAGCCTCTCTTCTTCCACAACAACATAATGAGATATTTTTCAAACTAAAATGGTTATATGAAATTCTAGGAGTTCACCACAGCTGGCCTCACTGGGCCCGCCACTGTTTTATGCTCACGGTCCAGCCTTAACCCACGGATTAAAGCTAAATAAAAATCTTGCGACTGAAAATGTTTGTATGGCCAAGTCGTAATGTGCGATTTATGAAACCGTGTGGACAAAACTAAGATCCACACTAGCTCCGTTTCCTAAACAATTAACACAATATGTAAAACTAGAAAAAATGCCTTTCTGGGCACAGGTCTCCACCAGGAGGATAGGACTGTGTGAGATGTTTGGCAAAATGTTTAGGAGTAATATAAACATGTTTTTTTGTTTGTTATTTTTTTGCAACAATTTTCTTCATTTTGTTGAGGAAATGCAGAGCCAGATCACTCATAGCATGAGGATCGAATTCTGGATGAGCAGGACATGTGCAGCATTTCGTACAAAACGGGCCACTCCTGAAAACTTTGGAAGGCAATGTTAGCCAATCAGTGTAGAATCTGAGAAATCCAACAGACTCGTCTTGATCACATGACTACAGAGATCATGTGTACCGATTTGCATGACATTTGGATGAAATCTGTGCGACTAACATAAGCAATGTGTTTTGCAGAAATCGGCCTCATGGTGGCGCTATAACCGGCAGATGTGGAGGGATGCAGGGACAATGTTTTTCCATGGCCTCTAGGGAGTGCGCATACATAAGTTGTATACAGATCGATGCAGTTATAGCTAAAAACAGGAATTGGCCTGTTATAGCGCCACCTTGAGGCTGATTTGGGGAAGAAATGAGTGGCATGTCGTCCTCGGCCTAGTGGAAATGTGCGTGTATAATTTCACGGAAATTGCACACTGTGTTTGTGATTTGTGGCATTTTGTTCGAAACGGACCAATCATGTGAGCTTTGGAAGGCAATCTTAGCCAATCAGGATGGAAGATGGGAAATGGTGCAGATCCGTGTTGATCACATGATACACTAGATAGTGTATACCGAATTGTGTGATGTATGGATAAAATGTGTACGAGTAATCTATAGAAATGTGTTTTGCCTAAATCGGCCTCATGGTGGCGCTATAACAGGCCGTTGAGGAATATTTGGGGCAGAGGTTCGTCGTTGGCATCCAGGGAGTGTGTGTGCAAAGTTTGGCATGGATCGGGCCAACGGTGCCGGAGATTAGCTGGTAACGGACGGACGGAAGGACGGACGGACGCACACACACACACACACACACACACGGACGGAGTGCAAAACATACTCTCTCCCCATGCCTTCGGCCTGGTGGAGACAATTATGTTTTAGTAGTAATATTGTCCCTGCTGTACTACCAACCAGGAGAAGAAATCACACATTGAGGCTTTAACCGTTGCTTTTATGAAATATCCGAGACTAAGATTTTAATGGAAGATGCTTCTGAACATGTTGCTAGTTTGACCACCAGTTTCAAATGCTCTAATGTGCACGCTCTCGCAGAAGAACTGTGAGCTTTGTAGATCGGCCGTTTTCGATGTGCGCCATGCTGACTTCTGTGGAATCCACATGACTTTATTCCACGCCTTCCAGAGACAAAAGAAACGCATGAACCACCAAACATTGTGTTGGAAATTAAATTATACCACAGCACACAGTATTACACACAGTATAATACGGTGTGCTGTGGTGTGGTATAATTTCAAGTGACACTAATAATAAATAACCTTCCATTTTAGCCACACTAGTGAGAGTGCAGATGAGGAAGTCCAAAACACTGTGGTATGGCTTTCACATGCTTAATCTGGTTTGTGCATTAGAATAATTACATTACGTATTGTACGTAGCCGTTCGTACTCCAGACAGACAGACAGACAGACAGACAGACAGACAGACAGACAGACAGACAGACAGACAGACAGACAGACAGACAGACAGACAGACAGACAGACAGACGCGGCCAGTCATTGGAGCGCTTAGGCACCGCTCAAAAAACAAACTGTATAGTGTATAGGAACGACTTGGGACTGTACACAATCCTAATGCTAAATTCTAATCACATTAAATAAAACACAAAAAGGAAAAAACAAAATGCACAATGCCTGTTTTTGGTCAACATTTAACCTTAATTTCGCTCCTATGGCCATGAGTTGAAGGGCATGCTCTCACAGGGTCCTTCCCAACAGACAGGAGGACATATGGACAGATTCAGTCAGTCAGCACTGTGTCATGCTCTCTGGGAACTGCTTGTGGTCGGGGGCTTAAGTTAACAGCCTGTGCCTCTGCCGCAGGCTTACGGGCCGAGTGACCTCACAGGCAGGGAGAACACAACCGCGGCTAATGGCCGTGACGCGTTCCGAGCGACGGGGAGGGACGTGGAAATGTGAGCACATGCCACAAGAAGATAGGTCGACTTCGTCCTCATGTAGGAAGAAAGCCGTCCATCGTCTTTCTCTTCAGTACTTCATTAACCACGTATATAATTCGCCGAAAGACAGATCTACACGTTCACAACGTGTCACTTTTTTTTTTAAGACTATATTTCAGATTGAAATACTATACAAAAAAATCAGACCCGTCTGAACTGAGTGGTGCTGTACTGTACTACTGTACTGTACTGTACTAGCCCTCCACCCTGGCCTGTGTGTGTGTGTGTGTGTGTGTGTGTATATATACATACATACATACATACATACATAGGGAGGGACAGCGTGGCTGCACCACTAAAAATGAATTCAAAATGTTGTTACATTTATGTGGTTAAACCACAAACAAGCACCAAACCTACCTATCAAATGGATACATTTTAGAAAACACCATATATTCTCAGAACCCATATATCCCATATATCAGGACCCATTGGTTCATGAAAGTTGATTTGTCTCTAGCCCATTTTGACCCGAGGTCAGATTCTAAAAATGTCTTCTACATCCTGACAGTTTTCTGAAAAAGCTTCTGTCAGTCGTTCTTCGATTTTTCAAAAATAGCAGACCTACAAGCTCGTAGCGCGCCACTCGGTGTTGCGCTACGAGCTTGTAGATCTGCTATTTTTCAATAGCTAAAGCATAACATAATGCTAACACCAAAAGGGGTTCCCGCCCAAAATGGGCTAGAGCTGGAGTGGAGCGCTCACCGCAGAAAACAACAACTCATCTGCTACCGAGACGGAAAAATAAACAAATTACGAATGAAGTTTCATTCAAAATGTTTTGAACAATTGCTCTCAGCAACATGCCTTCTTCTAAAACACTGTAGCAGCTAATTAACCTTTTCAACGATTCACATCAATAATTCAATCCTCCTCAGACGCTTTCCATTCATCTTATGTCCAATTAACTTCCCTGGTTTTACTGGAAGAAAATCAATATAAAAAGAAGAAAATAATTGCATCTCTAATCTCTTTTGTTAGTCGACTCTTCATTCCTAGAGAGAGAGAGCCCGGCTGCGAAGCCGAAATGTCCCAGGTGGTTCGATTCCAGACCCCAGCAAAGTGTTGAAGTGGGGTGCGCACGCTTATCCGACATACCGACATGCGGAAAACGATCGGATTAAGGTTGGCGAACATGCGTTAAGGTTGGCGACCGCGTAAGGTTGCCGAACATGCGTTAAGGTTGACGAACACGCGCTGCTCCGTGCTCGCGGTTATGGTCAGGTTAGGGTTTGAGGTAGGTTGTCGTTGTCGGACCAATAGTATGTCGAAACTAAAGCCTGTACCCGTGTTTAGACACATTACTTCCTGAGCACAGTATAAAGGATGCTCCTAGTAGTTGTTGCATGGGTAAATGCAGAGGATAAATGTCATGTGCAAATATACCCTTATAAAACCCCTCACATCCCAAAGAGTGGGGACCAAATTATAATTTATGATATTATTATTTCTTTCCTTGGGTACTGTATCAGCAAAGGGAGTCCTACATTACTCCGCATATCCTCATTGATTTTTAAGCATTTTCTCCCATTTAGATGCATTTCTAAAAGGATTTCAAAGGGACTACATTGTGCTCAATGGACTTGAAAGGTCTGCATGTGCCTGTGAAAATTAGGGGCCCTATTTTCATCCGTGCCTTACCCCCTATCCCTAAACCTCTTTTCCTTTTTGAGGGGCGCCAGCCCCTCCTATATACAGCTTTTCGTCCTGTCACGTCTCACATTTGCCATTGACAATGAAAGGAGAATTACGTCATATGTGTGCCTGAAAAAGCGACTGGACTGCGGAGCGCCGTCTAACACAGGATCTTTTTTCAGAAAAAGACGGGATGATTTAGATCGCGAGTTATGAACGTTTTAATATTTTCGTTTTCATCAGCTAAACAGAGGAGGGAGTTTTTCGATGACGTCTCACTCTTGCGCGTCACCGAGGATTGCCCAGGAGGCGCGCCTGGGCTATAGAGCCATGCGATCCGTTCTCATATCAATAATCTTCGTCTTTTGGACAATACTTCGTCCTGGGCGTCGGGCGTTACTAATAGAAAGGACAAAGTACTTCGTCCTGGGCAATGGGAGTGTTAACCAACCAATCACATAAATTCAGTTGTTCATGAGATTTATACATCGTTTGTCTCCACAAAATGTCCGCAACAAACATTAAATGCCATCGACAATGAAGGGAAAATGTACGTCATCTTGTCCCCACACGTCTCATATTTACCATCTACAATGAAAGGAGAAATTAGGTCAAATGTCCGCCAAATATGACGTAAACTTGTGGCAACAGGCATTCTGATTGGCCAGTATGAGATGAAACATGATGATGTACGATGATAAGAGCGCCTCTCACTTCACACGGGTGTGATTTTTGAGGGGCTCCTATATATAGCTTTTGTCCCCACACGTCTCAAGATTTGCCATCGACAATGAACGGAGAAATGACGTCAGAATTCTGCTAAATATGACTAAAGATGATAAATTAAAGGAGCATTCAGTGATTTGGAAAACCACCCAGTCCGCCCCGGTAACAAAATGTGCACATGCACGCTCTACAGTGGGGGGAAGTGCAACAGGCCAACAGCATGTGCACCCACCCGCCCCCACTCGATCATGATTGGAGGAAGGCCCCTCTCATCCTGATTGGATGAAGGTTTTGCCACCCGCCACCAAAACTGAAACTAGGGTTTTTTGACCCCAGGGGCTCACTGGGGACAGGGAGGAACTCCTTATATGGTCAGCACACTCTATAGTAGGGAGGATTATCCAGAAAAAAAGAAAAAATAAGTGATATTTGAATTAAGTCAAATCACTGAATATACCTTTAAACATCAAAACATGAAACGCCATTGACATTGAAGGGAAAACTTACGTCATATGTAAACGAGCAAATCGGCTAACCAATCACATGTTGGTGGGAGCGCTTGGCCAATCATTTCACAGAGGTGTGATTTTTGAAGGGCGCTAGCGCCTCCTATATACAGGTTTATTGTTTGTCTTTAGTTCAATGATTGTTTTGTAAACGCCATTGACAATGAAGGGAAAATTTACGTCATAATGTGCCTCATTACGTAAATGGCAAATGGTGCATTTATATAGCGCCTTTATCCAAGGCGCTTTACATAGATTGTGCATTATGTGCATTACATTCACCCATTCACACACACCGATGGCGGCGGAAACCATGCAAGGCACCAACCAACACATCAGGAGTAATTAGGGGTTCAGTGTCTTGCTCAAGGACATTTCGACACTAACTCTGGGGGAGCCTGGGATCAAAATGGCAACCTTGCGGTTACCATCCAGCCACTCTACCCCTGAGCCACCGCCGCCGCCCATTACGTCATTATTTGTAATAAAGAGACAATTTGTTATTGTCTCTTTATTGTTAATGGCGTTTCATGTTTGTGTTGGCACCGTTTGTTTTACATTAGCGCCCCTTACTTCACACAGGTGTGATTATTTTACTACTAGACCGGTGCTATGCAATATGTCCGTTGTACCCGTGTCAGAGTACCCGTTCCATCTGTCTGTGTTCCTTTTATACCCATATATGGAGATTTATGGATCTGTCTCTCTGTGTCCCATTTCACACATGTCACATTTTTGAATAGTTCAAATAGACCTACAGTATCTACAAGCTCACAACTTGCCGATGTAGATCGGCTAGTTGAATCATTTTAATATGTTATTCTAAATAGTTAAAAAAAGGCAAAGAGATGTTTAGCGATGTCGGTGTAAGGCACTGACAAATAGAGCCCAAAATCTCTCGTTGCATCTCACACCTGTGTGAAGTAAGGGGCGCTAATGTAAAACAAACGGTGCCAACACAAACATGAAACGCCATTAACAATAAAGAGACAATGTTGCTGTGCCTGAAAAGCTGGACTCCGTAACTTTCATGTCCTACTCAGGATTCAAGCACAGTCAGTTACCCAGCCCGCCCCCCCACCCCCCCTCCGTGCAAGTACATACTAACATTTATATCGCTGAGCAAACAGTCCTGCTTACTTGCTCAGTGGACACATTACATTTTGACCTTCAGGCAGTAGTACCGCTTGCTTGTCTTATGCTTGACAACCAGTAGTGGTCCTATAGTACCCACACACAGACCAGTAGTGGTCCTAGTACCCACACACAGACCAGTAGTGGTCCTAGTACCCACACACAGACCAGTAGTGGTCCTAGTACCCACACACAGACCAGTAGTGGTCCTAGTACCCACACACAGACCAGTAGTGGTCCTAGTACCCACACACAGACCAGTAGTGGTCCTAGTACCCACACACAGACCAGTAGTGGTCCTAGTACCCACACACAGACCAGTAGTGGTCCTAGTACCCACACACAGACCAGTAGTGGTCCTAGTACCCACACACAGACCAGTAGTGGTCCCAGTACCCACACACAGACCAGTAGTGGTCCCAGTACCCACACACAGACCAGTAGTGGTCCTAGTACCCACACACAGACCAGTAGTGGTCCTAGTACCCACACACAGACCAGTAGTGGTCCTAGTACCCACACACAGACCAGTAGTGGTCCTAGTACCCACACACAGAATCTCAATGTCTCAGTAGAAGAGCGGCCTGGAGATCAAATACAACCACCACTGTACAGTTGGGTGCCACCGATATTGTCCCTTATCATTTGACCCATTTAGGCCTGACCTCAAAATTTTAAAAAATCCTTCTAAATCCCCAAATCTCTCGTTGCAACGCTGTTGCTGTGCCTGAAAAGCTGGACTCCGTAACTTTCATGTCCTACTCAGGATTCAACCACAGTCAGTTACCCAGCCCGCCCCCCCCACCCCCCCTCCGTGCAAGTACATACTAACATTTCTATCGCTGAGCAAACAGTCCTGCTTACTTGCTCAGTGTGGACATTACATTTTGACCTTCAGGCAGTAGTACCGCTTGCTTGTCTTATGCTTGACAACCAGTAGTGGTCCTATAGTACCCACACACAGACCAGTAGTGGTCCTAGTACCCACACACAGACCAGAAGTGGTCCTAGTACCCACACAGAGACCAGTAGTGGTCCTAGTACCCACACACAGACCAGTAGTGGTCCTAGTACCCACACACAGACCAGTAGTGGTCCTAGTACCCACACACAGACCAGTAGTGGTCCTAGTACCCACACACAGACCAGTAGTGGTCCTAGTACCCACACACAGACCAGTAGTGGTCCTAGTACCCACACACAGAATCTCAATGTCTCAGTAGAAGAGCGGCCTGGAGATCAAATACAACCACCACTGTACAGTTGGGTGCCACCGATATTGTCCCTTATCATTTGACCCATTTAGGCCTGACCTCAAAATTTTAAAAAGAATCCTTCTAAATCCTCCAGTTTTCTGAAATAAATATTGTCACGATTTAAAAAAAATAGCAGATCTACAAGCTCGTAGCGCGCCACTCGGTGGCGCGCTATGAGCTTGTAGATCTGCTATTTTTCAATAGCTAAATTATAACAATGTTTAAAACACCAAAAGGGGTTCCCGCCCAAAATGGGTTAACTGTCCTTTTGCGCAGATCACGCAAACCTCAGCAAAAAGAAAAGGACAATGTCGATGGCCTCCAACTGTAGTTTAAGGACATTGTATTAGCATACTCCACCCATGCAGATTGGTCACAAACAACGTGTTAACTAAGCCAGACCAAGTGCAGATGGCTAGCGTCAGACCAGTTCATCATTTCTTCTAATCTTATTATCTCTCTACTCCTACCTACCTATACCTATCCGCTCTTTTCCGTTTTAACACATACTGCTGTTGCTGCTACAACACCTGAATGTCCCCACGGGGATCATTAAGCCAGGTCAATCTATCCGTCTCCATCTAAATTAAAAGATACCGGCAGACAGAGGCCTTAAGCAGTGATCAATACGATCTGGCTTTTAAATAAATCCTGAAATTTCGACCTCGAGCCAGGATTGAAGAGGCTTGACATTATACTAGGCTTCTTGTTTGGCATTTCTCCTTGGGTGGGTGAGTGGGCGAGCTGAGCCTGAGAACCGGACCTGCACTAAAGCCATCCAATCACAGATAACCTGATTAGGGGCCAGTGGGTGTTGTGTGGAGTGGAGTGGAGCAGCTGCAGCCAGGGCAACGCTTCTAGAGAGCAGGGGTTCTCAACCTTTTTGGCTGGCGACCCCCAAAACGACTCTGGCCATGTCTCGCTAATTTCGATAAGCTATTATTTCCATATACAGTATATGCCATATTTCCTTGGACAATCCCGTATATTCCCCAGTGTCTTTGAAAGCATATTCCCCAGTCCCTCCTCTAGTAGTCACTGTGGTGACCCCCGAGGGGTCGCGACCCACAGGTTGAGAACCCCTGCTATAGAGTAACCATACTTCACAGGGTGCAGACATGACACATGACAGCTTCTAGAGAGTAACCCTACCTCACAGGGTGCAGACATGACACATGACAGCTTCTAGAGAGTAACCATACTTCACAGGGTGCAGACATGACACATGACAGCCAGTTGAGAACATCTCCGTTCTATATAGTATAGACTCGAGCAACTACAAACTTCTCAAACTTTTCAGCCCGTGACCCAAAACAGAAATGAGATATTCGCCCCGGGACCCAAACTAGTGAAAATAGCCGATCTAAAAACTCTCACAAATTTTGCACCACGTTGTGAGCTTTTGGATCGGCTATTTTCACTACTCGAATATTTGTTCTACTTCTAATTTATGGAATTTCTTCATGACATTATTGAAGAAAAAAAACAAACATTGGATTTTGTTATTAATTCCTGAAAAGGGGGTATGTTTTTTTTAAATATTTAAAACCAAATGTATAGGAAACAAAATCTATGGGAAACGAACCATAACAATGTGTGGACCGTGACCCACAAATAGGTCCCGAGTCCCGACCCACTGTTTTGGGAAAGCGTACTTCATGACCGCCCGCCTGCTGCTTTATCTCTGGTCTGCGCTCTCTCTGTGTGTGTGTGTGTGTGTGTGTGTGTGTGTGTGTGTGTGTGCGCGGCCCTCATTTTTACAATTAGTATTTGCTTGTTATTTTACTAGTTGACTAGCTTGACACCTGCATGCAAAGCCTACACTACTATAACTGCAGTAAGCTATACTGAGCTAGAGTTTCATTTCAAAAGAGAGATAAAAGCACCTGGGCAGTAGCCAAGTTGACCTGCAGATAAAGCTTTTATTCAGGCAAATTCATATCCCTTCATATCCTTTTGAAATGAAATGAAATTCAGCTCTAAGCATTTAAGCTCTCCCTTGACCTAGGCTACAGTTAGTTCATGCATTTGAACTGAACAGGTAGACTCGTCATATAACTATCAATTCATTGTCATTTAGGTCCTATCCTCAGTATCCTGCCACATAGTTCATTGAGAAAAGAAGTTAAACGATATCCGGTTCTTCTACTGATGAGGTCATCATCACTGCACCCAGACTCAACTCTCCCTACTGGCTACCCAATGACAGACATTCCACTTGTTCTGCCTTCCTACAGTTGGGTGCCACCGATATTGTCCCTTATCATTTGACCCATTTAGGCCTGACCTCAATTTTAAAAAATCCTTCTAAATCCTCCAGTTTTCTGAAATTAATATTTTCACGATTTTTCAAAAATAGCAGATCTACAAGCTCGTAGCGCGCCACTCGGTGGCGCGCTATGAGCTTGTAGATCTGCTATTTTTCAATAGCTAAATTATAACAATGTTTAAAACACCAAAAGGGGTTCCCGCCCAAAATGGGTTAACTGTCCTTTTGCGCAGATCACGCAAACCTCAGCAAGAAGAAAGAAAAGGACAATATCGATGGCCTCCAACTGTAGTTCCTACTGGACCCTCATCTGTTTATCAAGTGATTCTATCTCTACCCCCATTGGTTCCCATACCTTTTTATACTGAAGTACCACCTCAGAAAACGTTTGGCTCTCCAAGTACCACCATAATAACTGATGTTAAAATACAGGAGGGTAATACCTGCCCTTTATGTTCCATTCCTAAGCCAATATAAATGCTGCCGCTCTGACAAAACTCTGTCTAATCACTAAGCGGCACAACTGATGATATTTCTTTTTTTTTCAACTTATTGTTTTTTATTGTCATTGCCGGGGTAGACAATACATTTTATACATATGCATCATATATCATCATTCAGTTCTTCAATACAAAATTGTCTCCCCAAGGAGACAGCAGCAACATAGAAAGTAACACATTTGAAAAATAATAATCATAAATAATACTAACAACAATAATAATGAAGAAATGTAAATATGAAAGACAACATCTTGATCGAGTAATTCAACAGACATGAAATAAAATAAAATAGAATAAAAATAATAAAGTAAATAAAAGGAAAGAGGGGGAAGGGGGGTGATGATATTTCTAATGTGATGAATCCGTTCTCAAATCTTCCATAGACAGCTAGGTGTGCCGTCGTGCTCATTTCAGCACGGCTGGATAGCCTATTTCAACCAATTGCTTGTTCAGAAGAACAAGCAATGGAGGAATGGAGGGCGGCTGTGGCTCAAGAGGTAGAGCAGGTCGTCCAATGATCCATGGGTCGGCGGTTCGAATCCCGGCTCCTCCTGTCTACATGTCGAAGTGTCCTTGGGCAAGACACTGAACCCCAAATTGCTCCCGATGTGCTGGTTGGTACCTTCCATGGCTTCCGATGCAATCGGTGTATGAATGTGTGTGTGTGAATGGGTGAATGTAATGCACAATCTATGTAAAGCGCCTTGGATAAAGGCGCTATATAAATGCACCATTTACCATTTAACTACCTGTAGTAATATAAACATTTCATTCCACTTTTGTCTTTTTTTTCTCCAATTTTGGGGCGACTCAAGTACCCTACCCATACAGTAACAGTACATGCCGTTTCAAGACACACCGGCCTATTCATAATCCAGTTTTATTTGATAAAAGGTGACCGCCGAAAACTACAACATGACGTCACGCCGCAGTGCGATGATAAGCGGCATACCGCAGTAGGGCATTAAGCAACTAGTCGACTAGTTTACTAGTCGACTAGTAAATCCACTAGTCGACCTTGTTGGTACTAGTTGACTAGTTGATAAGAAAAAAAAAAGAAAGAAAAAGTTAATTTTTTATTTTATTTCTTTTTTCCCCGATTTTGTAGGCCTCAAGATCAGGTAGATTATAGTTATAGTCACCATGTACACAGTTTTTCAATGTACAAATATTTATTTAAAAAAAAAAAAGTTGGTCACCAAAAAGTTTATTTTTTAAATTTATTTTTTACATAATAGGTAGTTAAACAACTAGTCGACTAGTAAACTAGGCAACTAGTCAACTAGTAAAAATGACTAGAAGTGAATGCCCTATACCACTCACCAGAACACATCTCTCCGTTTTTGCTAAAACCACCGTTGTGGTGGTCACTGGTCACCTTATCACCTACAACTGGAGCATGAATATGCCTTCACAGTCAGACTCGGGTCACATGTCATGTGGCTCCGATTGCTGAAATGTTCCCACTAAACAAAAAATCAAAAAAAAAAATCTTCTAATCTAAATCCTCCAGTTTTCTGAAATAAATATTTTCACGATTTTTCAAAAATAGCAGACCTACAAGCTCGTAGCGCGCCACTCGGTGGCGCGCTATGAGCTTGTAGATCTGCTATTTTTCAATAGCTAAAGTATATTAACGTAATCACGCTTAAAACACCAAAAGGGGTTCCCGCCCCAAAATGGGTTAACATGGGCACTATCTCACTATGCTGCTGCCACTGGCCTCACGCGTTTCATAACAAGCGCACGGCACGCACGCACGCACGCACGCACTCTTTATCTTCTTTGATAGAAGAGATGTAGTCTAATTAATGTTTCTGAATGACAGCAGAGAAGGGCAACAGAGATGCTAAAACAAAGACATGATGAGGCGTGGAGATCATGGAGATGCACACCAGTCAAACAACAAACACAATGCTGCTTTATAGAGCGTCGCAGTCCCGCCTCCTACCCTGGACCAGGAAATGAAACCCAATGCATTATTCTCATAGACATTTCTTAAAGTATTTATTTAAAGACGGTTACGCCGCGGACAAAGCCAACTCGAGTCGTGACAACTCATGACAACACAAACAATATTTTGGATCAAACAAATAATTACAAAGAAGAAAAACAACAAAAAAAGTGTTGTAACCTGCCGTTTTTTTCTTCTTTCTAATTATTTGTTTGGTCCAAAATATTGTTTGTGTTGTCATGAGTTGTCACGACTCGAGTTGGCTTTGTCCGCGGCGTAAACGCTCTATAGGTCTATATACAGAACAGAGTCTGGAGATGAGACCGACATGGACGGGAAATGGGAACATGTAATGAAAACTATATAATAGCCTGGTGATATTTGAGATTATGGGAGGAATACTGTAGGACAGCGAGCAGATTTGTGTTTCACGTTGGCCCATACAGTGAGTTAATTGAGTGTATGTACTGTAATTTCACTCGTTCAGAGTAGGGGTGGGCGATATTGTGATAAATTATCATATCATGATACAATGTCTCCACGATATGCCTTTTCAGAGAAATCGCACACACACACACACACACACACACACACACACACACACACACACACACACACACACACACACACACACACACACACACACACACACACACACACACACACACACACACACACACACACACACACACACACACACACACACACACACACACACACACACACACACACACACACACACAACGCATTCCATGATTCGCAGTTCGTTCGATACCTTCATGTATACTTTTTCCACAACGACGTTTCGTCAGCCAAAATGCAAAAAGTATTTTGATCTAAATGTTCCGTCAGTCCTTTTTCTTTTAGTTTTCTGTAATACCTTGTAGGAGGTTGTACTAGTGTTAAGTAACTTGAACCAACGCCCTAAAAACACCACATGAAAGAATATCGTGATAATATCATGTATCATGGATGCTGCTTGAAAATATATTGTGATATTATATTTCGCCCACACCCCTATCGTTCAGAGGTTTACACCACAGTGTAATGACACGAAGGCACACCCTGTGCTTTGAATTCACTGGTGGAGAGGTTTCATAATTTGTACTTAATTGCAACCAGTGAGCTTTCTCCATACAGTTTTAATTGTCTTCTCGATGCTGCCCTCTGAAAGGGAATTGTTATTGCAGTTCGTCTTCTACCCAGAATAGCTTTGTGTGACGTGTAAGTAACGGCGCGCTATTGGACAGCGACAGATAGCGGCCTCTTCGGACCTGACAGAGAGGGAATGTGCCTATTTATGTATGTTATGCATGTACGTGTTGCTGATGGTAACCAGTTTCCACTCCATACCCCTGCGTTGATAATAAAGCGACAAACTGATAGGATTATCCCACTCGTTACTAGACACATCCACCTTAAGTGTTTTACCGTCCAATCCATTTCCTGCAGCATATTATGTTGTCCACTTGTTTGTCTTGTCCTCGCAGCCCTATAGTGTCCAAGGTTGAAGGTTCTAAACACTTATTTGTAACACTTTTTAAACGTGTCACACAGTGTTTAGATTATAAACAGAAGAGCATGTTTAAATGCCATGGTTGCACTGAGTCATCTGGTAGGCTACTCCTTTTCAGGTGAAAACAAGATTAGCATTTGAATGCCTGATCTGCATGTGTACAAGGGGACAGGCAACGTGGCCCACCCCCCACCACCCCCCGCCCCGGACAGTGAGGACAAGAGGTGCCAGACTTGGACGGTTATAGAGTGGCGCGATTACATACAAAGTCAATGCAAAGACGAGAATTGCGCGAACGGGCGCGGCGCGAACGGGCGCGGCACGACCTGGCGCGGTACAAACGGGACGAACCGACTAGGCGAATATACTATTCAGGTCTAATTCCTCATGGGGGCTCGAGCCCCGCCGCCCCCACGGAGTCTACGTCACTGCTTGCTATGGTGTGACCACCGTTGTCCAGACAAGGCTTGATTGAGTGCCATGTACGTCAGTGGTTTTCAACCCTTTTGATATCAAGGTCCATTATTATTTATTCTGCATTATTTGAGCCCCCAAACCCCCAAAAAACGAAAGAATGTTTTGTTACCGTTGGTTAAGATTTTGTCCACAATTCCATTCTGCATTGATGCTGGTACCATTACGAGAGAGAACAGGCAAACGGTTGATCAAAATAACAATTCTTCTACATTCTCTAATTGTGTAGACTTGTTGTAAATTAACTAAGTAATGCAGATGTTTAACATTAAAGTAATTCTTGAGAGCGTAAGATTATTTTATTGTTTTTCATTTTACGCTCTCAAGCTTTAGTTTAACCCATTTTGGGCGGGAACCCCTTTTGGTGTTTTAAGCATTATGTTATGCTTTAGCTGTTGAAAAATAGCAGATCTACAAGCTCATAGCGCGGCACTAACTTGTAGGTCTGCTATTTTTGAAAAATCGTGAAAATGTGCCTGAAATCATTGAATTTTATTTTTTTTCAGAGCGAGTTTTTAACTCAAATCTTTGCTACTGGGAGGGTCCCTGGAACAACATATTTTCAGATGGGGGTCGGCAGCCAATGTCATATATATTTGGGGTCCTTGACATGAATATGTTTGAGAACGACTGACATAGAAACATGTTTTTTTTCCAGAAAACTGTCAGGATTTAGAAGACATTTTTTTAATTTAAAAAAAAAGATCCCCTCTGGTTACCAACTCTCCATCCTTTAGGCACGTGTGATTTCACCCAACAACACCGTCATTTAGCTGGGGACCACCAAGAAGTAACACCCCTCAAGGACCAGTGGTGGTTTCCCGAGACCACAGGTTGACAACCACCGATATACGTCACAACTTATCATATCAGTTAGATCATGCCACACCAACACCATCACAGCCACGCTGGCAAATAAATGTGTCACCTACTGACAACACAACAGTGGCACGAATATGAACAGTGACACCATTAAGTGGAGTCCGTGCAGTTATTATAATGTGTATAGTCAGTACTTATAAGAAGTTTAATTGTAGCTTGTGTGTGTGGTATTAATATTGGTGGGAGACTAAAGCCCTTTAAGCCCAACTCATCAGTGAAAACAAAATGCATGTTTGATCAATTGTATTTGTAAAGTTAACGTTGGTGCAAAGATTATCTTTCTTGACAACAACTGGGAGGAGGGGGCTTCAAGTTCACAGTGACGCCTAAAGCCATCCTGTCACTCATCCAGGGAGGCAGGTGCATTGGATAAGCTAAGCTTAAAACAGTAGATAAGAAGACTATAGCTTACATTTCAAAATCAAATACAGAAAATGCCAAGTAACTTTACAAGTACAGTATTTTAGCTAGTTCATTATTTTTTGCATGTGTATTAAAACGCGTGTAGAAGGAAATTGAATGATTTCATCAGCGTGCATGTGTCAGAATGAAATAAACTAAAACTAAACAGCACATTTTCGCCCTCATTATCAACAATAACAACAACAACAACAACCACAGGCAGCACAAATCAGAAACATAAAGTGTCCCTTCATTGTTGTTGTCCTTACTTTACCTGTCAAGCAGGTGCTCGCCACGACGAGGCTCGCCAGGACCGCAACCTGCAGGCCACCGGCGGTGAGCAGCGCGGTCCGCGGCCGCTTCCCGACGCCTCTTCCCGGGGAGGACAGCATGCTGCGCGAGCCGCCGATCGAGTCGGGATAGCGAACTTGCGAAGGCAAGCGCTCCTACTACGACAGATGGAGAGACGGAGGAGGAGGAGAAGAAGAAGCAGCTGTAGGGGGGTCGCGGATGACCATTCCCCTGTCTATCTTATCTATCTCCTTGTGCAGTCAGTCAGTCAGGGGGGAATGAAGGCTCCGAAAAAACCCACAAATGCGGTGGTGTCGAGTCGAGCTCTCTACTCCGAAACGCACTGGTGGTGGTGATGACACGGTCAGTGGGTGTAAACATAACGGACAGCCATTGTTGCTTGCAGCAGCTCCTCTGTATTTGGTGCAGGATGATGTGCCACCATGTGGCTTTGAGGTGGTGGGGTGAAGTGAACTGAATGAAGGTTGCTTGAATGAAGCTGCTTCACTGCTGTGTGTGTGCGCATAGATATATATATCTATGTGTGTGTGTGCGTGCGTGCGTGCGTGCTGAGCTGCGTCGTCATCACGCTGATTTATTCAGAGCCATCTAAAGAGTTCTAGGATATTGAGGGGGCAGAATTAACTCAAATTCTGGAGTTTGAAATACCTTGTTTTCAACGAGGGCGGGCGCAAAATAAGAGCAATTTCAGGCATGTGTGCCAACATGCCTGTACTGTAGGCCTACAGTGACAGCTAAAGGCTCTGTAATGTTTATGTTGTACGATGACTACAAAACAATCTAAAATAAAGGGATTTAAGATCATTAAAGCTGGGCTGTTGCCCGGGTCCAATGCATTTCTGCCTACTTCCGGGGTCCAGGACTTGTCCCACTAACAAATATTATTTGTTGTCCCCATTTTCAATAGAAGTCTATGTAGGAGAGCCGCCATTGGACTGGCCCCATGAAGTGAACGGAGTTGTCGTAACTCTCTGGATTTAATCACCCCCAGTGCTTCTCAACCAGTGGTCCGGGGACCAGCAGTGGTCCTTGAGGGGGTTCCAGGTAGTCCCCAGCTAAATGATGGAGAGTTGCTAACCAAATGGACCCTTATAGATCTTTAAAGGACAACTTTAGTTTTTTTCAACCAAGGTTCATGTTTTAGCCGGGGTTGTTATTAGAGAAACTAAAAGGCGAGTGTTAATTTTCTTTAATTTGTTGCTTTCTTTTGTTTTAGGGATTTTAGCAGTTTTTGACAGGGGGGCGGGGGCATTCGAGCATGGGGCTAAATATGTATTTTTTTACAACATTTTATGGCGATTTTTTTTAATTATTATTTACTATAGTCCTACTAGACTCCAATAAATTACATCTGGCCACAAAAGATCACAGGATCTATTGAATGTGCCAAACTGACATATTGAGCCTATACACACAGTATAAGCCTTCCCCCAGTAGGCTACCTTCACATTCAGTAGATCATGTGATCTTCTGTGGCCAGATGTGATTTCCTGGCGTTTATTAGGACTATAGTAAACCATAAAAAAATAAACCACCATCAAATTGTGTAAAAAGACATATTTAGCCCCATGCTCGAATGTCCCCGCCCCCCTGTCAAAAACTGCTAAAATCCCTAAAACGAAAGAAAGCAGCAAATTAAATCTTTTACTTTATCTAATAATAACCTAAAACATGAACCTTGGTTCAAAAAAACTAAAGTTGTCCTTTAACTCATGAGTGTACTCTAAATGAAACCAAATGGATCAATACATCATTTGTACACTGTCAAGAGTTAAAATATTGTTTATAAACATCTGCATTACTTAATTTATAAGAACAATTGAGAATGTAGAAGAATTGTTATTTTGATCTTCGCGTTGCCTGTACCATCAGCTCTCCTGATGGTACCAACGTCAATACAGCAGCATCAATGAGGCCTTTGTTATTTGGGCTTCTTGCCTCCTCCACTGGGGTGCTAGTAGCCCCTCCTATATACAGGTTTAAGTTTTCCTTAGACAAACATTAAAAACGCCATTAACAATGAACAGAGTTTAATGTTCGAGTTTAATGGGGCCCCCACCGCCACAGGGCCACCCGGGACCCCACTGCCCCTCCGGGGCCCCACCACCACAGGGCCCCCACCGCCACAAGGCCCCCTCGGTACCCCACCACCACAGCCCCCCCCCCCCCCTCTATTACAATTAGAATTGTAATAGATTTTCTTGATCCATTTAGGTGTAAATGAAATTGTCTAAATTCTACATTCATAGTCATGAATCTAATTATAGTTGAATTGAACTACTCATTTGACTGGAGAACACCTGGACACACACACACACACACACACACACACACACACACACACACACACACACACACACACACACACACACACACACACACACACACACACACACACACACACACACACACACACACACACACACACACACACACACACACACACACACACACACACACACACACACACACACACAGTGAAAAAGTTCAAGTAAAACCATAAGAAATGTCATAGCCTACTTTTATATTTAATCAATAATGATTTATCATCAATAACAGTCATTTGTATCCGACAAGAGTAAAATAAATTTAAAAGTACACACAGAAGGGGATAGGGAGACAGGGACACATTTCAGAGCGTGAAAAACAATAAATAAAAACACGAGGGGAAACCAACAGACACTGAGGAAACTAATAAACTATATAAAAAAAAGAGAATGTAAAAATGACTGATAGTGAAAGCGACCATAAGTCCAGAGGCCCCATAATAGCATTTATACACAATATACATATGCTTTCTTTGTTACGGGATAAAATAATGGAAAATAGTGATATCCCGAAAGTATACAAGAAATTGTCAAATATACTGAGACATAAGGTTTCTTTGCATCGACATACAGTATTTGACAGATGGTCAATTCAATCTGAAATACAAAACAATGCGGGGGAAAAAAAAGAAACATTTCCAACTTGAAGACCTGTTCCACTTTTGTACTTGAGATTTCTATAAATAGCACTTTATTGAGGTCACGACATTCAATTAAACACATTCTCACGGTAATTCAGTTAGTCATGACACATCCCATCCAGATTATTCAGTAGGCTATGTAGCCTTTTCTGGGGCATTAACATACACCATGTATGCACACTATACCATAAGGACACCAGGGGCTAGATTTTGACTTGTGCCACCCCTTACCCCTTATCCTAAACCTATTTGCCATTTTTGACCATTTTGAAAACCCTTTTAAAATTAGTTCAAATAGCCGATCTACATGCTCACAACGTGTCGATGTAGATCGTCTAATTGAACTATTTTTAAAGGGTTTTAAATGGCAAATATGTTTAGGGATTTAGGGAGTAAGGTCCCCAGGTCTTTTATGTCTACATTTCTCACTGAGGAAATGGAAAAGCAAGCGTGGGATGCCTGTGCAAGCTCGTCTATTAGACTACCAAGCGAATGGTTACATACTAGGATAGGATGCAGATGTTGCCAGGTCGGTCAAAATGTAACTGTAGAAAACTAAAACATAAGTTCAAAAAGCATCATTCTGAGCCCGCTCAGTGTAAATATGGGGTGATAGACTTTGGCAGAAATTTGATGAAAAAAAATGTGCAGAATAACTGTCATCCCCAAAAAACCTGGTGTGGAGTACGATAACGAGTGACGTAGATGTAATAGGAACTGGTCTGTAACTGGAAATGAACGAAATGAACACGACAAGTCTTCCTCTGTATGGGCACAGTTCAGATCACAAAAAAGAACGGCTCAGTTCTCATTTTGCCATCGCTGCCTTGCTCAAGTCTTCTTCTTCTCCTGTCTCCGAGTCACTGGGCTTCGCTGCCGCTTCTGATGCTGCCTTGGCAACCGTCGTTGTCGTTGTTGTTGTTGTTGTTGTTCCCTCCTCAGGCTGCCCCTCCTCTGCGTGTGGAGCCTCTGTGCTGGGGGGTGGTGGTGGGACGACATCCCCCTCCTCTGCGTGTGGAGCCTCTGTGCTGGGGGGTGGTGGTGGAACGACACCCCCCTCCTCTGGGTGTGGAGCCTCTGTGCTGGGGGGTGGTGGTGGGACGACGTCCCCCTCCTCTGCGTGTGGAGCCTCTGTGCTGGGGGGTGGTGGTCGGACGACATCCCCCTCCTCTGGGTGTGGAGCCTCTGTGCTGGGGGGTGGTGGTGGGACGACGTCCCCCTCCTCTGGGTGTGGAGCCTCTGTGCTGGGGGGTGGTGGTGGGACGACGTCCCCCTCCTCTGGGTGTGGAGCCTCTGTGCTGGGGGGTGGTGGTGGGACGACATCCCCCTCCTCCTCGCTGGTGGGTGACTGGAAGCCGCTGTCATCGTGCGGTGGTGGTGGCAAGTCTGCGGTGGTAGCCGCCGCCGCCGCCGCCACCTCTGCTGGAGCAGCTTCAGGAGCACTCTCCTCCAGTGGCGACGCAGGGGCCTGTTCCGTGTCTGTAGCAGTGGCCGTTATGGAGGAGGTTGACTCAAGTTGCTTTGCGGAAGAAGGCAGCGGAGAGGCTACCTCTGAAGTCGCCGCTTCCTCCTCACTGGCCGGGGCTACCTCTGAAGACGTTGCCGGTACTTCGTCGTTCGAGGACACGTCTGAGGTTGCCGCTGCTTCGCAGTCCGGGGCTACCTCTGAAGTCGTTGCCGGTACTTCGTTGCTCGGGGACACATCTGCGGTTGCTGCTTCCTCGCTGGCCGGAGCTACCTCTGAAGTTGCTGCTACTTTGTCGTTTGAGGATACGTCTGAAGTCGCTGCTACTTCCTTGCTCGGGGATACATCTGCAGTTGCTGCTACTTCTTTGTTTAAGGTTACCTCTGAAGTTGCTGCTACTTCAGTATTCGGGGCAACCTCGGACGTCGCCGCCGCTTCGTTGCTCGGGGTTGAGATTTGTTCCTTTGCCGCCCCTTCCGCTGCCATTGCTGGCTGGCTGTCCTCCTCACCCTGCACGGCATTGTCTATTCCTTGTATGGCACTCTGGACTGCTGTGGGACTCTCTGGGTCCCGTGGGAAGCTCTCAGTGGCCAATGACGAGTGTTCTTCAATTGCAATCTCTGGACTGGCATCACCTTCCTCGGGACCGGGACCATTTGTCAGAGCAGTGGGTTGCTCCGGGCTTGCTTTGGGACTTTGGGCAATTCCATTCTGGCCGCCTAGGGGCTTGGCCTCTCGGCTGTCAGCGGTAGACTTGCTACACGTGTCCTCGTCTGCCTCCTCCTCAGGAATGCCTTCCACCCCAGGCACTTCCAAGCATGACGTGTTGAGGAGGACAGGTGACCCTTCCACCTGGATCATCGACACCACCTGCTTCATCCTTGTCCTCCTCTTGGCCTCGGCTCCCTCCTCATTTGCGTTGTCCTCCTGCCCGGCTCCCTCAACCTCCTCCTCCTCCTCCTCCTCCTTGGCCCCATACTCCCCAGTCCAGTCAACGGAGGGTTTCTCCCCAAGGAGGTGCAAGTTGGGGTCACTGTTGTTGAGGACAATGCTGTCTCTGTACAGGTTGTGTTTCCTCTGGACTGCGGCCTCCTTCACGGCTGGAGAAAGAGAGAGTGACAGACACATTTTGGTCAACTAAAACATAGCGATTTAATGAGCAGCTGCCATTTACTCCATGATTATTGCGAACGCAGTGATTGCGAATGCAGTGAGCGATTACTACAGAACTGTCTGTGACACCACCCGCCAGCCACACACACACACACACACACACACACACACACACACACACACACACACACACACACACACACACACACACACACACACACACACACACACACACACACACACACACACACACACACACACACACACACACACACACACACACACACACACACACACACACACACGCCTAGAGCCGTAAAAATCTTCTCTTATAGGGGTCCCTGGCATATCTTTTCAAATGGGGGTCTGCGGGCTAATGAGTGTCAATTTGGGGGTCCTTGACAGTTTGGGAACCACTGCTCTAGAGGCTCTGGACAGGGCGCCGTGGAACTGGCCTGTTCTGACATCACAATGTTGTTCTGACATCTGCATAGACTCCACATTTGGAACTCATAACATAAAGAACTCCATATATGGGCATAAAAGGGACACAGACATAATAACCGGGTGAGGCAGCATGCATTTCCAACTTGCATCGTTCCAAGTAGGCCAGTACCAAACAGGCAAAAAAAAGCCTGAACCTGAGACCCTTATGGGTCTGTAACTGTAACTGTGAGTGTACAAATGGTTCCATTTGTACACTCTTAGAGATAAATTAACAGTGGTTTTACAATATAAATTGGGGTACCAGATAGAAATGCCATTAAATCGGGGGTCCGTAGCATAATGCGTGTGAAACTGGGGGGGTCCTTGAAATTAATATGTTTCGGAATCACTGCTAGAGCCGTAAAAATCCTCCTTTATCTGGCATATGTTTTCAAAAGCGGGGTCCGTGGTGGCCTAATACATGTTGATTTCGGGGGTCCTTGACAGGGAAAACGTTTGGGAACCAACTGTTGTATGGAGAAAGAAATAACTCACCCAGGCTGATGTCCTTCATGACTGAATGGAGCACCACCTCCTCAAAGATGTTCTCCACCAGGATGAAGCGGGAGAAGTCCTCAAAGATGAGCTCCTGGAAGCGTGGAAGCTCCTGTGGTAAGAGACAATATGGGCGTTACAAAAGGAGAACAGTAGGATATTTAACCCATTTAGGCCTGACCTCCAGTTTTCTGATTTTCCAGTATTTTTTACTATGAGCTTGTAGATCTGCTATTTTTCAATAGCTAAATTATTTGGGATTTGGAAACCATGCCCCCCCGCTCCCTCTCCATTTGGAAACCATGCCCCCCCGAAAGTTTATGCATGCACTATGTGTAAACTCTAAATTTCCATTTTTTTCTGCCATCCGGTTGCAAAAAATAAATAAAAATAATAATAATAATTTGGGGACCCCCAAGTTGAGAACCCCTGCACTAAATGACCTGGTGACGTATGACGACGTGTCGATGTTGTCAGTAGTGCTTCTTGCGTCGATTACGTTCGACTCTGTAAGGCACTTCACTGGGAAGTCGGACGTCAAGAACTTCCACAGAAAAAGGGAGTTAGAATGTCATGGGAAAGTGTACCGGTTTGCTAGGTTGGTTGAGTCACCATTATTAGGAAATGTGCCCATATAATCAATCGCATGCGTGTCTGCTCGCTCATACATGCGTTGCAATGAATCAGTTAAAGGGGAATTTCTCCCTAAACCTTTTTTTACAAAAGTAAGTTGATAATTATGTATATTGACCAGAAAAATAAAGATATAGGGGGGCTGGGGCTGGAGCTGGGGCTGCTGTTGGGGGGGTCTAACATCAGCTCACGTAGACCAGGAAGAGTGCAGTGTCAACAATGCATGGAGTGTTGCTGTCACATCATCTAGAACAGATGTGAACAAAAAACAACTGCGCGATTGAATAGGAGTTTTAGCGTTAGACCCCCCCCCAGCCCCAGCTTCATCTCCAGCTGCAGCCCCAGCTCCCCTATATCTTTTTTTTTTTTTAATATTTTTGTTTTGTCAATATACATAATTATCAACTTACTTTTGTAAAAAAAGGTTTAGGGAGAAATTCCCCTTTAACATGAGTTCAAATATGAAGGGTTAAGAGAACGGAATAAGGGCAACCATGGGAAAGGAATAGAACAGTGCTTCTCAATCTTTTTTCTTTTTTTTAAGTTCTGGACCACTAGCATATCTCGGTTAAATAATGAATGACTGTTAAGGGCTTGATTTAATTCACCCCCAAATTGACAAATTAAATTAAGCCACTTAATCATTATTCAAGCTTCCCCCCCAATGCAACACAACAGTGGTCCACTCCTTAGGTTGATTCTTAACCCATTTAGGCCTGACCTCGAAATTAAAAAAAAATCTTCTAAATCCTCCAATTTTCTGAAATAAATATTTTCACGATTTTTCAAAAATAGCAGACCTACAAGCTCGTAGCGCGCCACTCGGTGGCGCGCTATGAGCTTGTAGATCTGCTATTTTTCAATAGCTAAATTATAACATAATGTTTAAAACCCCTGGTCTAAACTAAAGATCGGATAATGACATCGACTGAGAACCATGAACTAAGACATTTCATTCCGCACAGCAAAACCTTTTGCTGTGTGTGTGCGCGTTGCATGGTACTTACAGAAGCACAGGATGGGGTCAACTGTTTCAGCATGTAAGGGATGAAGATCTGAAGGAGAGCCTCTCTGAAGAAACGCTTCCTCACCGTACTGCTGTCATAGTCAAATTTCTAAAAAGAAAAAAAGGACAAAAAAACAATATCATATCAAATAATGGGAACGTGACTCTGGAAAGGGAACTGACCTATACCTAAATCAATAAGAAGGAAATATATTTGAGTTATTTGGCTGTGCTAAGACAACTGTATTGTTTGTACGTGGATATATCTTTCAAACAGAAAACAGAAAAGAGTACAGGAATAATAATATAGAAATATTACATTGCAGCTGTATGCCTCCGCCTGCCAGTTACAGTTGACATGTTTGTCCAGACTCATAGTTGTGAAGACTGTATGTAGAAAGACATTTCATGAGCATGTTTTGTG
This sequence comes from Electrona antarctica, assembly GCF_951216825.1. Taxonomy (NCBI): domain Eukaryota; kingdom Metazoa; phylum Chordata; class Actinopteri; order Myctophiformes; family Myctophidae; genus Electrona; species Electrona antarctica. The sequence continues at coordinate 49,806,732 of NC_136793.1, forward strand.
TTTGTTTTTGTTAGGTCACAGTGACCATGACCGTTGACCACCACACTCTAAATCAGTTCATCTTAAAGACCCTGTGCAATGACTATTTGGAGCATTTTATTTTGAAGTTTCACTCTTAACACAATCCGTGCCGGGATTCCTTCAAAATAGGAGCTCTGGGGTGCCGGAAAGACATGGCCGCTTTTACTCTGAAAGTGAAACCCACGACCCGGAAACAATCCTGAAAAAAAGTTTGCTTTACATTGCTAGCTTACATTGCTATCGTTTTAATTTATACGATATATGATCCAAAAAGCGTTCATATTTTGAGGGAGAGACGGATGAGGAGCAGAAATTCCGATCTTCCGCCGTAGTCTGAAAACCCACCTTTTCAGACTCCATCATGGCCCATAGCACTTACCCTACCCCCCTTAGACAGCACTTCTTAGACTTATATAGCATTTGAAACAGACTTATAGCATGTCATGTAGACAGCACAATAAGTGCATTGTATGTAGTCATAGCACTTCATAGTATATAGTGTATAGTAGTCATAGCACTTCATAGTATATATGTACAGCATAGTATAGCATATATGTGTAGTTTATATGTATAGTGTCATTATATAGATATGTTCTAGTTATAGTTTATATGTATAGTGTCATTATATAGATATGTTCTAGTCACGTTCTTAGCTTACGCATGTTTCGCGATAAATGCTTTTTACATATGTGATGTATTCCCATGCTTTTGTTCTTGCTTATTGTAAGTCGCTCTGGATTAAGAGCGTCTGCTAAATGCCTAAATTGTAAATTGTAAATTAAATGCTAGTATATCCGTCAGATCAAAACCACGGAGAGCGCCCTGGATTAGGAGAGACGAGGCATTCTTTCTGCCGCGCTAACAGCTAAATCAACGGTAAGCTAACATGAGCCCAGAGTGTAGCATACGGTAGCCGAGAGGCGAACTGAAAAAGGAAAAAAAATCAGAATATAGAGGGTATGCGTGTGACATCATCATCAAACCAGGAAGTTATGCAGGAACGCCTACTGAGTGGCAAAAAACTACTTTCTGGCCTTGACAGCCCAGACATCCACACAGAAAAGTCTTATCTGATTGCATTAAACAACATTAAACAATGTTAAACTCACTTTGCCTGTTGCTTTGCCACTCGATTTGCCACTCGATGTGCCATTCACTTTAAGCATGCGCATACTCTCTATTCTTCTCTCGCCCGGTATCATTGAGGTTGCGCTAGGACGTCTACACACGTCCTTTGTACGCGTCGATTGGGATCCCTAGGACGTGTGGACACGTCCTACGGACGGAAACGGTTAAAAACGGAAAGTGTTTTTTAACCAAACAGAACGTTGCATCCCCTCAGGGTATGGGACGTAGCTCCGCTACATGCGTGTGCGCGACACGTGCGTTGAGTTTGTTTGTTCACATGTCACTAGATAGACGGGCAGCAAAGCTCGTGGCTCATTTCTAACCTAGAATATTTTCAGAATACATATCTCAGCGTGCTGATTAAGTTTAAAATGAGTAATGCACTGTCTGGATGTCATCTGGAATGAGATTAAAAACGGAGTAGTTCTGTAATCGGAAGCAGCTGTGTTTGGAGGACGTGCAGCGATGGGAATAAACCAGGTGAATGAAATCGAGATTAATTTTGTATTCGTGCAGGCCTCGACACGTCATCACGCAGCTTTCGTTTTCGTTCAAAGGAAGTAACTCAAATTGGATTTTTATGGACTTGCGATATCAAAATACACAAAAATGTTCCCATTGTTTTGGCATAGATTGTTAGGTATATGCCCATATGATGACCACGGCTGTGCTCCATTTCCCTACTACCACTTCACCTCTTTTCAACCCATCTTCACATAATTGGTTCTCACTAATGTTCATGATACAAAAAGCACAACGGTCTGTCTCTCATAGGAGGGCTGTGGGCAGTTCTGAAACCCGTCCACCAGTGACATCATCGTTAGGCAGATTTTTTTAAACAAGATTTAAAAAAAACATATATATATATTTAGATTTGTATTATTGCAAGAACGATGGCTTCCGTTATAGAATTGCAACTTTTCATGACTAGAAAGCCTGCAGTTTCTATTACAGTTGGAGGCCATCGATATTGTCCTTTTTCTTTTTGCTGAGGTTTGCGTGATCTGCACAAAAGGACAGTTAACCCATTTTGGGTGGGAACCCCTTTTGGTGTTTTAAACATTATGTTATAATTTAGCTATTGAAAAATAGCAGATCTACAAGCTCATAGCGCGCCACCAAGTGGCGCGCTACGAGCTTGTAGGTCTGCTATTTTTGAAAAATCGTGAAAATATTTATTTCAGAAAACTGGAGGATTTAGAAGGATTTTTTAAAATTTTGAGGTCAGGCCTAAATGGGTCAAATGATAAGGGACAATATCGGTGGCACCCAACTGTATTAGCTTGGATTCCCCATCGATGATGTCACTGGTGGACGGGTTTCTGAACAGCCCTCCTATCATGAGACACAGACCAGGTGGATTTGTCTTTTTGCTATTCTATCATGAACATTAGTGACAACCAATTAAATGAAGATTGAGGTTGAAAGGTGATGCTTTTGCCAAACTCAATGACATTGTCTCCAGGCATTCCTGAGCCGTCAACCTTTGCCACGTATGTACGGACGGTCGCTGGCACGAAAAGGTTTTGCGACCCGATTCATAACAGTTTGAACTAGAAAAAGTGCGAAAAAGTGCCCTTCTGGGCACAGGTCTCCACCAGGAGGATAGGACTGTGTGAGATGTTTGGCAAAATGTTTAGGATTAATTTAAACATGTTTTTGAGGCATTTTGTTCCAAAAACCTGTTGGTGGCGCTATAACAGGCCAATGTGAAAAGGGTGGGATATATTCCTCAGCCTAGTAAGAAAATGTGTGAAAGATTTCACGTAAATTGCATGCTGCGTTCATGATTTGAGGCTTTTGTTCAAAACGGGGCAATCTTGCAAACTGTGAATTATAGCCAATTAGGATGGAATCTGAAATATCGGACAGATCCGACTTGAGCACATGACCATAGAGATAGTGTGTAACGATTTGTGAGATTTTTGGACAGAATCTGGAGGAGTAATATCAAAAATGCCTCCTGATGGCGCTATAAAAGGCAGATGCGGAAAATGCAGGTCAACGGTTTGTCCTTGGCCTCTAGGGAGTGTGCATGCAACGTTTCACGCAGATCGGTGCAGTTCTAGGTAAAAAATGTGAAAAGCTGCCTCATGGTGGCGCTATAACAGGCCGTTCTGGAAAATGTGGGGCAGAGGTTCATCGTTGGCATCCAGGGAGTGTGTGTGCAAAGTTTGGCATCGACCGGGTTAACGGTGACGGAGATTAGCTGGTAACAGACGGACGGAAGGACGGACGGACACACACACACACACACACGGACACACGGACGGAGTGCAAAACATACTCTCTCCCCATGCCTTCGGCCTGGTGGAGACAATTAACTCTCTACTGCGTTTTTTTGTTGTTGAGGGCATTGTTACATCATTATACACTTTCTGTGATGTCGTTTTATATTACGCTTGTTGTTTTTCTTGTGCTCTGTATGCTTGCTTTCTTTTAAATCACTTTGGTTGACCGCTGGTCTTTGTAAATGTGCTCTATAAATACAAGGTTGATTTGATTTGATTAGATTAGTGTTTTTAATACACTGACGGCGGTAGACCCTCGAGAGGAGCCAGAGCTGGACAGTGGGGGCCAAGAACACGCCTGAGATACCCAGTGAATATACTGAGGCCATGGCATCGGTGAAGATGCCAAGCACGAGTAGACACAGCTGGCAAAGAGCTGTGATTAAAAGTGCTGTTGGGCATTGTTCCCATAACCTGGAGGGACGCGTTAACCTCTTACTTAGATCCCATAAACCGGAGGGATGGGTCGTTGCACTTGGCCATTTGGTTGTTGAAAACTGCTAGGTAAAAAAAAATCACACCCGTGTGAACTGAGTGGTGTAAGGTCTTATATAGACTGATCAGCTGTGGTCTGACGTAATGTCTGACGTAATGAAATCACACCCGTGTGAACTGGGTGACCATAGCAACCGTGCTCATTTTTCGAGCACAGACAGACAGACAGACTAACAAAGCCAGTTGTAGGAGTGGTTTACACCACTCAAAAAAGTTTGGGAACCACTTGCCCTAACTAACTATGAACGTGTCAGTTTATAACTGCGATTGGGGGAGGCCGGAGGAGCAGCCCTCTGCTGCATGCCTGTCCTCCGTCTGTTGCGTTATATTTATATACCTTATATATGCCCCCGTAAAATCTGAATCCCCCCCCCCACCACCCACCCCTTTTTTCCCCTCACTGTATATGTTTCTTTTGCCTTTTTTACCTCCTTTATGATGAATTCCTGTTCTGTTCTTTGGCTATATAGAAGTGTATATTTGTACGTCTCTAAATGTTTTGATGAATTGAACAAGGTGGACCCCTCTTGTAAACAAGTGTAATGCTTAATTGGGTCGTCCACTCACAGTTAACAGTCTTTGTATTGAGTTTGTGCTTGAAATGTACTGTAATTCTGCAAACTGTTAATACATTTTGTGCCCAAGACGTCTGTGGACGTCTTGGGTATTACCGCACGGGCATAGCCCAAGACGTCTGTGGACGTCTTTGAAAAAAAATATATATTTATTTATTTTTATTTATTTTTTATTTTTATTATTTTTTCATTAAAAAAAAATCAAAAAAATCAAAACAATGATTTTTATTTTTTTTAATACGTGGTGCCAAAGTTTGTGTTTTCACCATTGAGAATGCATTTGGCGTTTAAATTAAATAACTCAGAAACTATAAAACATTTCAAAGTAAAAAGTTCCAGCATGTGTCTCCACAGTCAGCTGAATTATAAAAAATCACACCCGTGTGAACTGAGTGGTGTAAGGTATTATATAGCCTGATCAGCTCTGATCTGACGTAATGAAATCACACCCGGATGTGATTTCACAACTGGCTTTTTTTGTGCAGAAAAAATGAGCATGGTTGCTACGGTCATCCAGTTCACCCGGGTGTGATTTAATTACGTCAGAAATTATTTTGAACATAGCAACCATGCTAATTTTTTCTGCACACAAAAGCCAGTTGTAGGAGTGGTTTACACCACTCAAAAATGTGAATGGATTTTCTAGGTGAAAGTGATTTTTGGGCAGTTTTGCGTGGGCTCTCAATGTGTTAATACATATTTCAATCAAACCTTGATGACGCGATCCTGGCAGCGCTGGATGACCTTACACAGCCCCTCTGTCCCCTGGGCTTCCAAACTCTGGTGCAGGATCTGCTCAAATGTGTACACGGCATCATCCATTTGCTGCACACACACACACACACACACACACACACACACACACACACACACACACACACACACACACACACACACACACACACACACACACACACACACACACACACACACACACACACACACACACACACACACACACACACACACACACACACAGAGAGAGAAGAGGTAAAAACATTGAGGTATGATTTCAAATATCAATTTTATTCAACATTAGTTGCTGAAATCTCCCTGAATCAATGTCACAAAGACAATTCCCCAAAACATTTTTTTTTCATATCAAGGCCTATTATTTATTTCGCCATTTGAGCCACGGAGATTTAGCCCCAATCAGAGGCGTATCTACAATAAGGCGAGGGCAGGCGTCCGCCTGTCCAAATCCATTTCTGGCCTGGCCAAAATCCATATAATGAGAAAAAACGAAGACAAAAACAAGACCTGAGAACTATTAGTGGACAGCTGATTGGCCGTTGCGGTAGAGCGCGACCCTCAATCACCCATTGGAATGTAAATGCATGCCTTTCAGCCTTTGTATCCTACATCGTCTGGCAGGTATAGCTCTTTGAAAACCTTTAGTGCTACGATTGTGCGCGGGGAGACGACAATTAACACATGATCTTGCCTGCCCAAAACGTAATTCCTGGATACGCCACTGGCCCCAATGTCAATGTTTTGTTGTCATTGTATAATATTGTGTCCACAATTCCATGCTGTATTGATGTTGGTACCATAGGACAGATAACAGGTAAACGTTCTTCTGCATTCCCTAATTGTGTAGGCTTCCTGTAAATGAAGTATGCAGATGTTTAACAATTTATCTCTTGAGAGCGTAAAATGAAACCAAATGGACCCGTAAGGGTCCATTTGGTTTCATTTAACACTCTCAAGATCTACTGTATAAGGGTCCATTTGGTTACCAACTTTCCATCATTTAGCCGGGGACCACCCGGAACCCCCTCAAGGACCACTGGTTGACTAAAACATTAATAGCACTGGGTGACTAAATTCCAACCACCACCAGAGGGCACCCTCGTCCCTACAAGAAGCTTTAGATCTCTCTCTCTCTCTCTCTCTCTCTACACAATGGCTAGTCAGTTCAGCTCCCCTCTTAAAAAAAAAAAAGGTAGGTTAAGTGATATCTTAACAAAACAGTGTGCGAGAGCCAAATTCTATTATGAATTGTTAATTCCATTAAAATAAGTTGAATCACTTCGTATACTTGGCACTTTTATGTACTTGAAAAATACGTGGGGGAAAAAACTGCCCTAAATGTGCATGGGTGAAACCAATTCTCTTCATTGGCATTGTACAGCATTTCTTCCACATACTACTACATCATTTCGGAACACCCAATACAAGGACAAAACGTCTTTCTTTCCTTTTGTTTTTACACAGTGTAGCCGCGTAGCACTGAGGGAAGGAGGTTGTGGAGCTTTTGTGTACGTAATTTATAAACAGTGGCCGATTCATGTTTGTGTTTGAACTGTGAATGACCTTGGATTCGGTACGCTGCCCCCCCTGTGGGTGCCAGGCTCTGCCGAGGAGACCGGGCTCTGTGGTTCTCCACAGGAGTGGCTAAATTAATGGCCCGACTGTTTTAACTCTTGAAGACTTCTACCCTGTGTAGTTGTGTGTAGAAATGAAGGTCATATCACAATCTAGGTACAGAAGGTACAGTACATACATTCTTGAATTGTGAAATGACCGAGTGAGGGTTATTGTTTGGTCAAAATGTCATCTAACATCGTGTCATCGTGAGGAATAATCTTCAGTTATAAAGTGATGTACTAATTAACCCATTTTGACCTGAGATCAGATTCTAAAAAATGTCTTCTACATCCTGACAGTTTTCTGAAAAAGCTATGTTTCTGTGTCAGTCGTTCTTCGATTTTTCAAAAATAGCAGACCTACAAGCTCGTAGCGCGCCACTCGAGCTTGTAGATCTGCTATTTTTCAATAGCTAAAGCATAACATAATGCCAACACCAAAAGGGGTTCCCGCCCAAAATGGGTTCATATATATTCCACTAAAATACAAAATGAGGAATGGAAGAATGGAAATGTTTGTAGCATGGTTAAGTCTGTCCCAAGGAAAACAGCATTTTTGGACACCTTCAATTACATTTTTTTAAAAATGTTTGTTCACTAGTACTCCTCCCACCCACAGAATCTTCCATTCGGCATATTATAGAGCGTCGAAGTCCCGCCCCCTACCATGGCCCAGGAAATGATTCTCCGTTCATTTTCCTCATAGACATTTCAGAAAGTATTTATTTAAAGACGTTTACGCCGCGGACAAAGCCAACTCGAGTCGTGACAAATCATGACAACAAACACAATTTTTTGGGCCGAACAAATAATTAGAAAGAAGAAAAAAACGGCAGGTTACAACACTTTTTTTGTTGTTTTTCTAGGGGTTTTTCATGATTCTGAATCCATTCCAAGCATTAGTTTTGCACAAAATACACTACTTGGGCTAAAAGCAGCCATAGCCACTTGCCCAAATGTGCCCAAAATGTGCTGACCTCATCACATTTGTCATGATGTCTATGGCCGTTTTTAGCCCAAGGAGTGTATTTTGTGCAAAACTAATGCTTGGAATGGATTCAGAATCATGACAGCCCCCTAGTTTGACATGTCACATGCTACTTAAAGCAAAAGGAAAGTTTGACATTTTTGCCATATGATGTTAATGGTAGGGTCACAAGAAACCCCTATAAAGAAAATTGCCCAATACGTTCAGCCGGTCAGCAAGTGCATTCATGAATGTATGTATATAGACAATATTTTTAGGCCAATAAAAGACTATATAGCAAATTTCCCACCCGTCCACCGCGGCTGCCGGACTATATGTAAAGCGCCTTGGATAAAGGCGCTAAATAAATGCACCATTTACCATTTCACCAATTACAGCAGTAAGCCATGGGTGCTTGTATGCACGCGACCACAGCAGTGAGGAACAGTGAAACCATGGGTGCTTGCTTGGTTGTATGCACCCGACCACAGCAGTGAGAAACAGTTAAACCATGGGTGCTTGCTTGGTTGTATGCACCCGACCACAGCAGTGAGGAACACCACCCCACAAGCTTTAAAGACTTCAGTCAGAACTAGTGGAGCCACAGTCCACAGACCACAACAATGGCCTGAAGGCATCTCGTCGGCATGCATGGTACAGCATTATAACCGAGGACGTGTCCAACACATACTTCAAAACTTTAAGAAAGAACTTAAGTCATCGGGCAGAGTAATATAATCTTTGTAGCACTTTGTATAGCACAAGAAAAGTACAAGCTGGAAAGGACAATATATGTGGTTTAGATTGGATGGAAGAGATTCTGCATTCCGTATTGAATATTCTGCATGCCCATTGAAGCCAGGGCGATTAGACTACCACAAGGCCACATTACTTCACAACTTATATTAAGACAAGACAGTGGGCTCTACAACTGCATAAATATGCACATTATGCTTACAGTACAGTATGTGTAGCAGGATTGAGAGAATACTATACTTTTCGAGAATTACTGTGTAATTACAGAACTTTTCAAGACCTGGAAATTACCCCAATTCATCTTCCACAATCATCACCCAGATTTCCCACTTCCCAGACCTGCGTGGGAAAAAACTGAAACACAGTCAGTGTTGATTTCAGCGACTAAAACTAAGACGAAAAATGTTCCTTTTTCCACTGACGAAAACTACAGTTGGGTGCCACCGATATTGTCCCTTATTATTTGACCAATTTAGGCCTGACCTCAAAATAAAAAAAAATCCTTCTAAATCCTCCAGTTTTCTGAAATAAATATTTTCCCGATTTTTCAAAAATAGCAGACCTACAAGCTCGTAGCGCGCCACTCGGTGGCGCGCTATGAGCTTGTAGATCTGCTATTTTTCAATAGCTAAATTATAACATAATGTTTAAAACACCAAAAGGGGTTCCCGCCCACAATGGGTTAACTGTCCTTTTGCGCAGATCACGCAAACCTCAGCAAAAAGAAAAGGACAATATCGATGGCCTCCAACTGTAAATGGAAACTACATGAAAACTAAGCTGCGATGACTAAAAATGAAGACTAAATATATTGGCAATTTCATCAACAAATAAAAACTAGACTAAAATGTCAGGAAGGGACTAGTGGACAAGAGATCCAGTAGAAGTCATTTTACACTTGGTTGCATGCTGAAAATAGCAGATCTACAAGCTCGCAGCGCGTCGCTCTGCGACGCGTTGTGAGCTTGTAGATCGGCTATTTTCAGCAAGTGTAAAATCAGCCACTACGACGGCATCAAGGCCCGCCAAAACACATTTTAGTAAATGTAAATCTTAAATTCACTAAATTAACTGTAGATTTAGTCGACTAAAATAACACCAACACATTCCAGGCGACTAAAATGTGACAAAAAATAAGTGAAAACTATTCAAGACTCAAACTAAAATAGAAATTTGCTGCCAAAAACAACACTGGTCATGGCCCCGGTCCATTCCGATGATCCGTTCCATGTTCCCTACAGCAGTGGTTCTCAAACCTTTTCATGTCAAGGAGCCCCACAACACATGGATGTGGATTTGGCCGCGGACTCCCATCCGAAAACATGTTGTGCCAAAGATCCCCCATAGGCTGCAATAACTCGCAATGTCTTGTTTTGTTTTTTGTTTTTTTTCTTCTTTTGAATGGCTGATATAAATCAGCCTTTTTCTCCGGACTTTATTTTTGAGAAACGCCTGCATTAGACCACAAGACCACCATAACTCTATAAAGAGTGTACAAATGGAACCAAATGGACCCGTAAGGGTTCATTTGGTTCAGAACCACCTGGTCAGAACCCCCTCAAGGACCCCACTTTCCACAGCAGTTCAGCGTTCAGGGAAACACGCACATACCACCACTGGCTCCCAGTCAAGTACAGAATTGACTTCAAAATACTCACCATCACATACAAAGCCCCCCCCCTCTATGATCTCATCAAACGCCATGTCCCCTCCCAGTCCCTCAGGTCAAGCCCTGTCAACCAACTGGAACCCCACAAGTCCAACAAGGGAACTTTGGGAGAAAGACAGGGGCCTTTGCAGTGGCCGCCCCTTCACTGTGGAACTCACTCCCTGCTCACATCAGAGCAATCTTTTGTTAGAATTGGAATCATTGATTTAGATTTAGAGTTATTCACGTTCTATTTTTGATCCCATCCATTAAAATGGATGACGTCCCAACCGGAAATGACATGGAATGTTGCCCAACAGGCGACGTTTCCCAGGCTGTAGACTGCTGCGCTCTATTATCAAAGTAATGTTCCGTGTTTTTTGATCAATCTCCGCCCTGGGCGCTGGGCGTAATTATTTAATAGGACGGAGACCTCCGTCGTGGCCTCCCAGAGTGTTAACTGTTTCTAACTAGTTTATTTGTCTCATAAAATTGCTTTTATTATTAATGTTCTGTAAAGCAGTGTTGTTTTCGTCGACTAAAACTAAGACGAAAAATGTTCGTCGACTACCTTTTTTCACTGACGAAAACTAAATGAAAGCTAAGCTATGATGACTAAAACTGAGACTAAATATACTGACAATTTCGTCAACAAATAAAAACTAGACTAAAATGTTAGGAAGGGACTAGTGGACAAGAGATCCAGTATGAGTCATTTTACAATTAGTTGCATGTTGAAAATAGCAGATCTACAAGCCCACAACGTGTCACGCTGCGACGCGTTGTGGGCTTGTAGATCTGCTTGTCATTACGACGGCATCAAGGCCCGCCAAAATACATTTAAGTATATCAACTGTAGATTTAGTCGACAAAAACCTTATGACATTTAGTCGACTAAAACTAGACCAACACTAAAACATTCCGGGTGACTAAAATGTGACTAAAACTAAATGAAAACTATTCAAGAGAGACTATACGACTAAAACTAAAATCCAAAATCTGCTGCCAAAAACAACACTGCTGTAAAGCGACTTTGAGTGCCTTGAAAAGCGCCAATACATAAATTGTTTGTATATGTATGACTTTAATTAAATGAATCGTTCTTCTTTACCTCTCTCATGAGGATCTGAGCTCGCTGGACGAACACGGAGGGGCTGGACACGTCGAACCTCTGCTGCAGACCGTCCAGGCTCAGCTGCTCCACCATCTCATAGCAGCTCTGCATCTTCACCGGGTGGAACGCAAGCATGGAGATCTTCTCCATGTGCTGGACAGGGGGGGGGGGGGGGGGGACAGACAGAGAGACAGAAGAGAGAGATTAAATACATCATGTATTAAGCCATTTAGGCCTGACGTCGATAAAAAAATGTCTTCTAAATCCTGAGAGTTTTCTGAAATACCTGTGTTTCTGTATCAGTGGTGCTCAATATTTCATGTCAAGGACCCCAAACATTATATGTAATTGGCCCCCCCATCTGAAAATATGTTGTTCCAGGGACCCCCCCAGAAGAAAAGATTTGAGTTAAAAATCGTTGAATATATTCAAAGATTTGCGCCACATTTTCCCGATTTTTTAAAAATAGCAGACCTACAAGCTCGTAGCGCGCCACTCGGTGCCGCACTATGAGCTTGTAGATCTGCTATTTTTCAATAGCTAAAGTATAACATAATGCTTAAAACAGCAAAAAGGGTTCCCGTCCAGAATGGGTTAAATATACAGAGAAATCACTGACACATTTCATATTTTTTCTTAACAAAGAATTTACAAAATTCGGAAATAGCAGATCTACAAGCTTACAACACGTCACGAAGTGACATGTTTTAAGGTTGTAGATCTGCTATTGTTGTAGATCTGCTATTTTAGATTTCTTTTTTTTTTTATGTATGGACATTTCTCAACATGGAATCGATTGCAGCTTCAGAACCCATTTCAAGGTGACACGACACCATATCTTGGTTAGTGCTAGATATAATAGCATGTAGCCAAAAGACCCCCCCCCCCCGAGGGGTTCGACAACCAACGGAGGTATGATTACTTCTAACGCGACTAGCGACGGTGACCGCGATGTTATTATGCAAAAATAATACGCGATTATCTAAAATAATTGCGATTGGACGATCATTATCATGTTAATGATGGCGACAGCCCTGTCTCTGGACCTCACCTCCATATATATATATAAAGGCTAGATGGCTCAAGGCGGAGTCTCTGACGTAGATCACCCGGCGGCCATCTTGCTGAGGGGCTACAGTGCAGTATGTTCAAAACAAAAACAGTCATAACTCGCTCAAATCTTGACGGATTTACAAACGGGTTGGTTTATTACAAACGTTGTCAAAGTGGCTATGATTCAGGACGCTTATCTGCTTAATATGCGGACGTCTCTGACGTTTATAACAAACCAAACCGTTTGAAAATTGAGCAAGTTATGGTTATTTAAAATGTGCATGCCCCATAGACACAATGTTATGCTGCCACGAGGTAAGATGGCCGCCACGTAGCAACGTCGCTCGCCATTGGCCAGAGTGCGGGTGAGCCATCTAGCTTTCTTATATACATCTATGCTCACCTCCGCCACGGTCTCCTTGGTGCCCTCGTTGAGCGTGTTCTTGCTCATGTCCACCAGCTCGCTGAAGAAGACCTCGCGGACCTCGGCGAAGCCTCGGCTGGTGGGCTCCATCAGGGCGTCCAGGATGGAGGTGATGTACGGCTCGATGCTGACCTTCAGCAGCTTCTCCGCCTTGGGAAGAACGGCCGCTATATGGAGGGACGGGACGGGAGAGGACGGAGAGAACGTTAGACGTAGGGCATTCACTTCTAGTCATTTTTGAGTGGTGCAACCTTACGGAGTGTGGGTGTGTGGGTGGGTGGGTGGCTGGGTATGAGCACGAAAACAACATGGTTGTTTTTCACCACCTGTGCGCAACCTAACGCACACACAAACACACACGCACATATTAACTGTATATATGATGCTTTCGGGTGTGCCAGTTCAGTACAGTGACAGTAGAGGGACTGCCGCACGGTAACTCTGTCATTTCTCAACCATTTCGGGGCAGCACGTCGGAACCGGCCCGGCCCCCTGGGCGCGTTCCTGGGGGTCTGGCCACCGAGTGGCGCGCTATGAGCTTGTAGGTCTGCTATTTTTGAAAAATCGAAGAACGACTGACATAGAAACATAGCTTTTTCAGAAAACGTCAGGATGTAGATGACATTTTTTAGAATCTGATCTCAGGTCAAAATGGGTTAATTGACTGTACAACAGCTTCCCTCCTGTTCACGAGTTATGTTTTCATTGTTTAAACCGGCGTTTTTTTTAAATGCGTTTTAAGTCATACGGGGTTTCCACCAGACAGAGTGTGGATAGGTGACGCGTTTTGATGACGACGACGTCGCAAAAAACACCCGTCGCTCTGGCGTGCAAAATGGTTATGGGTAGTGATGGGAGATTAATCGGCAAACACATCAATCAGATCGATTAATTAACACTTTGACGGCGGCTAATTGTTTAACCCATTTAGGCCCGGCCTTGAAATAAAAAAAAGATCTTCTAATTCCTTTTCTGAAATAAATATTTTCACGATTTTTCAAAAATAACAGACCTACAAGCTCGTAGCGCGCCACTCGGTGGCGCGCTATGAGCTTGTAGATCTGCCATTTTTCAATAGCTAAAGTATAACATAATGTTTAAAACACCAAAAGGGGTTCCCGCCCAAAATGGGTTAATCCAGGGTTCCACCGCGCGTAATACGCTAAACCCGCCATTTGTTTAATGCGTTTAATTCGCCGTTTTATAAAATATTTAATAAGAAATAGCGGATTTGTCCCGGACCTGGTGACGAGGCCGTCGCGTTATGATGACGAAACCGGAAATCAAGTCATCCTCTGGGCTGCTAGGGCTTCTGGGAAATTGAGCCCAATGCATGTGAACGGGCCGTTTGTTTAGACTACAACATGCTGTGCATGGTGGTTTCGTTTCACATTGTCATGGCCGCTGGTTCTTCTGATCATAACAACCCATCGGACTATTTTTCGCCGGATTTTCGTGGTTGAAAAAATGTTCGTCGACTACCTTTTTTCACCGACGAAAACTAAATGGAAACTAAATGAAAACTAAGCTGATGACGACTAAAACTGAGACTAAATATACTGATTAAAATGTTAGGAAGGGACTAGTGGACAAGAGATCCAGTATAAGTCATTTTACAATTAGTTGCATGTTGACAATAGCAGATCTACAAGCTCGTAGACCAAGTGCCGCGCTACGAGCTTGTAGGTCTGCTATTTTTGAAAAATCGTGAGAATGTGGCGCAAATCTTTGAATATATCTTTCAGAGCGAACATTTTTAACTCAAATATTTGCTTCTGGGGAGGTCCCTGGAACAACATATTTTCAGATGGGGGTCGGCGGCCAATTACATATATTTTTGGGGGTCCTTGACATGAAACTGTTTGAGAACCACTGACATAGAAACATGGGTTTTTCAGAAAACTGTCAGGATTTAGAAGACATTTGTAGAATCGTCCTCGGGTCTAAATGGGTTAACAGCGGCTAAGAAGATATTAATTTGCGACGCGTGGAAACCTCAACATTTCGCCAACCTTTTTAGATATCGTCTATCTAGAGATATCAACGTTTTTATCTATTTTTTTTACGCAGTGGTAATAATAATAATAATTAATTGCATTTTATAGCGCTTTTCCAAGTGCTCAAAGCGCTTTACAATGGTTCATCCATTCATACATACATTGGGAGGTGAATCGGCGAACAGTCGACGCCAGCGTCCTCACTTCCCACATTCACACACCGACCGACTCATTGGAGGCAATGTAGGGGGTTCAGTGTGTCTTGCCCAACTGGACACTTCGACATGTGGACAGGAGGAGGAGCCGGGATTCGAACCGCCGACCCAGGGATCATTGGACGACCTGCTCTACCTCCCGAGCCCCGCCCAGGTATGCATGTCGTGACATCGTTTGTCCTCGGAGGGAGGAGTGGGTGGGCATTGTTTGTTTGTTTCTTATTTTACTACAGATATTATATGTATACTATGTGTATACTTATGTATCCCGCTGAATCAACGCTCAACAAATCTGGAGCCCCGAGTTGGTGTTGAGCTATAGACTTCATCACTCTCGTATTGGATCTTAATAGCCGAATATTGCTTAGTTTGAAAGGCAACGCATTGATATTACAAAACTGTTGCTTACAGGATTTAATATATTGTGGGCATATACCACTTCCAATTATTTCCAACAATTATGTCCTGCTTACAAAGTACTCCTGATCATGTGACTAATAGACAGCAAAGTCATCTAGCATTACGCAACATGAAAAGGCGTCAACAACACCCACATTTCCCACAAAATAGATAGTCGATGTCTCAGACTCAGTCATAAAGCTAAGTCAACATTCATTTACTCCCACTCTGTGTTGTTTTTGGCAGCACATTTTGATTTTAGTTTTAGTCATAGTCTCTTGAATTTTTTGTTTTAGTCACATTTTAGTCACCTGGAACATCTTAGTGTTAGTCTAGTTTTAGTCGACTAAATATCATAAGATTTTAGTCGACTAAACCTACAGTTGATTTAGTCGAACAAAATGTATTTTGGCGGGGCTTGATTCCGTCGTAATGACTTTTTTCACTTGCTGAAAATAGCCGATCTACAAGCTCACAACGCGTCGCAGCGCAACGTAATTGTGAGCTTATAGATCTATTTTCAGCATGCAACTAATTGTAAAATGACTTATAGTGGATCTCTTGTCCACTAGTCCCTTCCTAACATTTGAGTCTAGTTTATATTTGTTGACGAAATTGTCTTAGTTTTAGTCATCATAGCTTATAGTTTTTATCTAGTTTCCATTTAGTTTGTCAGTGGAAAAAGGTAGTCGACGCACATTTTTCATCCTAGTTTTAGTCGACGAATTCAACACTGCTCCCACTCGAATTTTGACGTTTCTTGCCAGACAGTCATTATGACAGCGCCACGGCTCAAATCCTCCTCCAGAACAGTAAACAGTCATTGGAATGCTGCCTTGCCTGCCCCTGCATTGAGTTCTGCTCTAAATAAGGCAAGGCTGTCTGAGTTGACAAACACATGCCAGACAGCCAGTAAGCGAGGGGAATTAGTTAGAAGACTCTAGAACTGACTATGGGGTCAGAAACGATGACTATGGGGACATCATCTTTGGAATACAGCCCCTGGAATTTACCGTCAGTGCCACTTGATGCCTGAGACCAGATTATTCTACAAAATGTCTTCTAAATCCCAAGAAGACAAGAAACCTATATGTTTCTATATCAGTGGTGCTCAAACTATTTCAGGCCAAGAACCCTCTAGGAATTATATGTATTTGGCTGCAGACCTCCATCTCAAAATATGTTGTTCCAGGGACCTCCCAGAAGCAAAGATTTGAGTTAAAAAACATTTGTTAGGAAATAATATATGAATATATATATTTAAAAAATCACACCCGTGTGAACTGAGTGGTGCAAGGTCTTATATAGTCTGATCAGCTATGTCAGTGACGTCACACACTAACCATAGTAACCATGCTCACCTTTGCACGGACACGTACACAGGTACACAAACATAGATACAGACAAAGCTGGTTGTTGGAGTGGTTTGCACCACTCAACAGACAAAGCTGGTTGTTGGAGTGGTTTGCACCACTCAACAGACAAAGCTGGTTGTTGGAGTGGTTTGCACCACTCAACAGACAAAGCTGGTTGTTGGAGTGGTATGCACCACTCAAAAATAGCAGATCTACAGGCTCATAGTGCCGCGATACGAGCTTGTGGGTCTGCTATTTTTCAATAGCTACGGTTTAAAAAATAATGGTTAAAGTGTTTAAAAGGCCAAGGTGACACAGATGCTTTCCAGGTCTTAACCCATTCTGGGCGGGAACCCCTTTTGATGTTTTAAGCATTATGTTATACATTAGCTATTGAAAAATAGCAGATCTACAAGCTCATAGCGTGGCACTGAGTGCCGCGCTACGAGCTTGTAGATCCGCTATTTTTTGGTCTTAAGGATTAATGGCTGAAAAAGCAGACAGACAGACAGACAGACAGACAGACAGACAGACAGACAGACAGACAGACAGACAGACAGACAGACAGACAGACAGACAGACAGACAGACAGACAGACAGACAAGACAAGACAAGACAAGACAGACCTCTGATCTTGTTGGTGACGTGCTCCTTGGAGGTGATGATCTGGTCCATGTCCGTCCGTATGGAGGCCTCCAGCAGGGGGCGCCCCGCCTCGCACGACTGCACCACCGCGTCGTACTGCGTCTGACACTGCCGCTGCACCAGGCCGTAAACCGCGTCGGTGATCTGATCGCCACCGCGGAAACACGCCACGAAAACCAGGCACAAAAACAAAACGGCGGGAGGAGCACACGTTTACAAAAGGGGAGACGGAAATGTTTCCCAGTTAAACCCATTCAGAACGGGAACCCCTTTTGGTGTTTTAGGCGTTCCGTTATGCTTTAGCTATTGAAAAATAGCAGATCTACAAGGTCATAGCGCGGCACCGAGTGCCGCGCTATGACCTTGTAGTTCTGCTATTTTTGAAAAATCGTGAAAATGTGCCTCAAATCTTTGAATATAAATGATATTCTTTCAGAGCGAACGTTTTTAACTCAAATCTTTGCTTCTGGAGGGTCCCAGGAACAACATATTTTCAAATGGGGGTCGGCGGCCAAAATACAGATAATTCTGGGGGTTCGTGACATGAAAAACTTTGAGAACCACCGATATAGAAACATGAGCTTTTTCAGAAAACCGTCATGTTTTATTAGAAGACATTTGTAGAATCGTCCTCCGGTCTAAATGGGTTAAATCTGGAGCTCTCTGGTGGTGGAGCCGTTGTCCCCGCGACCAGACTACGGATAAGCGGTTGAAGATGGATGGATGGATGGAGACGGAGGCTGTATGATCGATGTACAATTATACGAAGGAATCGCTTCACGTCAATGCTGACATTATAGAAGAGACATGTTACCTTTACCCTCCCGGTGTGTGTCGCAATAGTCAAGTACGTCATCATAATTGTCTTAACCATTTAAAGGTATATTCAGTGATTTGACTTCATTCAAATATCACTTATTTTTTCTTTTTTTCTGGATAATCCTCCCTACTATAGAGTGTGCTGACCATATAAGGAGTTCCTCCCTGTCCCCAGTGAGCCCCTCGGGTCAAAAAAACCCTAGTTTCAGTTTTGGTGGCGGGTGGCAATGCCTTCATCCAATCAGGATGAGAGGGGCCTTCCTCCAATCATGATCGAGTGGGGGCGGGCCTTGGTGCACGTGCTGTTGGCCTGTTGCACTTCCCCCCACTGTAGTGCGTGCATGTGCACATTTTGTTACCGGGCTGGACTGGGTGGTTTTCCAAATCACCCAAATCACTGAATGCTCCTTTAAGCCCCATATTCAGAAAGTGGGCTTGTAGATCTGCTATTTTTTTTAAATATATAAATAGTGGTTGCACATGGCCTGCATCCTGCATCCCTAGACTCACTAAATTGAGAAAGGACGCAATCATGTCACCCTGGGATCCTGGGATACAATACTGTACTCAGTACTGTACTCTAATGTGGTTGACGTAGGACTGTCCCTGGAGTGGGACCCTCATCTAAATGACCACCCATGGGTCCCGGGACCTATTACATTGAAAATAGGGATGTCCCGATACACTTTTTTCGCTTCCGATCCGATCCCGATACCTCAATTTCTGTGTTAGCCCGATACCGATACTGAATACCGATACCAGTGTTGTGATTTCATGTTGTGTTTATAGCTATCTAGCTATATATCTCATGTTGTGTTTATAGCTATCTAGCTATATATCTCGTTTTGTGTTTATAGCGGACTCCTCACTCAATTGTGCACTTGCAGTTTGGGCAACTCCAAAGCAAATTCCACATGTCCAACATTGTATTTACCTGCCATAGTGTCAACCCCTTACCCCTGTGTCGGATCGGTGGTTAGACTGGCATATTCACCGATACTGATATGACCCGATATGACAAATAAGGGCCGATCCGATACTTTTCCCGATACCGATACAGTATCGGGACATCTCTAATTGAAAACCTATATATATTTAAAATCCCCCCTGCCTATTAACGACATGGCCAAAAATAGGGGATGTTGAAAGCGGTTAAAGGGACATCATGTGTCTGAATCTCACCAGCATCCAGTTCCTTTGCCTCTCGTTCATCTTTCCTTTGAGTCGAGGTGCGATCAGATCCCTCAGCTCAGACAGCAGGTTCTCCATCACCAGGTTAGACAGAATCTACACGTCAAATGAAACACCATCAGAACACCTAGAAGTGCTTCATTTTGCTGTGCAGTTAGGAGGAGTTGGTACAAAAGCACTGCCTTTGTGACATTGGTTCAGGGACATATTAACCAAATAACACACTGATAAGAACACACACACACGCTCAGGTAACAGCCTTAAGGTCCTTTCAGACAGGTAATTAATTTTCAATGAGAGGCGTGCGTGCGTTGACTTTGGACGCGTGGAGAAGTTGCGGGGCGATTACGCAAGCGTATTTTCACGGGCGTGGCCCCCGCCCGCGTGCTCGTTTCGTGCACGACGCGGGCGACTAGTCCTGGATTGTGATGGTGAGCTTTTTTTTTTTTTAACGCTACGCGTCCCTCATGAGCAGAGCCGGTCACTGAGCCAAGGCGACGACGACGCCTGCGTCACACGCTGCTCCGCGTTCGTTCTGAAAGACCTTCAGAATGGCAGGGAACAGGAGCTCAGCTCAGAGAGGTCGTGCCTCCGAGGCTGATGAGGGGCTTGAGTTACACGTCAACTAGACCAGGGGTTCTCAACCCGTGGGTCGCGACCCCTCGGGGGGGGGGCCCAAATAAAAATAAAAATATTTTTTTTTCTCAACTGAATGGCTGGAAAACGGAAATGAAGCGTTTACATAGTACACATAGTACATGCATACACTTTCCTTGATGGTTATATCTGGTTTCAGTACTCATTTATGATATATTTTTTCTATTATTAAGGTTATTTATGCTGTCAGTTTGTATTGGCGGTGGGGAGGGGAGGTCGCGAGACATGACCAAAGCATTTCCGGGGGTCCCCGGCCAAAAAGGTTGAGAACCCCTGAACTAGACTAGAACTCACCTATGTGTATTGTATTGTATTGTATTGTATTGTATTGTATTGTATTGTATTGTATTGTATTGTATTGTATTGTATTGTATTGTATTGTATTGTATTGTATTGTATTGTATTGTATTGTATTGTATTGTATTGGTATGTTGCAGGGTGGGTCCTTGGTGTCCAAGACAAATTTCTCCTTCGGGAGACATGAGACTAATTAATTAGAGTGACAGAGAGAGAGAGAGAGAGAGAGAGAGAGAGAGAGAGAGAGAGAGAGAGAGAGAGAGAGGAGGAGTGTGTGTGTGCGTCAATGTAACAAAGGTGCAGACGATAAGAAATCAGCAGAGAGTGAGCAACGTTTGCGCAACTGTATGCCGAATTGAAGTGGACTCGGCCAAAGACTTACTTTTTTCAACAGTCAACCAATAATTATGACTAATGAATGAAAAGCATTTTTGTTCGTGGCCCATTCGTGCCGCGCTACAAACTGTTTAACCCCTTTTGGTGTTAGCATTATGTTATGCTTTAGCTATTGAAAAATAGCAGATCTACAAGCTCATAGCGCGCCACCGAGTGGCACGCTACAAGCTTGTAGGTCTGCTATTTTTGAAAAATCGAAGAACGACTAACATAGAAACATAGCTTTTTCAGAAAACTTGTCAGGATGTAGAAGACATTTTTAGAATCTGATCTCAGGTCAAAATGGGTTAACTATAAGGTTGGGTGATAATTTATTGAAATCACATCTCTTGATTTATGACAGTCCCTCCAAGACATGCTATACAGTAGTGCTGAAAGGCTGTTAACAATACCGGGCACATACTGTAATTATGCGAGTGCCAAACGGGTTGAGTTATGGGAATTCCAACGATATGCCCACAATGAACCACAGAGAGGCACACCGAGATGTGATCTCTATGACGAGGTATGAAGGTGATTTACGGAGCGACAACTATTGAGTTGTAACATTCCTGTGCAGTGCTGTAGTGCCGTTACGATATAGCAACACAATGACAGTGTCAAAGAGACATGCTGGTTTCACAGGGTGTGCAAAAGGTGGTCATTGTAGAATACCCTCTTTGTGCAATTCTCCTACATGTAGGTACATTAGCACTGTAGGCACTCACTTTTAACCCATTTTGGGCGGGAACCCCTTTTGGTGTTTTAAGCATTATGCTATGCTTTAGCTATTGAAAAATAGCAGATCTACAAGCTCATAGCGCGGCCCATTTTTGGAAAATCGTGAAAATGTGGCCCAAATGTTTGAATATGTATTCTTTCAGAGCGTTCGTTTTGAGCTCAAATCTTTGCTTCTGGGGGGTCCCTGCCAGGAACAACATATTTTCAGATGGGGTCGGCAGCCAAATACATATAATTCTAGGGGTCCTTGACATTAAATAGTTTGAGAACCACTGACATAGAAACATGGGTTTTTCAGAAAACCGTCAGGATTTAGAAGGCATTTGTAGAATCGTTCCCAGGTCAAAATGGGTTAATACTGTATGTATTCGTATACCGTGCCAGAACCTTCACGAAAACAGCCGCGACAACGCTTCCACAAGGTCCCAGACTCTTCTCCCTCCTGCCTCCAAAAACTATGGAATGAATCGCTCCCAATCTTCCGCCGTAGTCTGAAAACGCACCTCTTCAGACTCCACCTTAGCCCGCAGCACTTGCCCTAGCATCGACGACCTTGCAGGTAGTATACAAAGGCTAAATGATGTAATGTGGATTATTACATATCAAGTAGACACAGCATTCTATAGTGTACTGTGTACTTACAGTATAGTTTCATTGTACAGATATTGTACAGTCAGACGGGTTCTTAGCTTACTTATGATCCTTGATGGACTATTTCTATGTATTTGATGTATTACCATGTGTTGTTCTTGCTTACAGTAAATCGCTCTGGATTAAACCCATTTAGGCCTGACTTTTAATCGTCGAAATTTAAAAAATGTCTTTTTAAAATGGCTTTTTTTCCCTGAAAAACCTCATGTTTCTATATCAGTGGGTCTCAATATTTTATGTCAAAATTACATGTAATATGCCCCCCCCCCCATCTGAAAATATGTTGTTCCAGGGACCTCCCCAGAAGCAAAGATTTGAGTTAAAATGTTCACTCTGTAATAATAATATTATTACAGAGTGAACATTTTAACTCAAATGTTCACTCTGTAATAATAATATTATTACAGAGTGAACATTTTAACTAAAATCTTTTGAATAATCGTGAAAATGTGCCTCAAATCTTTGAAAATATATATTATATATATTCAAAGATTTGAGGCACATTTTCACGATTATTCAAAAATAGCAGCCCTACAAGCTTGTAGCGCGGTGCCGCGCTATGAGCTTGTAGATCTGAGTGCCGTGGTTTTTTTCCACCCTAAAACATGATCATCAGGTCTTATTGTTATATAAGAAGGTATAGTTTTTTCAAAAAAAAAGTGTACAGTATTTGTTAAAATTTTGTTTTTATGTGGGCACGCCCACCAGTTCATGAAGTATGCCTGGTTTGCCTGGTGGGTGGTGATGGGTGATCCACCTGAACTGAAGCCGCATCCACAGCTGTAGTTGTATGATAAAGGGGGAGGGGTTAGGGGAGGTGCTGATAGTGTGATGTCACTATATTACTGTTTATTTCATTGGTCCGTTTGACCGTCAAGGGTTCAGCCTCCAGGAAGAAACCCTAAATACAAAGTTAATACACCACTGCACATAAAAACGACTCCAGGGTGTCTAATGAAGTACTGTCACCTCATAGACACGTGAAAAACTGGAAAAATACAAAAATTGTGGCACTCCCTAACAGAACACCAGCATGCAGGTGAAGAGTGGCTACACCTTTTTTTGCCCATTTCCTGAATAAATCAACACTAAAGCAGGAAGGCAGTATGTGGGTGCAGGAATCATCGAATGCTGAGACAGGATTGGAACCCAAAGCTATCTCACACACACGCACACACACACACACGCACACGCCTCGATATTACCAGTTTCTGAAGCACAGCTTCAATAGGCAAACAGAGTAATAGCATTAGTTAAACTCATTCTATGCCTAGGGCGACCTTTTATAAAAGGCCTAGATCGCCTAGGACGTCATCGAATGACCCCTTAGTTTACAATGCATCCGGCATCGCTAGTATCAATTCCTTCCCGGCAACGGTTTGCTTCCACGTTGGTGACGCCATTGATTATTCTCCCTCCGTCCGTCCACACTATCTTTAGCAGCGTTTTATCTCGGAACTGACGCTCCGATTGAGGTGATCATACAAAACATTGATGTCTTATATGAGCTCAATAAAACCATCCCCAACGACCTCGCGGTATCAGCGCTTGTGATGAAAACGAAAGTACGTAGCAAGTGCCCCGTAAATTATTGCGCGTTACTTCCGGTTCATCAAATCAGCTGGTGGCTCTTCAAAAGAAGAGCTCGGCGGGTGAAAAGCGCGGCACGGAAGAGGCTAAACTTGACATTAAACTTGGCCCTGAATGATTAAGACGTTCTTTTTCATTCAATTGCAGGCCCTGGAACTTCACAAAGCACCAAACGGTGATGGCCATTCATCACGACATGACTCTGTGAAACCAGGACGGGACACGTTTAGCTTCTTTTTTTTTTAAATACAGTTGAAATGCTTTTCAACAGAAAAGCGCCTTGGCTTTGAGAGTCAATTCGTTTGCACGCTGACGCGCTAGGTGAGAAGACATTTTTTGGGTTGAAAGTAAAACCGGTGACTATAGGCAAATGCTGCGACATCTCAAATGTTGCATCTCTGGCTGTGACTGCTAATGTTATCTGCCCTTACTTTAAGTAAACTAGACCGGTGCCCGGCTGTAGAGCACCGAGTCAGTAACGATGGAAGTTGGAGATCCACGCCCCACCCGGCTATGCAATACCCGTTGTACCCGCGTCAGAGTACCCGTCCCACCCATCTGTCTGTGTCCCTTTTATATGGATATTTCTGTAACTGTCTCTCTGTGTCCCTCTATTCCTATATATGGAGTTCTGTGTCAGGCATGCCCAAATATGGAGTGCTGTGATGCCAGACTCAGAACAGGCCAGCTCCATATATGGACCCTGGGCAGGGGCCTCTGTCCAGAGCCCGGGCAGAGGGCCTTTTGTGGCCGTTATGGACAACCGTGTGTCCGACTGACTTGACACCGGGCACTGCACTCCCATGTGGTGGGGTGTGGAACGAATCAGACGTACAGACAGACGTACCGAGACATTTAAAGATAGATAGATAGACACCATTTGTTGGTTCTGTTCCATTCTAAAAATAAAAAAAATTAATACATCTTGGTGAAAAAAAAGAAAGACATTTCCATTGCTAGCCTAGTATCTATATGCAATCTCAATTATAGGCTCTCTCAATAAGCCGTGCCACTGAAAAAAACAATGCAATACTCACACAGCCAGTTTACATAACCAGAAGAGCAGAAAATCACTACATTAGTCACCGCTCATTAAAAGCACGGTCCAGACAATTTTACTGAGCATTATTATTAGCCAAGGGTGCTCAACAACACGGCTACTGTAGCTGTTGAGGTTTCAGTTAGTGCCAGGGAGTCTGTCTCATGGAGTCTGTCTCATGGAGTCTGTCTCATGGAGTCTGTCTCAGGGAGTCTGTCTCAGGGAGTCTGTCTCAGGGAGTCTGTCTCAGGGAGTCTGTCTCATGGAGTCTGTCTCATGGAGTCTGTCTCAGGGAGTCTGTCTCATGGAGTCTGTCTCAGGGAGTCTGTCTCAGGGAGTCTGTCTCATGGAGTCTGTCTCAGGGAGTCTGTCTCAGGGAGTCTGTCTCAGGGAGTCTGTCTCAGGGAGTCTGTCTCATGCAGTCTGTCTCAAGGAGTCTGTCCCAGGGAGTCTGTCTCATGCAGTCTGTCTCAGGGAGTCTGTCTCAGGGAGTCTGTCTGACAGGGAGTCTGTCTGACAGGGAGTCTGTCTTAGGGAGTCTGTCTCAGGGAGTCTGTCTCAGGGAGTCTGTCTGTCAGGGGGTCTGTCTCAAGGAGTCTGTCTCAGGGAGTCCGTCTCAGGGAGTCCGTCTCAGGGAGTCCGTCTCAGGGGGTCCGTCTCAGGGAGTCTGTCTCAGGGAGTCTGTCTCAGGGAGTCTGTCTGAGGGAGTCTGTCTCAGGGAGTCTGTCTCAGGGAGTCTGTCTCAGGGAGTCTGTCTCAGGGAGTCTGTCTCATGGAGTCTGTCTCGTCTGTCTCAGGGAGTCTGTCTCATTGAGTCTGTCTCAGGGAGTCTGTCTCAGGGAGTCTGTCTCAGGGAGTCTGAGTCTGTCTCAGGGAGTCTGTCTCATGGAGTCTGTCTCATGGAGTCTGTCTCAGGGAGTCTGTCTCAGGGAGTCTGTCTCATGGAGTCTGTCTCAGGGAGTCTGTCTCAGGGAGTCTGTCTCAGGGAGTCTGTCTCATGGAGTCTGTCTCAGGGAGTCTGTCTCAGGGAGTCTGTCTCAGGGAGTCTGTCTCAAGGAGTCTGTCTCAAGGAGTCTGTCTCAAGGAGTCTGTCTCAGGGAGTCTGTCTCATGGAGTCTGTCTCAGGGAGTCTGTCTCAGGGAGTCTGTCTCAGGGAGTCTGTCTCAGGGAGTCTGTCTCATGGAGTCTGTCTCATGGAGTCTGTCTCAAGGAGTCTGTCTCAGGGAGTCTGTCTCATGGAGTCTGTCTCAGGGAGTCTGTCTCAGGGAGTCTGTCTCATGGAGTCTGTCTCATGGAGTCTGTCTCAGGGAGTCTGTCTCAGGGAGTCTGTCTCAGGGAGTCTGTCTCAGGGAGTCTGTCTCAGGGAGTCTGTCTCAGGGGGTCCGTCTCAGGGGGTCCGTCTCAGGGGGTCCGTCTCAGGGGGTCCGTCTCAGGGGGTCCGTCTCAGGGAGTCCGTCTCAGGGAGTCTGTCTCAGGGAGTCTGTCTCAGGGAGTCTGTCTCAGGGAGTCTGTCTCAGGGAGTCCGTCTCAGGGAGTCCGTCTCAGGGAGTCCGTCTCAG
Source organism: Electrona antarctica (assembly GCF_951216825.1). Lineage (NCBI taxonomy): Eukaryota > Metazoa > Chordata > Actinopteri > Myctophiformes > Myctophidae > Electrona > Electrona antarctica. The sequence continues at coordinate 49,833,103 of NC_136793.1, forward strand.
GGAGTCCGTCTCAGGGAGTCCGTCTCAGGGAGTCCGTCTCAGGGAGTCTGTCTCAGGGAGTCTGTCTCATGGAGTCCGTCTCAGGGAGTCCGTCTCATGGAGTCTGTCTCATGGAGTCCGTCTCAGGGAGTCTGTCTCAGGGAGTCTGTCCCAGGGAGACTGTCTCAGGGAGTCTGTCTCATGGAGTCTGTCTCATGGACCTTTGACATCAAAAGCAGAGCAGGAATCAATCATGGCCGTATCCTGCTGGGATTTGTGGGTCCAGAAAAACCTGTTCTGATGGATGGGACAGGCATAGAAAGCTAGGCCAAAACCACACCTGAATATTAGAATGCATGTATTCACACCCTTTGTATACCTGCCCTCAAGGGCACACGGATTAGCAGATGAATACTTCCATCTCCGTAGCCCTGGGTTTTGACAGCTCATTATAGTACGTTACTAGTTTCACCAAGACGATCAGAGATCTCTGCCTGCTATACATCCGAATGTAGAATTCATTCGATGTAGGGGATAGAACTGAGGGGGGGGGGGGGGGGGGGGGCACAATTAGCCCTTCGCTAAACCCCACCATAAAAAGCGACACATAAAACGTGTCCAATGCCAATCCAAATAGTTTAGCGACCGTTGCTATGCAAGACAAGCTTTCGTCACCTCATAGCTGTCAGTGTTATTTTTGCATGGCTGTGTTGTTGAACACACACACACACACACACACACACACACAGCGGGAACCCCTTTTGGTGTTTTAAACATTATGTTATAATTTAGCTACTGAAAAAGAGCAGATCTACAAGCTCATAGCGCGCCAGCTTGTAGGTCTGCTATTTCTGAAAAATCGTGAAAATATTTATTTCAGAAAAATGGAGGTTTTAGAATTTAGATTATTTTTTTTGAATTTCGAGGTCAGGCCTAAATGGGAAAAGTTATGGGAAAGTTACGCGACTGACCCACCCAGGTGATGGCAACAATAACACTAATACATTTTGAACGAGGGCAGACAGCGATGTGTCTTTGGCCACTGACCGTGTTGTTTTTTCTCCGTGGGGGGAGAGAGAGAGAGAGAGAGAGAGAGAGCGAGAGAGAGAGAGAGAGAGAGAGAGAGAGAGAGAGAGAGAGTACAGGAAGAGGGATCATCACCACAGTTCTAGGAAAGCCCCGCTGTGATTGGCCAGTAGTCAAACAGGCACAGAGCATGGTTGAAAACGCAGAGGTGAAGGCAGTGGCACAGACCATAGGCGTGAACGGCACACACTCCGCATACATCCAAAGCAGGTGGTTTGACTTAAGACTGATATGAGGTTAGGGGACTTACATGGGCCGGTTAAGACTGATATGAGGTTAGGGGACTTACGTGGGCCGGTTAAGACTGATATGAGGTCAGGGGACTTACGTGGGCCGGTTAAGACTGATATGAGGTCAGGGGACTTACGTGGGCCGGTTAAGACTGATATGAGGTCAGGGGACTTACGTGGGCCGGTTAAGACTGATATGAGGTTAGGGGACTTACGTGGGCCGGTTAAGACTGATATGAGGTTAGGGGACTTACGTGGGCCGGTTAAGACTGATATGAGGTTAGGGGACTTACATGGGCCGGTTAAGACTGATATGAGGTTAGGGGACTTACATGGGCCGGTTAAGACTGATATGAGGTTAGGGGACTTACATGGGCCGGTTAAGACTGATATGAGGTTAGGGGACTTACATGGGCCGGTTAAGACTGATATGAGGTTAGGGGACTTACGTGGGCCGGTTAAGACTGATATGAGGTTAGGGGACTTACGTGGGCCGGTTAAGACTGATATGAGGTTAGGGGACTTACGTGGGCCGGTTAAGACTGATATGAGGTTAGGGGACTTACGTGGGCCGGTTAAGACTGATATGAGGTTAGGGGACTTACGTGGGCCGGTTAAGACTGATATGAGGTTAGGGGACTTACATGGGCCGGTTAAGACTGATATGAGGTTAGGGGACTTACGTGGGCCGGTTAAGACTGATATGAGGTTAGGGGACTTACGTGGGCCGGTTAAGAACGATATGAGGTTAGGGGACTTACGTGGGCCGGTTAAGACTGATATGAGGTTAGGGGACTTACATGGGCCGGTTAAGACTGATATGAGGTTAGGGGACTTACGTGGGCCGGTTAAGACTGATATGAGGTTAGGGGACTTACGTGGGCCGGTTAAGACTGATATGAGGTCAGGGGACTTACATGGGCCGGTTAAGACTGATATGAGGTTAGGGGACTTACGTGGGCCGGTTAAGACTGATATGAGGTCAGGGGACTTACATGGGCCGGTTAAGACTGATATGAGGTTAGGGGACTTACGTGGGCCGGTTAAGACTGATATGAGGTTAGGGGACTTACGTGGGCCGGTTAAGACTGATATGAGGTTAGGGGACTTACGTGGGCCGGTTAAGACTGATATGAGGTCAGGGGACTTACGTGGGCCGGTTAAGACTGATATGAGGTTAGGGGACTTACGTGGGCCGGTTAAGACCGATATGAGGTTAGGGGACTTATGATCTCAGGTCAAAATGGCCACCTGAGCCTGCGCACAGAATTGTGCACTCCATTGAGCACCACTGACATAGAAACATAGGTTTTTCAGAAAGATGTTAGGATTTAGAAGCCTTTTTTTTTAATCAAACTCAGTCCAAAATGGGTAAAAAAAAGGGCAGAAAAAACATTGTTATAATTTAGCTACTGAAAAATAGCAGATCTACAAGCTCATAGCGCGCCACCGAGTGGCGCGCTACGAGCTTGTAGGTCTGCTATTTCTGAAAAATCGTGAAAATATTTATTTCAGAAAACGGGGTGTGCAGGGAGGGGCAGGTTTACCTGCGCGGTGGTGCCACACATCATGTCCCAGGTGCCGTACATGCCCCGGGCCTGGCGATAGAGTCGCACGGCATCAGTGAAGGCTGGAGTCTGGACCTTGCTCTCCTCTGATAAACCTGAACGACGGGACACAGGAAATACAGGGCTGTATTATTGCGAACGCAGTGATTGCGAACGCAGTGAGCACTAACTAAGAGACCTAGCAGAACATGTCTGTCTGTGTGTCACGCTGTAACACCACCCGCCCACCACCAGAGGGCGCAGCTGTATCTCACACACACACACACACACACACACACACACACACACACACACACACACACACACACACACACACACACACACACACACACACACACACACACACACACACACACACACACACACACACACACACACACACACACACACACACACACAAAAGAACTTACAAAAAACTAAAAAATAATAATAAGAAGAAGAAAAGAGAACTTAAAAAAAACCTTAAAAAAAGTAATTTATTCTAATTGTTGTTATTGCAATTTACAAGCTGCGTTCGCTTCCCGCGTTCGCGCGTCTTACTTGTATATACACCGACTGTCTGGTAGACACTCTAGACACACAACCTTTTGGGGGCGATCACTTCTGCATTTTTTTCAAATGTTGAAGCTTTACCGCAGACCACAGGACCACCCGCTAGCAACCGTTAAATCGGCCGGTAGGTTGATTATCAAGACGGTCTTATTATCGACCTATACTGCATGTATACTGGGAGCTTACTGGCTGCAAATAGGAAGCACGGAAGCGAAACTGACTTACGTGGCCGGTTAAGACTGATATGAGGTTAGGGGACTTATGTGGGCCGGTTAAGACTGATATGAGGTTAGGGGACTTACGTGGGCCGGTTAAGACTGATATGAGGTTAGGGGACTTACGTGGGCCGGTTAAGACTGATATGAGGTTAGGGGACTTACGTGGGCCGGTTAAGACCGATATGAGGTTAGGGGACTTACGTGGGTCGGTTAAGACTGATATGAGGTTAGGGGACTTACGTGGGCCGGTTAAGACTGATATGAGGTTAGGGGACTTACGTGGGCCGGTTAAGACCGATATGAGGTTAGGGGACTTACGTGGGCCGGTTAAGACCGATATGAGGTTAGGGGACTTATGTGGCCGGTTAATACCGATATGAGGTTAGGGGACTTATGTGGGCCGGTTAAGACTGATATGAGGTTAGGGGACTTACGTGGCCGGTTAAGACTGATATGAGGTTAGGGGACTTACGTGGGCCGGTTAAGACTGATATGAGGTTAGGGGACTTACGTGGGTCGGTTAAGACTGATATGAGGTTAGGGGACTTACGTGGGCCGGTTAAGACTGATATGAGGTTAGGGGACTTACGTGGGCCAGTTAAGACTGATATGAGGTTAGGGAACTTACGTGGGCCGGTTAAAAATGACGTTAGGGTTAGATTTAGATTTAGTCGGACAACATGACACTGTTACTGGTGATTTCCAGTCGAATCCCCCAACATGACTAAGTATGGCCCAGTCTTTGGGTAACTTCTCAGATCATGGCTTGGTGTCATGGCTGTTAAATATGGTGTTCCGGTTGTCATGGCAACGGTGGAGGAAACCAACATAGCAATATTTTTAAGGAAGTGACCCTTCTTCTTCTTCCCTAAAACCTTCACGTAAATTCCCGATATATTCAAGAGTGCAATGCGTTCATCATGTATAAATAGCGTAACACGAGCGTGCTGCTGATATAGCATGAGTGACAGCTAACAAACATTTTGTTTGTTCGTGGGAAAGAGCAGCACTCCGAGACATATACAGTATTCTGTCCAAAGATCATCGGTTCATGCATTCCTCAAGTTGCGTTTGTCAATCAGAGATAATCAAAGCTGCATACTGGGCAATAAAATGATGGGGGGGATTCAGAAAAGGCCATTATGCCTTATCAGACTATGTGCACATTTCTCTCCAGTGTGTGTGTGTGTGTGTGTGTGTGTGTGTGTGTGTACACGTCCGCGTGCCCGCACTCATGTGAGTGAACTCCCAACAAAGCCAGGAAGTGTGTGGGGTCGTGTGAGTGAATGTGCATGTGTGTCTGGTAGGGGGAGGGGGGCTGGGAGAGGGGGGGGGGGGGCATCGAGAACCCACGTTCTTAACTGAAACATGGGCAGGAAGTCGTCCCCCCTCCCTCCCTCCCTCCCTCCCTCCCCAGCCCCTCTCAAAGCTGTATGTGAACAGCATGTGTGTGTGTGTGTGTGTGTGTGTGTGTGTGTGTGTGTGTGTGTGTGTGTGTGTGTGTGTGTGTGTGTGTGTGTGTGTGTGTGTGTGTGTGTGTGTGTGTGTGTGTGTGTGTGTGTGGCGCGGTGCGGAACCATTTATTTTGGCTCAACCGTTGTTGGAATGAAAGGGGATTTCTGTGAGGCCAAAAAGACAAAGTACTCTTAAAGCGGTGATTCTCAACCGTTTTAACTTCACGGACCCCCCCCCCCCCCCATTTTAATATATTCATTAATCCGTGCAAGGACCCCCGTTTGATGAGATCCTGGGCTCTACACACCCTCCGCCAACCTATATGTATATATATATGGGGGACATGGGGAGAGCAACGGACTTGAACTCATGCTTCCTTCATGCCTGAGTGTCCAAGTTGCTCCTTTGCACCTGACAGGGGGGAAGTTTCCCTGGTTGGACGTCACGTAGCGCGTGGAAGGAACAAGTTATTCCAACCAGTTCCTTTCCCCGGGGGAGGTAGTTTAGAGACCAGGATTACTGCATGTTTTTTGTGAGGGTACCTACCCTAGGGGACACGGGGAGAACATGCAAACTCCACACAGAAAGGCTCTTTCGCCAACCCCGCCTTGGGTATGGGCACTGATGACGCGGAGGAGGAAACACGCCGCCAGCACCCACAGCGTCCCGAGCGGGAATCGAACCCAGGACCTTCTAGCTGTGAGGCGACAGCACTACCAACTGTGCCACCGTGCCCCGCTGCATTATTCTCAGTGTTCATTTGACTCAGAGACTGTACAATCACTGAGTTCCGAGGCAGGCCCCAAAAAGGGTACATTTGGTTCCTTCCTAACTATTGATAATTTATAGCTGGGGACACCCGTGGAAGTGGAACCCCCTCAAGGACCGCTGGAGGTCCCCCGGACCCCCAATTAGATTACCAGAGCTCTATATAAAAGTACCATCGAGTTAATTAATTTGGGACGGGAACCCCTTTTGGTGTTTTAAGCATTATTTTATGCTTTAGCTATTGAAAAATAGCAGACCTACAAGCTCGTAGCGCGGCACTCGGTGCCGCGCTACGAGCTTGTAGGTCTGCTATTTTTTGAAAAATCGTGAAATGTGGCACAAATCTTTGAATATATATTTCAGAGACAAAGTTTTTAACTCAAATCTTTGAGTTCCCTGGGGAAGGTCCCTGGAACAACATATTTTCAGATGGGGGTCGGCGGCCAATTACATATAATCTTGGGGGTCCTTGACATGAAAATGTTTGAGAACCACTGACATAGAAACATAGAGTTTTTCGGAAAAGTGTCAGGATTTAGAAGATATTTGTAGAATCGTCCTCAGGTCTAAATGGGTTAAAATTACTCTAGTAATAATACAGACTTACGAGATCACTCACATTACATTGTAGACTCTTATTCAAAGTTACAAACTCACACAATGATAGATTTTAGTTTTCTGAAAAAGCTATGTGTCTATGTCAGTCGTTCTTCGATTTTTCAAAAATAGCAGACCTACAAGCTCGTAGCGTGCCACTCGGTGGCGCGCTATGAGCTTGTAGATCTGCTATTTTTCAATAGCTAAAGCATAACATAATGCTAACACCAAAAGGGGTTCCCGCCCCCAAAATGGGTTAAGTAATGGGGGGTCTCCTTCTACTCGTTCTCTCTTCAGGGCTGTGGTAAACTGGAAAAATGGATTTTCAGGTCGGGATACCACTTTCATCCAATCAGGAGGGAGAACTCGTACGGCAACAAGTGAAAGTGAAAGTGATGACACAAAGACAGAAGCACAAAGACCAAAGTGGAACTGGTCTGGAAACCCTCTCTCTGAAAATGGCAACCTCCTGGAAATGTATTTTCTGCTCATGAGCCGGAGAGAGACGAGCAAAACACTGCAATGATTATTATCAGAATACCAGTGGTGTAAAATAACCAAGGACATTTACACAACTACTGTCATTTTGAGGTATTGTTTTGTACTTCACTTGAGCATTTCCAATTTCCAATACTTTTACTTCTACTCCACTACATCTCAGATCCAAGTATTGTATTTTTTTACTCCACTATACATTTATTTTAAAACCTTAGTTTTAAAATAAAAAAGTTTTAAAAACTAGTAACCTTAGTTACTAGTTACTTTGTGGAGATTTTGAGCATTACAACAAGACATACATTAAGTAAAAACTCCAGACCGGGAAGTATACACTATACTTATGTTAGGGACCGTGACCATGTTTTTCCTAGCCCTGGTCGGTGAACGGGGAGTAATGATCCATCATGGAGGGCATCACAGCGTCGGCTCCGGGCCGTGGAATAAAGCTTGTTTTGACCAAAAATGCCATCTGGGACCATAGCGTATATAAAAGGATAGAGACTGAACTGGCGTGAAGCTCCGCCCCCCCAGCTATTCATGTCAGTGGAAGTTGCTCATTGGCGTTTTGAAGCACCCGGAAGACTGCCGGAAGTACCGACTCAGAACGTCTACTTCCGCATTTGACCACCAAATTTTGGTGGTCAAATGCGGAAGTGCAACCGAGCGCTCAATGTTAAAGCCCAGCTGCACGGGGTTTCCCGGTCATGAATCCACGGGTCCGCCTGTAGTCCCTCCTCCTACCACTAGGGAGGAGAGCTTCAACGTTGAATAGCCTCACTGGCCCCTTGTCTGGGACGAGGAATAGGAGATACAGGCGAGGGAAAGAAACAGACAGAATGCGTGTTTATGGGCACGGCGATCAAGATGACGCGATCCAGTGTTATTGACAACAGCAGCTCCTGTAGCAACCAGATGCTAACGTGAGTAGCATTATGACTTGTTCAATCAAAATCACTATAAAAGAGCAATTGCCGTAGATCAACGGCATTGGCGTTAAGCGTTAATCTATGGCAATGACGCGATAACTGTTAATGGGCCCTTTACTTATTGCAAATGCAAGGTCAAAATCTATGACTTCGACGCTAGTTAACTACTGTAGTCTCGTGTAGCCAGACAGCTATTCCACAATCTCCGAATGCTATATGGAGTCTGGAACTATACACCTCCCGAAACCCGAGTAACGGCCAAGCTACACCAGGCTTTTCTCGCGCGTTTACCCTAAACGCGCGGCCCACGCGTGCGTTTTTTAAAATAGGACTGGACCTAAATGAAACGCACGCGCGGGGGTAAACGCGCGCGTTTTGTGCGCGAAAAGCCTGGTGTAGCGTGGCCGTAAGGAAGCTGCCATTTTCCGTTCACGAAAATATATTGTAAAATATCTTTAGAGCTTTTTTTTTTTTTCTTCTGCTAAGCAACAAGCTATATATGCTTAGATGATTTTTTTTTAAAATTTATATTAGGATAAATGTGCGCGACTGTAAAGACGAAACGGAAGTGGCGAGGAGGCGGCTCCACTTCCGCTTCATATAGTTTACTCATGACAGCTCTTCCGTTGCTCCAGACTGCGTGATGAAAGCATTTTGGATACTGCGAGAGGCAACTCGTCTGGTAACGCGAGACTAAACCAGTCAGCCTACAGGACAGGACTCCTTAACAAACCACTATAGCCCCGCCCTCACACCGCCATATATACTGAATGGACTGTGAGGACACAACAACATGCTAATTAACCCATTTTGACCTGAGATCAGATTCTAAAAATGTCTTCTACATCCTGACAGTTTTCTGAAAAAGCTATGTTTCTATGTCAGTGGTTCTTCGATTTTTCAAAAAATAGCAGACCTACAAGCTCGTAGCGCGCCACTCGGTGGCGCGCTATGAGCTTGTAGATCTGCTATTTTTCAATAGCTAAAGCATAACATAATGCTAACACCAAAAGGGGTTCCCGCCCCAAAATGGGTTAATGACTTGTTGACTGGGTATTAGTCGAGGGACACCTCGTTTTTAAAGAGAGCCGTTTTAAAAGGACACGCGTTAAGGCAACACGCGGAGGTGTTCGCCCACTCACATGTCATACAGCGGGCCTGTGTCACAGCTGCAGGCATGCTAGCCATTAGGGCCATTTCCTCTCCCATTAAAAGGTTCCTCCCAGGCAGCCCCGCCTACCTAACATTCACCACTCGTGTACAGGTTTACAATCAACAGACTTTACATTGTTACAAGCGGTTCATTAAATATGTACACACTGTGCCAAAAATTTTGATTTGCGGTTGTGGCAAGTTTTGCGTAGAGGTGCCCTCCGATCGATCGGCCACCATTTAGGCCCGACGTCTTCTATTCTAAATTCTGAAATACCCATGTTTCTATGTCAGTTGTTTCAAAAAATATGCACTATGAGCTTGTAGATCTGCTATTTTTCAACAGCTAAAGCATAACATAATTAAAACACCAAAATGGGGTTCCCGCCCCAAAATGGGTTAAACCATGTTGAACCCCATTATGGTTGAGCGGAAAGCTTTGACTGAAAATAGCTGCTGGACAAGCTCGCCTGTGAGCTTGAATATTGGCATTCTAAATCCTAAGTTTCTATGTCAGCGGTGCTCAACCTTTCTCGTGGCAAGGACCCCCAGAATTATCTGTATTTGGCCGCGGACTCCCATCTGAAAATATGCTGTTCCAGGGACCCCTCCAGAAGCAAATATTTGAGTTAAAAAGGTTTGGTGTGGGCCTGGGCCGTGGCTCAGCGGTCCAGGCACCTTGGCTGGTAATCCAGTCTGGCAGTGTGCCGCGGGTTCGACTCCCGATCCCGACGGCCTTTACTGCATGTATCCCCATTTCCTGTCAGCCTACTGTCTGTCCCTCCATAAAAATTTTAAAATAAAGGCGAAAGCCACAAAAAAAAAAAATTCAAAAGAAAAATCAAAAAAAAAAAAAAGAAATGCAGATCTACAAGCTCGTAGATGAGCTTGTAGTTCTGCTATTTTTCAATAGCTACAGTATAACATAATGCTTAAAAGGGGTTCCCGTACTGAATGGGTTAAGACGTGGTGAATTGTTTCTGAAGGTTTACTAACAGAAAGCATTCATTTTGTCATGTTGTAGCACCTTAAAATAAAGAAATTATAAAGACTTTGGCATTTAATGTGTAGTAAACAAGTGGACAACACTTGCAGAACACATCGTTTCGCATTTCTACAGAACACCCTTATTTAGCCAAGTTAGTGAGAGCAACAACAACAACAGAAAAGCTTTCTTCAAAAGGCAAGATAAGCTAATGTGGTTTCACAGGTACTTGTGGGTACTTGCTATTAAAGAGACACATATGTTGAACTTGGCACAAGACCAAGTCCCAGACAGAGACAGAGAGAGAGAGATACAGACTTACAGAGCATGAGAAATGGTCCTGGATATCAAGGGAGAGGCAAAGAGTGTGTGAGAGAGAGCAAAGAGTCTAAAGAAATGAATCACCATTACATACCAGACATTATTGAGGCTCCAGTCTAAACATGGCGTCACTGTAGTATACTGTTCAAGTTCAAATGCATAATGTTCCAAGTTCAAATCCTCTCATTAGAGCTAACCATATAACTTATTGTAAAACACCAGGGGCAGTATTATGCGTGTCTTAAGTACCAGGTCTTATTACTTAACTTAACACATTGAGAGCCCACGCAAAACTGCCCAAAATCACTTTCACCTAGAAAATCCATTCACATTTTGTATAATTCAGCTGACTGTGGAGACACATGCTGGAACTTTTTACTTTGAAATGTTTTATAGTTTCTGAGTTATTTAATTTAAACGCCAAATGCATCCTCAATGGCGAAAACACAAACTTTGGCACCACGTGTTAAAAAAAAGGAAAAAAAAAGTGTCCACAGACGTCCACAGACGTCTTGGGCTATGCACGTGCGGTAATACCCAAGACGTCCACAGACGTTTTGGGCACAAAATGTGTTAAGACCTGGAGGCGTGGTCAATGCTGTTTGGCTATTCTGAGTGGCCAAACAGCATTGACCACGCCTCCAGGTCTTAAGTTAAGTAATAAGACCTGGTACTTAAGACAGCATAATACTGCCCCAGGTGTTCAAAAAAACGACACCAGGTACTTAGTAACCAGTATTACAAATGTATCCTTTGGATATTCAACAATAGCCAATTTACAAGTTGAGAGCTTGTGGATTAATTATCATCATTACTAAATGGGCCGATCGCTGTCTGTCTGTCCACTTCCGGGTCACCAGTGAAATGCATGAAGGGACGGACACAGATTAATACTGGGACACACTTTTCCGCGTAACAGACCCACGGGGGGGCGCACACACACACACACACACACACACACACACACACACACACACACACACACACACACACACACACACACACACACACACACACACACACACACACACACACACACACACACACACACACACACACACACACACACACACACACACACACACACACACATTCAGAACGGGTAAGGACTAGTTATTTTAATAAACCTTGAACAATTATGGCTACCCAAGTGATGATGTATGCTCTGCAACTCTGAGAGTGTACAAATGGAACCAAACGGACCGTCATTTGGTTCCGTTTGTACACTCTTGAGTTACGGGGGGGGGGGGGGGGGGGCACTCCTTACTCCTACTTGAAATTAAAACGTTTGAGAACCACTGCTCAACCAAGTATTCAAGGAATGCCTTCTGCACCAAAAGCCTCCTGTTCCAGGACTCTTATTGAGTTAAGTCATTCATTACATTGGGTTTCTTGTCCAAGCGACACGCAGCCACGCCCACGCCTCGGGGCACTTGTGCCTGAAACCAGACCAGAGGGCATGTGGCCAGCTCGTGCTTCCCAGTTAACCCATTTAGGCCCGACGTCGACATTTAAAATGTATTTTTTTTAAATGTATTTTGTTCTGAAAAACCTCATGTTTCTCAATATTTCCCGTCAAGGACCCCCAAAAATTATATGTAATTGGCCACCGACCCCCCCCCCCATCTGAAAATATGTTGTTCCAGGGACCCCTCAGAAGCAAAGATTTTTTAGTTAAAAAAAACATTAGCTCTGAAAGAATATATATTCAAAGATGTGCGCCACATTTTCACGACTTTTCAAAAATAGCAGATCTACAAGCTCGTAGCGCGCCACGAGCTTGTAGATCTGCTATTTTTCAATAGCTAAGTAAAGTATTAAGTATAACATAATGCTTAGTTAAAACACCAAAAAGGGGTTCCCAGCCCAAAATGGGTTAAGGTCTAAATTCTCGGCAAACGCTTTCTTGTTACAGTATTTCACACAACAAACCGCCATCACAGATGCCAGGACCAATTGGCAACACGGCGTACAACTAAATGTGTAACTGTAATACGATTGTACGTCATCTATTACACACAGAATGCAAGGTGTAGATGACCCGGAGGAGACACCAGAGGAGAGAGCCAGAACAAGGCCCACTCGGGATCTGATATGGCGCTAGTCATGAACTAATGGTTACTACAACTATAGGCTTGCAAGCTTTTTCGCTGCTGTAACCATCTAAGTTCTTCTTACGTAGATTTAGATTTTAGATTTCTTACGTACGTTTAGACCCGAGGACGATTCTATACGAATGTCTTCTAAATCCTGACAGTTTCATTGGAAAAACCCCATTTTTCCTGTCAGTGGTGCTCAAACATTTTCATGTCAAGGACCCCCACAATTATCTGTACTTGGCCGCCCTCCCCCATCTGAAAATATGTAGTTCCAGGGGACCCCCCCAGGGGACCCCCCCCCCCCCCCGAAGCAAAGATTTTAGTTACAAAAACAGCAAACAAAAACAGCAGACCTACAAGCTCGTAAGCGCGCCACTTACGAGCTTGCCACTTGCCCTTTTTCATCAGCTAAAGCACAACATAAATGCTTAAAACACCAAAAGGGTGTTCCCGTCCAGAATGGGTGAACTATGAACCCGTGTGTCTGTGACAACATAAGTACAGGCCTGAGAATGAAATATACTCCAGGTCGGACACCTGTGGAACTTAATGAGAAAACCTCTACCGACGTAACCAGCACTGATAGACGGGCAAAATACAGACTATTCCAAGTAGCATCTTCTTCATCTTGCATACTATTTACAAGTAAGACGCGCGAACGCGGGAAACGAACGCAGCTCGTATATTGCAATAACAACAATTAGAATAAATTACGTACTTTAAGGTTTTTTTTTTGGTTTTTTTAAGATTTTTTTTTTAAGTAATTTTTTTTTAAAGTTTTTTCTTTTTAAGGTTTTTTTTTAAAGTTAAGTTTTTTTGTAAGTTTTTTCTTTTTAAGATTTTTTTTAAGTTACGTTTTTTTTTAAGTTACCTTTTTTTGTAAGTTTTTTCTTTTTAAGATTTTCTTTTAAGATTTTTTTTAAGATTTTTTTTTAAGTTACGTTTTTTTAAGTTTTTTCTTTAAGTTTTTTTTAATTAAGTTGTTTGTGTGTGTGTGTGTGTGTGTGTGTGTGTGTGTGTGTGTGTGTGCGCGCGTGCGTGCATGTGTTTTTGTGTGTGATACAGCTGCGCCCTCTGGTGGTGGGCGGGTGGTGTTACAGCGTGACACACACACAACAGACACACAGACAGACAGACATGATCTGCTGGGTCTCATAGTAAATGCTCACTGCGTTCGCAATCAGAGCCGTTGCCATAACAACCAGGTAAACACATCATGACGTGATGCCTTTTTCCCCGAGTCCACATTCCAGTCTCGTCACACACTCGCGTGTCACTCTCGCTCGAGTAAACTCAATAACACTTTTTCGATATCGTGCCACAACAACAAGACTGACATTGTGTGGGACATTGTGTGACCAGTGGGTTCCCAAACTCTTTCATGTCAAGGACCCCCAAAATGATACTCATTAGCCCGAGGACCCCCCCCCAATTTGAAAATATATGCCAAGGGACCCCCACAAGAGAAGATTTCTACGGCTCTAGCAGTGATTTTCAACCATTTTAATTTCAAGGCCCCCCAGTTTGACATGAATTAGGCTACGGCCCCCTATGTAATGGCATTTATATCTCTGGGGCCCCGATGTATATAGTAAAATCAAAGTTAATTTAACTCTGAAAGTGTACAAATGGAACCAAATGGACCCTGACGGGTCCATTTGGTTCCATTTGTACACTCTCTGAGTTACGGACCCATAAGGGTCCATTTGGTTCCTAATTTGGTTCCTAACTATCATTTAGCTGGGGGACCCCCTGGAACTCCCTCAAGGACCCGTAGGGGTCCCCCGACCCCACTTTGGGAACCACAGGTGTAGACATTGTGTGTATGCACAATTTCAGAACGGGTGCACAGCTGTAGTTCACGCGGGCCAGGCTCATGCACAGTATAGGACACTTAGATATGGCACACATCAAATCTTGAAGAATGTAACTTCATTGAGATGTAAAGGCTTTTTGAAGTGCCAATACAATTTAGCTAAGACGGAGCCTGAAGGGCTGGGGTTTTCAGACTACGGCGGGGGATTGGGAGTGAGTCTGCAGTTCTGACTGCAACGGGAACCCATCGTTTTGGAGCCAGAAGGCCCTTTGCCCTTATCCAAACTTATCCCCCCCAACGTGCACTATTGGAGCTGCTCAGTGGCCGACAGACAGTAGAACAGCAGTAAGCAATTAGCCATGATTCTGGAAGAAGAAGAGCACATATTTCTCAGCTAAAACCCTTCCCTGGATGAATAAAGATTAAAAGATGTTTCCCTCCATGGCCGCCCCCGCCCCCCCCGCCCGGTGACTTACGGCCTCGTTGGAAAGCAGCCGTTACTGCCGAGTGAACTCAGTCAGCTGAGGCTCCGAGCCGCCTGCGCTGCACATGGCCAGTCGGTCAGCGGGCGGTCGTCCCACGCAGGGATAGTCCGAAAATTAGTCAGCCATGATGCTGTAGCTTTCTTGCTTTCTAACCATCTATGGTCAAAATCAATCCAAACTCATCTAAGACGATGAGGTGAGGTGAGTGAGCGAACATGCGAACACACGTGCGCGCGCGCACGCACGCACGCACGCACGCACGCACGCACGCACGCACGCACACACAGACACACACATGCCAAGTGCTTTGATGTGCAGCACCGTACGACTCCCACAACACATTAAATACTAAGCCGTTAAAACAAAAACAAGCCAAAAAAAAAAAAGAGAGAGAAAGGATTCCAGAAATGAAGAAGAAAAGAAAAGTAGGTTAAGTACATAATGGAGGACTAATAGTACATGCAATAAGGCTGAGGTTTAACTTAACTCCTTCTACATTATCAAAACGTACAGCTTTGACCTCAAGGTTGTATTCAAAGTAATTAGAATAAAAGTGATTTGTTGAACTGGCCACGGTCCAGCCCTGTTCACCGCCGCCGCCAACCACTGTGACCCCATGTTCTGGCACTGCTCAGTATACTGTCCCCCCCCCCCTTTTCATATGCCACTCCTCTCAAAACATCCTGGCTGTCACCCTCCATTGTTATCTCAATT
This sequence comes from Electrona antarctica, assembly GCF_951216825.1. Classification (NCBI taxonomy): domain Eukaryota; kingdom Metazoa; phylum Chordata; class Actinopteri; order Myctophiformes; family Myctophidae; genus Electrona; species Electrona antarctica. The sequence continues at coordinate 49,848,552 of NC_136793.1, forward strand.
TTAAGGTTTTTTATTAAGCATAGAAGAGGGGTTTGGATGTTATGCTTCTTTTTCTTTTTCTTTTATAAAACAAAACAAAACAAGACGAAAACAACTCCCCACCCTCCCACTTGGAACTTTGACACCTTCTCCTTTCACCTTATAGTTTTTTTTTTTTTTTGAATAAAGTAAATAGTAGCAATAGCCAGCAAGGAGAAGTAGAAAAGAGAGAGAAATAGACAGAAGTGAATAGTGAGATAAGGACTCCATGATGTTGTAGGAGAGAGTGGCAGAAAGAGATAAGGGGTACTGCTGTTTATTTTGGAAGTAGAAGAAGAAAGTAGGAGAAGAAAGGAATGAAAGGGTTAAGAGGGGAATGAGGTTGGTGTGCAGAGTAGGAGGGGAACACCATGGTTTATAACAAATGGCCTATGGGGTGTTCGGAAGACTTGACAGATTCTCGAGATGTCGGACCCCAGGAGGAGGCGAATCCTCCTGGAGAGCAACGTAGATCGTATTTAATTTTCTCGAGATTCAGGAATAACATGGCATCTTTCAGCCAGTGGTCTGATTTTTGTTATCTCATTTCTCCTTATTTTCTTTTTTTACAAAACACCACTAACCACTCACAGACTCTAGCCCATTTTGACCTGAGATCAGATTCTAAAAAATGTCTTTCTACATCCCGACAGTTTTCTGAAAAAGCCGTGTTTCTATGTCAGTCGTTCTTGGATTTTTCAAAAAACAGCAGACCTCCAAAAATGGGCTAGTCCAGTGGTTTTCAACCCTTTTCAGAGCAAGGCCCATTATGTTTTTCAGCATTTGAGCCACGGATTTGATATTTAGCCTCTCAGACCCCAAAACTAAAGAATGTTGTTACAGTTGGAGGCCATCGATATTGTCCTTTTCTTTTTGCTGAGGTTTGCGTGATCTGCGCAAAAGGACAGTTAACCCATTTTGGGCGGGAACCCCTTTTGGCGTTTTAAACATTGTTATAATTTAGCTATTGAAAAATAGCAGATCTACAAGCTACGAGCTTGCTATTTTTGAAAAATCGTGAAAATATTTATTTCAGAAAACTGGAGGATTTAGAAGGATTTTTTTAAATTTTGAGGTCAGGCCTAAATGGGTCAAATGATAAGGGACAATATCGGTTTGTCCACATTTCCATGCTGTACTGATGTTTGGTACCATTAGGAGAGACAACAGGCACACGTTGCATCAAAATGTAACTCTTGAAGAGCGTAAAATGAAACCAAATTCAGTTTACGCTCTCAAAAGGTTAAAGATCTAATAAGGTTTGGTTTGGTTACCAACTCTCCATCATTTAGCTATGGGGACCAGCTGGAAGCCCCTCAAGGACCACTGGTGGTCACCCTGGACCACTGGTTGGACTTTGGACTCGGGACAGGGCTGGTTCTGTACTTAAGTTTCTCCCTCTTCCCCAAAATCTCTTTGCCAAAAAAAAATAAATAGTCGATCTACAATCTCACAACTGAGCTCTGACTGAGATTACCCATTTTAGGCCAATATGGATGCCGGGGTTCAAGTGGTTAACCACTTTCAACCACGTGTCCCCATTGGTGGGCAAAAAATGAAATAATAAAAATAACAGCTCTACAAGCTCACAAACTGAAAATGTCTAATTGTATTCTCTGCAGCTGTTTGGTCTTGTGGCCATAAGGACTCTGTTGTTGTTGTTACCAGTCTAAGTGCCCTTATTTTATACTGTATTTATATGTATACACTGTATGTTTTTGTTTTGTTTTTTTTGTTTTTTTGTTTTGTTTTTTAAGTAATTGTATTGTCTGTTGTATTATGTATTGTTCTGTTGTATTGTCTATTTGTAAAAAAAAAAAGAAAGAAAAATGCAATAAATATATTGTTTAAAAAAAAGAAAAAAAAAGGTAAAGGTTTCCTCATGCATGGGGAGAAGCTTCTGCACTCTTTCCACGCGTGCGGTTCCACCGACGAGGGCCCGGCGGTCCTTCTCAACGAAGATCAACATTGTTTTTGTGTCACGGTAAATGTTATGTGACCCCTGAAGGCATGTCGTTCAGTACAAGCTGGCGCTCGCCTTCTTCTCGGCATGCGTTGCTCAACTGTAGCGTTTTCATCGAGCACGTCTCCCGCACCCTAGCCTGGAACTCACCTATGCTTTTTATGGCATAGGCAGCTCCCGGCAGGATCCGCCGGGAGAAACTATGCGCAGCTGCTGGACATGAGACTAATTGATTAGAGCGACAGAGAGAGAGAGAGGAGTGTGTGTGTGTCAATTTAACAAAGGTGCAGACGATCAGAAATCAGCAGAGAGTGAGTGATGTTTGCGCTACTCTATGCCGAATTGAAGTGGACTCGGACCCAGACTTTTTTGTTCTCCCTGGACAAAAAAAAACGTCTGGGTTTCCGAGGCTACCCGCACCCTTGCAACGGAGCGCTGGCTTGAACCCATTTTGGGGCGGGAACCCCCTTTTGGTGTTTTAAAAGCACTATGTTATACTATTTAGCTATTGAAAAGATAGCAGATCTACAAGCTCGTAGCACGGCACCGAGTACCGCGCTACGAGCTTGTAGGTCTGCTATTTTTGAAAAAGCGTGAAAATGTGGCGCAGATCTTTGAATATATTCTTTCAGAACGAACATTTTTTAACTCAAATCTTTGCTTCTGGGGAGGTCCCTAGAACAACATATTTTCAGATGGGTTCGGCGGCCGATTACATATATATGTGGGGGTCCTCGACATGAAAATGTTTGAGAACCACTGACATAGAAACATAGGGTATTTCAGAAAACTGTCAGGATTTAGAAGACATTTTATAAATTTCGATGTCAGGCCTAAATGGGTTAAAGGAGAATTCCATGCTAGAAGGCTTTCTTACCTTTCTTTGTAGTCGTTACGTCCCCACCAAAGAGGTCCAGGTGTTATTTTGTGCAAAAGCTCCTTATTGGCTATTTCCCCTACCATAAGCCCTCAATGAATTGCATTGAATTGAATGGGAATTGAATGGGGCTATGGGGTGTTATGCTAATTCGCTTATTTCCATCGAATTAAGTAGTAAAGTGTGCCGCTTGGGATATTATTTACATTATGAAGAGAGGATATATACAAACAAATAATAATTTTGAGCGATGGAAATAAGCGAATTAGCACAACACCCCATAGCCCCATTCAATTCCCATTCAATTCAATGCAATTCATTTAGGGCTTATGGTAGGGGAAATAGCCAATAAGGAGCTTTTGCACAAAATAACACCTGGACCTCTTTGGTGGGGACGTAACGTAACAACTACAAATAAAGGTAAGAAAGCCTTCTAGCATGGAATTCTCCTTTAATGCACTTAATGGCCCCAATGGGTTTCAAATCAAGTCTGATTGAGTTTCATAATCTGCTTAGTCGTAGTAGCGCTTTGTGGAGAAAACCTGAGCCGCGCCCCTTCAAGCTATATCAGTTCGGGCAAGTACAAATCAAACGTTCATCCCACATACAGGGTGAGCAGCAGGACGTTAAGTTACATTTAAGAAGTCATTTTTTAACCCATTTAGGCCTGACGTTGAATAAAAAAATAAAAAAAAGTCTTTTGAAAGAATATATATTCAAAGATTTGTGCCGCATTTTCACGATTTTTCAAAAATAGCAGACCTACAAGCTACCGAGTGGCCCGCTACGAGCTTGTAGATCTGCTATTTTTCAATAGCTAAAGTATTACATAATGCTTAAAACACCAAAAGGGGTTCCCGCCCAGAATGCCACCTACAATGCAATTTAAGACCAAACTTGCGACATAGCTTCTCCGCTTGATACAAAAACTCTGTATAGTCAGATCACCTGATACGCAACCTCAAAACAATATTTAAGACCTTTCACAAAATAATGTACAGTCCAAAGTCCATTTAAGGCTTTAAGGCATTTTAACCAGGATTTGTGGAGACCTGGAAATATAATAAATGGCTTAGTTCTCATATTCTTTAATGGTGAGTGATGATGATGATAACTCTTAACCCATTTTGGGGCGGGAACCCCTTTTGGTGTTAGCATTATGTTGTGCTTTAGCTATTGAAAAATAGCAGATCTAGCTGCTATTTTAGCGCGCCGAGTGGCGCGCTACGAGCTTGTAGGTCTGCTATTTTTTGAAAAATCTAAGAACGACTGACATAGAAACATAGCTTTTTCAGAAAACTGTCAGGATGTAGAAGACATTTTTTAGAATCTGATCTCAGGTCAAAATGGGTTAATGAGTGCAGTAAAAGCTTTGCTAAAATTGCTTAGTTTTATTCATTGTAATTTGATAGAGTTATGTCTGAAATTCAAATTACTGCAATAAACATTTCCCTTTTTTCACGACTTTCACTGTGCCCGTGTTGTTTTCGTCGACTAAAACCAAGACGAAAAATGTCCGTCGACTCCCTTTTTTCACTGACGAAAACTACATGGAAACCAAATGAAAACTAAGCTGTGACGACTAAAACTAAGACTAAATACAATTTCGTCAGCATGCTGAAAATAGCCCGATCTACAAGCTCACAACGCGTCGCGAAACACATTTTAGTCGACTAAATCACCGGTAGATTTAGTCGACCAAAATCGTATGACATTTAGTCGACTAAAACTAGACCAACACCAATACACTCCAGGTGACTAAAATGTGACAAAAACTAAAACTATTCAACATGACTATGACTAAAACTAAAATAGAAATTTTGCTGCCAAAAACAACACTGTATACAGTAATGTCATAGTCGTTTCTGTGCGTTTACGTGCAGGTCTATCGTTCTCGGTCCCGTTCGTTCGTTCGTGTGCATTCCCATGGGGGGGGGGGGGAGGGGACTCACCGTCGTTGGCGTGTCGGACACAGTCCTGCAGGACGGCCTGCCACTTCTGCTGCTCCTTCTCCGACACCACGCAGAAGAAATAGTGGCGGGCGTACGGGTGCCACAAGACCAGCGGGAACTGGGTGGCGCACTTCAGGAAGGGCGAGTTCCCCACCTTGGCTTTCACACCTGGGAGAGAGCACACGCGCACGCGCACGCGCACGCGCACACGCACACGCACACGCACACACACACAATGAACATCCAATCGACTTGTGTCACGATCCTCATTCTCAACCATAAAAAAAGACTTCTCGCCTTTGCATTGACCTTGTAGGTAATCGCGCCGCTCTGACTATTCACGTCTGAAGTAAACGCAATTACGCAACTAAATCTAGTCACTCCATTGCTCATGTTTAGGAGAGACTTGTATAATTAAGCAATATTACACGAGAGGGTGTGGTTTAACGTGATTATTGCCACGACAGTGATGCGGTCAGGAACGAGACGTAGTCGAGTTCCGCAAGCATCACTGAAGTGGCAATAAACCACACCCTCTAGTGGAATATTGCAATTATACAACAGTTACCCTTAAAACTAAGAAAATCGCTGAAAAAAACATATTTTTTTAATGACAGATGTAGTCACTACGACCACAAATGTCCCAAGAAACTAGCTAGCCTAGCCACCGAGTTTGCTGCGCTCTGGGAAAACAGAGCAGCTGAATTCTTTGTTTTGATTAGGTGTGGAGTGGTGCTCGTTTGAACCACGGCTAGAAGGCTGTTTCAACCAATCAGATTGCTTCCTCGAAACGACCTGTTGTATAATAATATATCTAGCGGCCTACAGTAATGTTTGCTTTGTTATGCGATGCTGTCGCTTACAGAAACTAACCAATTTATTTATTTTTTTTACAACACATTGCATCGTTGCAGTGTTGTTTTTGGCAGCAAATTTTGATTTCAGTCTCTTGAATAGTTTTCATTTAGTTTTAGGTCACATTTTAGTCACCTGGAATGTTTTAGTTTTAGTCTAGTTTTAGTCGACTAAATGTCATAAGATTTTAGTCGACTAAATCTACAGTTGATTTAGTCGAACAAAATGTATTTTGGCGGGCCTTGATGCCGTCGTAATGACTGATTTTACACTTGCTGAAAATAGCCGATCTACGAGCGTGTAGATCTGCTATTTTCAGCACGCAACCAAGTGTAAAATGACTTACTATACTGGATCTCTTGTCCACTAGTCCCTTCCTAACATTTTAGTTCAGTTTGTATTTGTCAGTATATTTAGTCTTAATTTTAGTAACCGTAGCTTAGTTCTCATTTAGTTTCCATTTAGTTTTTGTCCGTGAAAAAAATGGGACGAGAACCCCCTTTGTCTTTTAAAGCACTACGTTATACTATTTAGCTATTGAAAAATAGCAGACCTACAAGCTCGTAGCGCGGCACCGAGTGCCGCGCTACGAGCTTGTAGGTCTGCTATGTTTTTAAAAGCGTGAAAATGTGGCGCAGATCTTTGAATATATTCTTTCAGGACGAGCATTTTTCGTCTTAGTTTTTAGTCGACGGAAGACAACACTGCATCGCTGGGGCTTCTCCTCACCAGGCAGTACTTAACTACTTTTACTTAAGTACTGTACTTAACCCATTTTGACCTGAGATCAGATTCTAAAAATGTCTTCTACATCCTGACAGTTTTCTGAAAAAGCTATGTTTCTATGTCAGTGGTTCTTCGATTCTTCAAAAATAGCAGACCTACAAGCTATTATAGCAGCTATAAATAGCAGATCTACAAGCTCATAGCGCGCCACCGAGTGGCGCGCTATGAGCTTGTAGATCTGCTATTTTTCAATAGCTAAAGCATAACATAATGCTAACACCAAAAAGGGTTCCCACCCAAAATGGGTTAAGTACAATGTTCTCCTCACCAGGCAGACTGTTGCTGATCAGGTCCAGGTACTGCTCCATGGACGTCAGGACTTTGTAGCCGGCGCAGTTGATGGTTCCTTTGGGGTGTAGCCCTCTGTCGTGGGACTGGTGTATAGCACAGAAAGACCAGGAGCAAAAACAGAGCAGACAAGAAGGGATGACAATGAATCATCAGACAGACGTAATCTAAAACAGACTGTGCTGGGAACTGTTGTATACTTGCTCAAAATGATGGGGGGGGGTCACTCTGAAGAAAAAAATAAGTATTAACCACTTCACATATTAACCCATTTGGACCCGAGATCGATTCTACAAATGCCTTCTAAATCCTGACAGTTTTCTGAAAATGTCAGTGGTTCTCAAAGTTTTTCATGTCAAGGACCTCCAAAAATATATGAAATTTCCCCCCCCCCCCCCCCATCTGAAAATATGTTGTTCCAGGGAAAACTGTGTACATTGGGGACTATAACTATAATCTACCTGATCTTGAGGCCTACAAAATCGGGGTACTAGTGTTTTTAAAACTTGTTTTAACCCATTTTGACCTGAGATCAGATTCTAAAAATGTCTTCTAACATCCTGACAGTTTTCTGAAAAAGCTATGTTTCTATGTCAGTGGTTCTTTGATTTAAAAAAAAATAGCAGACCTACAGGCTCGTAGCGCGCCACTCGGTGGCGCGCTATGAGCTTGTAGATCTGCTATTTTTCAATAGCTAAAGTTATGTTGACATTCTCCAGGCCTTTCCAGAACGTTTTGTTTTCCCTTCTCTCTCTCCAGTGTTGATTTCGTCGACTAAAACTAAGACGAAAAATGTTCGTCGACTAACCTTTTTCCACCGACTTGAAACTAAATGAACTAAGACTAAATATACTGTTGATTTAGTCAACAAATAAAAACTAGACTAAAATGTTAGGAAGGGACTAGTGGACAAGAGATCAAAGTCATTTTACACTTGGTTGCCTGCTGAAAATAGCAGATCTACAAGCTCATGACGCGTCGCAGCAGCGACGCGTCGTGAGCTTGTAGATTTCAGCATGTGTAAAATGCACGCAAGTCATTTACGACGGCATCAAGGCCCGACAAAATACATTTCAGTCGACTAAATCAACTGTAGAATTAGTCGATTAAAATCTTATGATATTTAGTCGACTAAAACTAAACATTCCAGGTGACTAAAATACGACTAAAACTAAATGGAGTTTCATTTCCGAAGACTATGACTAAAACTAAAATAGAAATTTGCTGCCAAAAAAACAACACCGTGTCTCTCTCTCTCTCTCTCACCGATTTGTTGTCGTAGTAGTTGATGTTGTAGGAGTCTGGGACGAAGAAGAAGCGATTCCGCCATTTCTTGTTCTCCTCCAGGTATTGGAACAGAGCTCCGGAGAAAATGGACTTGTTCTCCGGAGCGGCCTGCAAAGAAACCAAGCATGCCAACCGTCAAAGATACTTCAAAAATTATTTGTTTGACCAGTGGTGTAAAGTAACTAAGTACTTTTACTTAAGTACTGTATTTTGACCTGAGATCAGATTCTAAAAATGTCTTCTACATCCTGACAGTTTTCTGAAAAAGCTATGTTTCTATATGTCAGTCGTTCTTCGATTCTTCAAAAATAGCAGACCTACAAGCTCGTAGCGCGCCACTCGGTGGCGCGCTACGAGCTTGTAGGTCTGCTATTTTTCAATAGCTAAAGCACAACATAATGCTAACACCAAAAGGGGTTCCCGCCCAAAATGGGTTAAGTACAATTTTGAGGTATTTGTACTTTACTGGAGTATTTCCAATTTCCAGTACTTTTACTTCTACTCCACTAACATCTCAGAGCCAACATTTTTACTTTTACTTCACTACAGTTATTCGAAAACTTTAGTTACTAGTTACTTTGGAGATTTTCATTTTGATTAGAAAACATACATTAACCACTTCAACCCAATACATTTTGGCCATTTGAAAATAGCCGATCTACAAGCTCACAATGCGTCGCAACGCGACACATTTTTTGAACTTGTGAAATGGGACATTCTGAAATACGAATAGTACTTTAAGTACATTTTGATGCCGATACTTTTGTACTTTTACTCAAGTACATTTTAATTTCCGTACTTTTACTTGTAACGAAGTTGTTCTAAATTGCAGTATTGGTACTTTTACTTAAGTAAAACAATCGAGTACTTTTTCCACCACTAACTTTTACACTAGGGTTATAAAGGGTTACAAATATCACAATATGTTTAACCAAATACCTCAAATATGGATATTAAGATGAAAATTGTGACGATAGTATCAATTTGCTTTTCCCATTGTCCTACAGTTGGAGGCCATCGATATTGTCCTTTTCTTTTTGCTGAGGTTTGCGTGATCTGCGCAAAAGGACAGTTAACCCCTTTTGGGCGGGAACCCCTTTTGGTGTTTTAAACATTATGTTATAATTTAGCTATTGAAAAATAGCAGATCTACAAGCTCATAGCGCGCCACCGAGTGGCGCGCTACGAGCTTGTAGGTCTGCTATTTTTGAAAAATCGTGAAAATATTTATTTCAGAAAACTGGAGGATTTAGAAGGATTTTTAAAAATTTTGAGGTCAGGCCTAAATGGGTCAAATGATAAGGGACAATATCGGTGGCACCCAACTGTACATTGAAGCGTTTAAAAGAAGCTCATCCTCAAGCTCACAGCATAATCTGCTATTTTTGAAGATATGCATTTTCAAATCACATATTGATTATGGCCCAGCCACCCCTCAAATAACATTAAATGAAATAAAATATTAGTCATTATAAAGTGTTACCCATATAGTACCCATATAGTCATTAGATTCGTAGATGCATCTGTGACTAATCTGAATGATATATTTGCCTTCACTTTGACAGGACTGGACATTCTGGACTTTTGTGCTACACTAGAGAAGTCACGAAAAAGTCCTTCCCTTTAACCCATTTTGTCCTGAGATCAGATTCTAAAAATGTCTTCTACATCCTGACAGTTTTCTGAAAAAGCTATGTTTCTATGTCAGTCGTTCTTCGATTTTTCAAAAATAGCAGACCTACAAGCTCGTAGCGCGCCACTCGGTGGCGCGCTATGAGCTTGTAGATCTGCTATTTTTCAATAGCTAAAGCATGACATGATGCTAACACACAAAATGGGTTAATGAAAGTGTTAGAAATACTCATCTGGCCCAAAATGCACTAAAACGGTTGTTTACTTAAATCCCACGCCCACCCAGTTAGCATCGTTGTCTTCAGCAAAAGCAGACGACATTCCTCAACAGCCTGTATTACGCCAAACCAGACTCCAGTCTCTACCACATACCGCTTTGTGTAGGATCATTAGTGCGTGCGTGTGTGTGTGCGCGCGCGCGCGCGCGCGCGCGCGCGTGTGTGTGTGTGTGTGTGAGAGAGAGAGGGAGAAAGTAAGTCAATACAGTCTAAGAAGGACTAGGCTGACTATTTAAAAGTGAAACCCAGCCCTGCCTGACAGATGTTTACCGCTGAAATAAAGCCCACTTGAGGGTCTTTTTACTGTACAATACATCCTTGCAGTAAACACAGCTGGTGAAGAACGACAGCAGAATAATATTTCCCCTTCCCCCCCTTCAGAAAAGCAGGAAACAATTTATCATATAATTCACACCCGTGTGAAGTGAGTGGTGCAACTCCGTGTGGGGGTGGGGTCTCCACACACCGGGCGCGAATCGGATGCGAATTCGGATTTTTAGCGGAGTTTCTCCATCGGTTTTCCGAAAAACACGGCCGGTGTACAACCAACTTTACCGTGTGGGGGTCCCTCTACTGCACCCTCTTCTGTACTGTACTGTCACTGTACTGTACTGACACACCCGAAATCACCATATATACAGTTAATATGTGCGTATGTGTTAGGTTGTGCACAGGTGGTGAAAAACAACCATGCTGTTTTCGTGCTCAGACGCACCCACCCACCCACCCAGCCAGCCAGCCACACACATAGCTCCGTAAGGGAGTGGTTGCACCACTCAATACAAAAAAGGCATTGGTTAAGTGGTATCGATATATATCGAATTTGCATTTTTGTAATATCAGATTCCAACCATTCCATTATTATTAGACCGAGGTAGAGGTTCGAGAGCAGTTTCATGGTCATATTTAATATCAGGAGGTCAATGACGGGTTGGGAAGTTTGACACACACTACTGCAGACAGAGGCCACCCAGTGACGTTGTGCCAAGCAGGAGATTTGAGTTAAAAACTTTGTCTCTGAAAGAATATATATTCAAAGATTTGCACCACATTTTCACGATTTTTCAAAAATAAAAGACCTACAAGCTCGTAGCGCGCCACTCGGTGCCGCGCTATGAGCATGTAGATTTGCTATTTTTCAATAGCTAAAGTATAACGTAATGCTTAAAACACCAAAAGGGGTTCCCGCCCAAAATGGGTTAATGGGTTCATCCTGCAATCTGCCCATTAGGTTTAGGTATGAGATATTTGGCAACGGAAATCCAGCCAATAGTTTGCGATATCTCGTTTGGGATAAAAAATAAAATAAAAATAAAAAAAAGTGGTGGACTCGTGAACCAACATCGCCAACCCTAGGACCCCGCGCTGCTATAGCTGGGCTAAAAGTTCAATTCCCAATAAGAGCAAGTACGTAAAAATGACTAAAGAACAAAGAGTTTGCAAATAGCAATTCCCTGGGATACTTCACTTCAAAAGAACCCGACTCAAAATGCTCAATCATCTTGTCTTGGTGAACAATGCATAAGGCATTCTAAGGAAATGCATGTGTATATTAGAGCTTGTAGATCTGCTATTTCTCAATAGCTAAAGTATAACATAATGCTTAAAACACCAAAAGGGGGTTCCCGCCCGAAATGGGTTAATTGAAGAAAAATCGAAATATGCATTTGCTGTACACCGACGGCAACGACAACGGTGCGTCCAAAACGGAGGAAGAGGATGTTTTACCTTGCGGTGCAGCAGCTGGGGCGTCGGCCCCCCTCCTCCCTCGATGTCAAAGCGCACCTTGTTGAACAGAGCCACGGCGTACTGGAGCTCATACTGGCGGCCAAAGTCCCCCATCACCTCCCCCGTCCGCGCTGCGAAAGGGGAGAACAGACAACTCTTCAGGAAAAAACACAGGAGCAACAGAACAGTAGCTCCATAGAATACAAAACAACTCGCCCCTTTACCAACTCGCCCCTGGGCGAACAGCCGGCGGGAACAGCCTGGTATTCCTAAAGTAATCCAAGTAAATTGTGCTTAAACGGTTAAACCTAACCTTATTCCTAAACTTAACCACAGTAAAACTATGCCTAAACCTAACCCTATTCCTAAACTTAACCCCAGTAAAACTATATGCCTAAACCTAACTATTCCTAAACTTAACCCCAGTAAAACTATGCCTAAACCTAACCCTATTCCTAAACTTAACCCCAGTAAAACTATGCCTAAACCTAACCTTATTCCTAAACTTAACCCCAGTAAAACTATGCCTAAACCTAACCCTATTCCTAAACTTAACCCCAGTAAAACTATGCCTAAACCTAACCCTATTCCTAAACTTAACCCCAGTAAAACTATGCCTAAACCTAACCCTATTCCTAAACTTAACCCCAGAAAAACTATGCCTAAACCTAACCCTATTCCTAAACTTAACCCCAGTAAAACTATGCCTAAACCTAACCCTATTCCTAAACTTAACCCCAGTAAAACTATGCCTAAACCTAACCCTATTCCTAAACTTAACCCCAGTAAAACTATGCCTAAACCTAACCCTAAACTTATTTCTAACCTTATTCTCAGCCGCACCGAGCTGTCGGCGTGAGGTCGGCAGAAAAAAGCTGGGGCGAGATGGAATTGGGGCGATCGTACCCGTTACCGCTCCATATATAGATGGAATTGGGGCGACGGTACCGTTACCGCTCCATATATAGATGGAATTGGGGCGACCGTACCCGTTACCGCTCCATATATATAGATGGAATTGGGGCGACCGTACCCGATACCGCTCCATATATAGATGGAATTGGGGCGACCGTACCCGATACCGCTCCATATATAGATGGAATTGGGGCGACCGTACCCGATACCGCTCCATATATAGATGGAATTGGGGCGACCGTACCCGTTACCGCTCCATATATAGATGGAATTGGGGCGACCGTACCCGATACCGCTCCATATATAGATGGAATTGGGGCGACCGTACCCGATACCGCTCCATATATAGATGGAATTGGGGCGACCGTACCCGTTACCGCTCCATATATATAGATGGAATTGGGGCGACCGTACCCGTTACCGCTCCATATATAGATGGAATTGGGGCGACCGTACCCGTTACCGCTCCATATATAGATGGAATTGGGGCGACCGTACCCGTTACCGCTCCATATATAGATGGAATTGGGGCGACCGTACCCGTTACCGCTCCATATACAGATGGAATTGGGGCGACCGTACCCGTTACCGCTCCATATATAGATGGAATTGGGGCGACCGTACCCGATACCGCTCCATATATAGATGGAATTGGGGCGACCGTACCCGATATCGCTCCATATATAGATGGAATTGGGGCGACCGTACCCGATACCGCTCCATGTATAGATGGAATTGGGGCGACCGTACCCGTTACCGCTCCATATACAGATGGAATTGGGGCGACCGTACCCGTTACCGCTCCATATATAGATGGAATTGGGGTGACCGTACCTGATACCGCTCCATATATAGATGGAATTGGGGCGACCGTACCTGATACCGCTCCATATATAGATGGAATTGGGGCGACCGTACCTGATACCGCTCCATATATAGATGGAATTGGGGCGACCGTACCTGATACCGCTCCATATATAGATGGAATTGGGGCGACCGTACCCGATACCGCTCCATATATAGATGGAATTGGGGCGACCGTACCCGTTACCGCTCCATATATAGATGGAATTGGGGCGACCGTACCCGATACCGCTCCATATATAGATGGAATTGGGGCGACCGTACCCGTTACCGCTCCATATATAGATGGAATTGGGGCGACCGTACCCGTTACCGCTCCATATATAGATGGAATTGGGGCGACCGTACCCGATACCGCTCCATATATAGATGGAATTGGGGCGACCGTACCCGTTACCGCTCCATATATAGATGGAATTGGGGCGACCGTACCCGATACCGCTCCATATATAGATGGAATTGGGGCGACCGTACCCGTTACCGCTCCATATATAGATGGAATTGGGGCGACCGTACCCGATACCGCTCCATATATAGATGGAATTGGGGCGACCGTACCCGTTACCGCTCCATATATATAGATGGAATTGGGGCGACCGTACCCGATACCGCTCCATATATAGATGGAATTGGGGCGACCGTACCCGATACCGCTCCATATATAGATGGAATTGGGGCGACCGTACCCGATACCGCTCCATATATAGATGGAATTGGGGCGACCGTACCCGATACCGCTCCATATGGAGCGGTACCCGTTACCGCTCCATATATATAGATGGAATTGGGGCGACCGTACCCGTTACCGCTCCATATATTGGGGCGACCGTACCCGTTACCGCTCCATATATAGATGGAATTGGGGCGACCGTACCCGATACCGCTCCATATATAGATGGAATTGGGGCGACCGTACCCGTTACCGCTCCATATATATAGATGGAATTGGGGCGACCGTACCCGATACCGCTCCATATATAGATGGAATTGGGCCGACCGTACCCGATACCGCTCCATATATAGATGGAATTGGGGCGACCGTACCCGATACCGCTCCATATGGAGCGGTACCCGTTACCGCTCCATATATAGATGGAATTGGGGCGACCGTACCCGTTACCGCTCCATATATTGGGGCGACCGTACCCGTTACCGCTCCATATATAGATGGAATTGGGGCGACCGTACCCGATACCGCTCCATATATAGATGGAATTGGGGCGACCGTACCCGTTACCGCTCCATATATATAGATGGAATTGGGGCGACCGTACCCGATACCGCTCCATATATAGATGGAATTGGGGCGACCGTACCCGATACCGCTCCATATATAGATGGAATTGGGGCGACCGTACCCGATACCGCTCCATATATAGATGGAATTGGGGCGACCGTACCCGATACCGCTCCATATGGAGCGGTACCCGTTACCGCTCCATATATAGATGGAATTGGGGCGACCGTACCAGATATACCGCTCCATGTATAGATGGAATTGGGGCGACCGTACCCGATACCGCTCCATATATAGATGGAATTGGGGCGACCGTACCCGATACCGCTCCATATATAGATGGAATTGGGGCGACCGTACCCGTTACCGCTCCATATATAGATGGAATTGGGGCGACCGTACCCGATACCGCTCCATATATAGATGGAATTGGGGCGACCGTACCCGTTACCGCTCCATATATATAGATGGAATTGGGGCGACCGTACCCGATACCGCTCCATATATAGATGGAATTGGGGCGACCGTACCCGATACCGCTCCATATATAGATGGAATTGGGGCGACCGTACCCGATACCGCTCCATATATAGATGGAATTGGGGCGACCGTACCCGTTACCGCTCCATATATATAGATGGAATTGGGGCGACCGTACCCGATACCGCTCCATATATAGATGGAATTGGGGCGACCGTACCCGTTACCGCTCCATATATAGATGGAATTGGGGCGACCGTACCCGTTACCGCTCCATATATATAGATGGAATTGGGGCGACCGTACCCGTTACCGCTCCATATATATAGATGGAATTGGGGCGACCGTACCCATTACCGCTCCATATATAGATGGAATTGGGGCGACCGTACCCGTTACCGCTCCATATATAGATGGAATTGGGGCGACCGTACCCATTACCGCTCCATATATAGATGGAATTGGGGCGACCGTACCCGTTACCGCTCCATATATAGAGATCCGTGATTTTCTCAGCCCCTTTCACAGCAGTGTGACATTATCTCTTCTGCATTTTTGAGCCACGGACCCGGACCACCATTTGGTGAGATCTATTTTGCTCAGGCTCTCTCAGACCCAAAACTACCATTTAGGAGAGATCACAGGCAAAACCGTTGGTCAAAATGACAATTCTTCTACTTTCTCTAATTGTGTAGACTTCTTGTAAATTAAGAAATGCAGATGTTTAACACCAATTTAACTCGTGGAGAGCGTGGTTTCATGTTACGCTCTCAAGAGTTAAAGATCTATAAGGGTCCATTTGGTTACAGCTCATCCGTCATTTAGCTGGGGACCACCTGGAACCTCCTCAAGGACCACTGGTGGTCCCCAGACCACTGGAAAACCACCGCTATAGATCCAGAATGAAAATGTAATGTGGTATGATTTATATTTTGTTCAATTCAATGTAAACTCTCATAAAAAGGTTTGCTAGTGGTGAGACGAACATGGTAAATAATACATATTCGATAAACAATTTAACATTTTTTCTTTTACACCCCGATACAACAATGCTCATTTGTAAATATTGAGCTTCAAATAAGTCAAGTGAATGAATGGAATCAATTAGCCTACAGGAACACAGGAAATGTAGGGGCGTGTTTCAGACACAGTGGCAATTAAACAAACAAAGAAAACAAGGGAATAAAACAAAACAAAAATATCAACTCCATTCTGTACATCCAGCTCAACTGTGCAGTTGTTTAGCAGTTTCCCGTTTCCTAACAGTGTTGATTTTGACAGCACATTTTGATCTCAGTTTTAGTCATAGTCTTTTGAATAGTTTATTTAGTTTTAGTCACATTTACCTACAACACTGTTACCTACTAGTTTACCACTTAAGCACTATATAAAAATCACACCCGTGTGAACTGAGTGGTGTAAGGTCTTATATAGACTGATCAACTGTGGTCTGACGTAATGTTTGACGTAATGAAATCACAACCGTGTGAACTGGGTGACCATAGCAACCATGCTCATTTTTTGGTACGAACAGACAGACAGACACGTAAACTAACAAAGCCAGTCGTAGGAGTGGTTTACACCACTCAAAAATATAAAAGCAGCTCGTAACCAGGTCCTTTCACATAGCATGTAGCTGTGAAGTTGAAGTTCACCTTCCATAATGTGACTTCACAACACAACCGTCTTATCTGTGCAGAGAATGTTTCCACGCCGAAAGTCAAACACGACCTTGATAGAATGTTCAACACGGTGACACACATGGTCGCTGTTATCAGCAAGTCCACATCTCTGCCATTTTGCCATCACCCGGTTTAAGCCTTCACACGCAACCTCCACAGTATAACAGTACAGTACAGTGAAAATGGAGTGGGCATTTACGCTTAAGAGAAAAGGAACCCATCTGAGTAGACTAGTCATTGGTTAGACATGGGTTAAGGTTAGGTTTAGGTGTGCTGCCCCGTGGGAGGTTAGGTTTAGGCCAGGGTGAGGGTTTGAGATAGGTTGTAGTTGTAGGACTAATGACTGGTCTAACCAATGACTAGTTTAAACCAAAAACTGTCTAAACTAAGTACTGCACCCATCTGAGGAATGCAAGAGTCAAAACCCAAATCAGTCTCTCATGACATATCGTAAGAGTTGAATACTGTCTCAGAAAGATGGATTAGGCCTGTCATAATTATTATGACAGGCCTATTACGGTACGCCCCAGTGTACAAAATGGGAGAAATAGCAGATCTACAAGCTTACGACACGTCACTTCGTGATTATGATAACGGATAACAGAAATACAAACTGTCGCGTTCCAATGTTCAACGCAAAAAAATCGTGACAGCCCCGCTGAGGAGGATTTCATACATCTCTTACAAACATGTCCAATGACCAATGGACGGTACAATCAAAGGCATCTTGTATTTGTTGAATTATTTTGATTTTGATTGATTGAAATATGTAGAATTTGCAGAATTACAGTACATTTCAAGCACAAACTCAATACAAAGACTGTTAACTGTGAGTGGACGACCCAATTAAGCATTACACTTGTTTACAAGAGGGTCCACCATGTTCAATTCATCAAAACATTTAGAGACGTACAAATAGACACTTCTATATAGTCAAAGAACAGAACAGGAATTCATCATAAAGGAGGTAAAAAGGGAAAAGAAACATATACAGTGAGGGGAAACGTGGGGGGGGGGGGGGGGGGGGGGGAATCAGATTTTACGGGGGCCAGTTTCGAATTGCAGCCGTCCGTAGGTGCCCTTTGAGAGCGGTTTTGAAGGAGTCAAGGGATTCACATGTCTTAATGATTCAAAGCTTTAACATGAATAAACCCTCTTCAGTAGGCCATTTTTCCCCCTCTTCCACCAAACCGTTATATATATATATAAGCACACAATGTGTCGCAATGCGCTTTAAACCCCATTTTGGGCGGGAGCCCCTTTTGGTGTTAGCATTACGTTATGCTTTAGCTATTTAAAAATAGCAGATCTACAAGCTCATAGCGCGCCACCGAGTGGCGCGCTATGAGCTTGTAGGTCTGCTATTTTAAAAAAATCGAAGAACGACTGACATGGAAAGCTTTTTCAGAAAACTGTCATTTTCAAACAGACATTTTTAGGTCAAAATGGGTTAAACGTCCCCCGTAGCATACTAGGCATGTCATGGTGTAAATAGGTAACAGTTTGGGATCATCATTTACATTAATGCCATATTTTACAAATGTGTCGACTTATTCCTAAACTCTTCGAGACCTGGCTGGAAAGGATCAAATGCAATGTCCAGATGACTCCAGACATTCATTCTAGACGTCCAGAGTTACAAAACCCTGGGAATGGGGATCTGCTGGCTCTTATGGGAGCGAGGATCTGAGAGAGAGAGAGAGAGAGAGAGAGAGAGAGAGAGAGAGAGAGGGAGGGAAAGACCTGGAGCTCAACCAGACCAGTGGAGGAGGGAGAAAAAAAAAAAGAAAAAAGGAATCTACAGCTGGTGCCAAACTACTTGGCATCAAGTTCTCCTTAGTACCAGGATCCTCCCAACATATGCTCCGTGAACCAATAGACTACAACCACCTAAAAAAAAATCCCACAGTACCCCTTCCCTTCCCTTCCCTTCCCTTCCCGGGGCCCGACTCCAGAGAACAACATTTGAGGCCTATAGTAGGACCCAGTTGTAACTTGTAATGCTAAAATATTTCAACGTTTTTGGCTGACTTTATAACTGTACAAGTCAGTCACAGCATCTGGTGTGATTTATCATTTTAACAACTCGGGTTTTTTTTTCCGGGGCCCATAATGCTCTTACTTATAGTAATTAGTAAATGGATGAAATATGCCTTTCACCATCTGGGCTCTATGGGAGAAATGGGGGGGGGGGGGGGGGGGGGGGGGAAGAGACTGGAGAGATGACCCATTTGATCCCATCTGCTTTGTATTGTGGTTTATGAAATGTTGCTGTTGCATTCGGAAGGGAGAGGAAAGAAATGGATCGGGGGTTTCTTCATGAAGGAGGACACAGAGCAGGCTATATAATTATTAATTAGGCCATCAACAGCACAGGCACGCTGGCCGGGACCCGGGGGGGGGAGGGGGAGATTGCTATGAGAAATTAAATTGTGGCTTGCAACCTTTTTCATAACAAGGTCCATTATTTATTTGGGCATTTAAGCCACGGTCGGACCACCATTTGAAGAGATTTAGGGCAGTATTATGCATGTCTTAAGTACCAGGTCTTATGACTTAACGTAAGACCTGGAGGCGTGGTCAATGCTGTTTGGCCACTCAGAATAGCCAAATGGCATTGATCATGCCTCCAGGACAGACCTGGGCATTGTACGGCCCGCGGGCCAAATACGGCCCGCCGGCTGACTCTGACCGGCCCGCGAAAGATTACTTGATAATCAGAAAATAAAACATACTTTCTAATTACCTTATGGGTGGACTAAAACCGCATCGCTTTTATTTTGAAGCCCATGCATTCTCACAGTGCACACAATCTGCACGTCAACTGTGCACGTGAATTGCGTGTGATTGAGAACCTGTCTTCCTTCCTTCACCCCCCTCATATGCGAAAATGTCGGCTTTTTGGATTTATTGTTGACAACAACGTCGGTGAATGCAAATAGCCATGAAGCATGCAGCTCTCCAACACGGTAGGCGCAGGCGCATGCTTTGATTACCAAACTTCCTCGCAGGAGGACAAGTTAAAACCCATTATGCTTCATTGCTTTATTTAACCCACTCGAACGCGCCTCGCCAATAAAGTTAAGATGTTTTAAGATGCTGCATCGTAAGGCGTTGTTGCGCCCATTATGTGGCATGCTTCTGAAGTTCAGAACGCTTGGGCGATGCGCCGTGATCTTGTGGATCGTCTGTTTTCGGCACACTCGATCGACACCGTTGTACCACAAAGTAAATCTGGCAGAACTAACGTGCACACATCAACATACAGCGCCTGCCAGGCTGCCAAGTCTCAACAATACCATCACTGGTTGGCTTATTATTGTTTTCAGAACGTTGTTGTTTAATGGTTGTGAGTCAACACTCGCTGATAGTAAGCATGGGTTGTGAAAGTGACACCTCCAGTGTCCTCCGAATGGAACAGAGAGCTACCTCTAATGTTCTCATTGTTAAAAGAAAATGCTAGTATTTACAGGACTTGAAACTTAAACAAAAACATAGTTTTCAACTGGGAAACGAAACGTCTCAAGCCTGCAAGTAGAAAGTAAAAAAATCACACCCATGTGAAGTGAGTGGCGCTCTTATTGTACATCATCATGATGTAAAATAGTCACTGCCTATAATTTGAGTCAAATGTTTCACATTTTGTTTACCATTGCTTTGCAAAACAATGCCATTTACTGCTTTTTATACAGAAATAAAATTGATATTATGCATAATTAAGTTCAGCCTTTTGGCCCGGCCCTCCAAAATATTTTCTGTTTCTCATTTGGCCCCTTGGGGAAAATAATTGCCCACCCCTGCTCCAGGAGCATTCAGTGATTTGGGTGATTTGGAAAACCACCCAGTCCGCCCCGGTAACAAAATGTGCACATGCACGCTCTACAGTGGGGGGAAGTGCAACAGGCCAACAGCATGTGCACCAAGGCCCGCCCCCACTCGATCATGATTGGAGGAAGGCCCCACTCATCCTGATTGGATGAAGGTTTTGCCACCCGCCACCAAAACTGAAACTAGGGTTTTTTGACCCCAGGGGCTCACTGGGGACAGGGAGGAACTCCTTATATGGTCAGCACACTCTATAGTAGGGAGGATTATCCAGAAAAAAAGAAAAAATAAGTGATATTTGAATTAAGTCAAATCACTGAATATACCTTTAAGTTAAGTAATAAGATGGTACTTAAGACACGCATAATACTGCCCTTAGCCTCTCAGACCCAAAACTTTGGATAAGATTTAGATTGTGTCCATAATTCCATGCTGTATTGATGTGGTACAGGCAAACGTTGATCAAAATAATAATTCTTCTACACATACTTCTTGTAAATTAAGTAATGTAGCTGTTAATAATTTTAACGCTTGAGCTCAAGAGTTAAATATCTAATAAGGGTCCATTTCATCATCCACCTGAAACCCCCTCAAGGACCGTCCACTGGTGGTCCCTGGACCACTGGTTGAAAACAACTGTACTAGGTTTTTCTTTTATGGGAAAGTCTCTGCTTAAAGGACAACTTTAGTTTTTTTTCAACCATGGTTCATGTTTTAGGGGCATTCGAACATGGGGCTAAATATGTATTTTCTTTTACACAATTTATAGCAATGTATTTTTTTTATTATTTACTATAGTCCTATTAGACCCCAGGAAATTACATCTGGCCACAAAAGATCACAGGATCTACTGAATACTATGTTGTATGGCTCAACAGGTCAGTTTGTCACCCCCTTCACATTCAGTGATCTTTTGTGGCCAGATGTAATTTCCTGGGATCTAGTAGGACTATAGTAAATAATAAAAAAAAGTAATGGCTATAAAATGTTGTAAAAAAAAATACATATTTAGCCCCATGCTCGAATGCCCCCGCCCTCCTGTCAAAAACAGCTAAAATCCCTAAAACGAAAGAAAGCAGCAAATGAAAAAAATAAATAATAATTTACTTTCTCTAACAACCTAAAACATGAACCATGGTTGAAAAAAACTAAAGTTGTCCTTTAAATACACTCAGATAACAGAAGCTCAATGAAACTACATCTATGTTGACTTTTTACTAGAGGCATGTTGAAATTAGCATTCTTGAATTGAAAATGACCAACGCTGCCAACAGGCCTGATGAGTGACTGGGTAGCTGAGCACGTTAGTCAGTTGCCTGCACCCAGTGAAGACTTGAAAAGGGAAACTTCACCCTTTTTGCAAAAAAAGAATATATGTTAATGACGTTTAGAAGATTTAGAACACTTTCCTGGGGGTCTTTATGTGTGTAATATGTGGCTTTAGATATTTTAGCAGTGAGCCCAGTGTCTCTGAAGTCATCGACACTGGACTCACTTCCTTCCTGGACTACATGTTGTCTCAGTAAGACAGCCCCTCCCACTATCCACAAGGAGGAGCAGAGCACCAAAGCATTATGGGAATTGTAGTAACTCATTTTCAAAACTAAATCATAAAAGTAGCTCCGCATCAAGCTTATAGATACAAGCTCGACTTGTCTGATGAAATGTACTGGTGAAGGTCAGGTGACGGTCCTTTCCGTTACAGTTATGGTCATATGCAGATCAGCACTACGTGACTCAGCTGGGTGTCGATTCAAAGTAAACACAGATCATTTCATTATTGTGCCGATTGCGTTTAACCCTTTAAGACCCGAGGCCGATTCTACGAATGTCTGAACAGTTCAGCACGAAGTGACATGCTATGAGCTTGTCTATGTGCTATTTTTGAGGCCCCACACGACTCATATTTGCCACCGACAATGAAAGGAGAAATGAGGTCAAAATGAGCGCCAAATATGACGTAAATGTGTGGCACCACCATGGAGGCATTCTGATTGGCCAGTATGAGATGATGCATGATGATGTGCGATGATGATAAGAAAGAGCGCCCCTCACTTCACACGGGTGTGATTTTGTTTTAAATATCCAAACAATGTGTATTATATATATAAAATCATCTTGCAGTGCCAACCCATCAAAGGATTCTGGAGTATAATATCACACAAACTGGGTTAAAACTACTGACACACACATGGAACTAAATTGTATTGTTACAATGTGATATGGATATTAGCACAGTGGTTCCCAAACCTTTTCGTGTCAAGGACCCCCAAATCAACATGTATTAGGCCACCACGGACCCCCCATTTGAAAACATATGCCAGTTACCCCCCCTCCCGGATAAGGGAGGATTTAATAGCAGTGATTCCGAAACATATTCATTTCTCAGGACCCCCAGTTTCACACGCATTATGCTACGGACCCCCTGATTTAATGGCATTTCTATCTCTGGTACCCCAATTTATATTGTAAAACAAGTGTTAATTTAACTCTGAGAGTGTACAAATGGAACCAAATGGACCCGTTTGGTTCCATTTATACACTCTCAGAGTTACAGACCCATAAGGATCCATTTGGTTCCTAACTATCTCTAATTGAGCTAGGTACCCCCTGGAACTCCCTCAAGTACCCCTAGGGGTCCCTGGACCCCACTTTGGGAACCACAGCTGTAGCATATGTCCTGTGATCATCGATTAGTCTACTTTTGCATACAATACACACAGGCAACCCCTGTGCTAGCTGGAAATGGGTGTGAATCGGCGTTGATGTCATTCGTTTGTACAGCAAATCAGTGACTAACACAAGGTATCTCGAGCAAACATCCTGACAAGCATGGTGGCTTTAACAGAACAAAATCTGTACTGAGTCAGAGTCGGTCAGTCACTCACCACCACCGGCAAGCTCTCACCACCAGACTATCCCCCACATACTATAGGCTCCTAACCTAAGACTCACGGGTCAATGAGGTCAACGCAGGTCAGAGCAGGACAATGGCGACTTCCACACAGCTGCGTGAAAAGAGGAGTTAACGGTAAACCTCAAGTTTAGTGGGCATATACAGTAATATACGGTAATATACAGGTGTGATGGTACAATTCGGGAGTTTACCGGAGTTTGTTGGAAAGTTTCCATGCTTTTTCGTGTGAAGTAACCTACATCCTAATAATCAAGGTAAATTGCCATGTCATGTTCATTTATGTCTGCAACTGCGACTTTTTTTAGTTGATCCCATGATTTTGTAACCCATTTTGTCGCCCAATCCTACACTCCCTCTGTCAACCTGGGGAGAGCCTCCCCTGACCTCATGCTGCTGTAACCCTAAGGTATATACAGGGGGATTGTTCCTTTAACTGTGTTGGCGGGCTGAGCGCTCTGACGAGGAGTATTATGGGATATCTTGTGTATACTTTCGGTTCTTCTGGTGTAGAGGGAAGCGGTCGCGCTATTCAGAGGAAGAGAGATATTATTTTGTTTGTTTTGCTACTGAGAGTTGATACAGAATTAGAACCCTGGCTGATCACGTTTGTTCTTTTGAATTATTTTGTGTTTATTAAATCACCAGTTCTTTAGCAGCAGTGGTTCCCAAAGTGGGGTCCGGGGACCCCCAGGGGTACTTGAGGGAGTTCCAGGGGGGACCCAGCTAAATGATAGTTTGGAACCAAATGGACCCTTATGGGTCTGTAACTCAGAGAGTGTACAAATGGAATGGAATGGAATGGGGGGGTGGTTGGACGTAGCACGTGGAATGAACACGTTATTCCAACCAGTTCCTTTCCCCTCCATCAGGCGCCCCCGGGTGGCCAGAGGGGAGGCGCAACTGCTTTTAAACATGTATTGTATCACACAATGGGGAAACGTTGCCGTTTAGTTTTTTGTAGTTTGTTTTTGTCCATTTCATCATTATTGATGTGACAATGTTGCATTAGGGTTTATCTCGACGGCGTGAGGGCAACCTCAGTCTTTTTGACAATAAATAAAAGGTTTGGAATGAATATTAGCAACGTAGACAGACACACATCTCAGTCTATAACTACGGCCAGCCAGTGTCTGGAAAGATTAATTAATGAGGGATCCGGATTGTCTTCTTGCTTAAAAATAGCAATTAATGATGTGTAGGCTAAGCTCATTTGGACACACTGGAAGGCTAGTAGGCCGTATTCCAGGCTAGACAGACGGGCATCTGGTGATAGCCTAGCAGACAGAGAGCAGCTGTGTAGCTAGCCAGCTGGCTGCTCGCAGAGGAAAGCCAGAGTCACATGCTGAAAACAGCCGATCTGCAAGCACACAGCGTGTTGCAGTGGGGCGAGTTGTGCACTTGTAGATCGGCTATTTTCGGTGCTGCCGAGTAACCATGCAAGTATAAATCAGGCTGAACTCTCAGTGGATTTTTTTTGGCCCATTCGGTCAAGGCGAGAGGAGGAGAATGACTCGAGACAATGAATACTTCATTAGTTAGAAATGTAAACAGTACAGAGTGCAGTCAAACACTTAGTCCAAAAGGATATCACCGAAAAGGAAAAATAAAGTCCTTGCGGTCTTGTTTCCATTCAGGTCCTGGGCATTCAATTCATAATCATGACATGGAAAAATAACAACAAAATTAAAATCACAAAAAGTAATAAAAAAAAAAGACATACAGGTTGGGGGAAAAAGGAAGGGGTTTATAACGAGGTGGGGGGTAGTCACATGACTAAGGGAGGAGCGATCATTTCCTCTCCCTTTGGCCTGCTGAAAGGTGGATGTTCAGGCCTACATAAAATCACATTAAAGCATAAGCAATAATGTGTCAAAGGTTAAATGACTTCTTTTTTTTTTTATTCAGACAGCCAGCAATGGGTAGAACGCTCCCAAAAACAATTTAGTCTCTGTGACACATCTAGGGGGGCCGCAGTCTGCATTCAAAGATGTTCCTAGAAGCTTTGTCATTGGTCGGAGAAAAAAAAACCCCGGCGCAACCAATCAGGAAGCAGACAGGCAAATCGACCAATCGACCAAATCTTTGAATGCAGATTGCGGCGCCTAGATGTGTCAGAGACTACATTATTTGTGGGGAGCGTTCTCTCCATTGCTGGCTGTCTGAATACCAAAACAAAACAAGACAAAAGAATTAAAGGTCATTACAATTTTGACATATTATTGCTTTATAGCAGCTTTAAATGTCAGTGTAACTAATCTTATTTTCCCCCCATTTAGACATTTTCCAGACATATAATTAACCAGATTTGGCTATTTTGGTAGATGTTCAAAACCAAATATATCACACACATAGTGGCACTATGCGGCAATATGACCATCTACCGTATATTTGAATTAGATATCAAATATCATGTACTATTTTCTGGAAAAGCAAGTTGAAAGAACTAATCCTAGCTTTGTACCTTGTTGCTTACTTACAGATACAGGCTCACTACAATCTTTTGAAACAAAAATCGTCATACTATTCTCTCCCTCGCTCTCTCTCTCACACACACACACACACACACACACACACACACACACACACACACACACACACACACACACACACACACACACACACACACACACACACACACACACACACACACACACACACACACACACACACACACACACACACACACACACACACACACACACACACACACACACACACACACGATTGCTTGCACCCAACAATTTTCACACCATCATCATCAAGCAACAAGCCGTAAACTTTCCATTTCTCGGATTCATCACCAGAAGTTGGGGAAACGCCATTATAATGAGTCAGCCAGCCACTGGAGCGAACGCCTGTTTCGGACGGTGTCTAAAACCTGCCTAGTCAGGGAACTGTGCAGCTGAGAGGTCAGTGGAGTTCCATCCTGAGTTCACTTGAGTGCACTCTAATGGAAACGAAGGCTGTGATGAAAGGAGGACAGCGTTACGTATCCGCAAACTAACTCATCTCCTGCTGGCTGGCTGGCTGGCTGGCGTATTCCGTTTGTAATGAATGAGACTTTTGTTTAGCCACGCTGTCAGCTCTGACTGCGGTCTGCTGGTCATCCGACGATTCCAAGTGACGAACACTAAATAAGACTCGGCCAACTAGCTGTGTCATCCCAGTGGGTGGCAAAAGCAAAGAAAAAAGCAAAGTTCTTTGTTTACCCAGGGTGAATGGACTAAGCTCGAGATGCTTGTTTACAGCCAGACCCTGCTCATAGAACATTTCATGGTAGGGGTTCAATGCCTTGCTCAAGGGCACTTCAGCGGTGGTAATTTTAACGTGCCGGTCCGGGGATTCGAACTGGCGACCTTCCGATAACAAGACCGCTCCGCAAACCGTTCGGCCACCGCTGCCGCTGGCCAACAGAGCCAGAGTCCCCTCTCCTTGTCAAGAAGATTCAACGGTATTGGGTAAGTGGATATACAATGCATTTTCAACGCCACTTGTTGCCAGTTCATCACCACCATTACAGGCACCAGAGAGGTGCTCCGGTCGATCGACCACATATTTAATTTGGCCGATTTCCACTCCAAATGAGTCGATCGGTGATCAGAAATGTACCCGATCTGGAGAAAACGTCAAGCAGATATATTCAAGTAAGACGTGCGAACGCGGGAAGCGAACGCAGCTCGTAAATTGCAAATACAACAATTAGAATAAATTACGTACTTTTTTAAGGTTTTGTTTAAGTGTTGAGATTTTTTTTTAAGTTAAGTTTTTTTAAGTTATTTTTTTAGTGTGTGTCTATGTGTGCGTGTGTGTTTTTTTTTTAAGTTACATTTTGTGTGTGTGTGTGTGTGTTTTTTGTGTGTGATACAGCTGCGCCCTCTGGTGGCAGGCCGGTGGTGTTACAGCGTGACACACAGACAGACACACAGACAGACAGACAGAGTTTAGGCCAGCTTCTATAGTTAGTGCTCACTGCGTTCGCAATTATTGGTTTTGCATCTTTGTGACAAGCCTAAACATTCTCTAACAGCTGCATGGTGGCTGCAGTGAGTTCCTCCTCCTGCTCCCATCTGGTCCCTCT
Source organism: Electrona antarctica (assembly GCF_951216825.1). Taxonomy (NCBI): domain Eukaryota; kingdom Metazoa; phylum Chordata; class Actinopteri; order Myctophiformes; family Myctophidae; genus Electrona; species Electrona antarctica. The sequence goes on from NC_136793.1 coordinate 49,876,214, forward strand.
CGGGCAGAGACCATGTACTCCGAGCCATTTCTGACCCGAGAGATATGCGGCCGTATGTGGCCGCTAGAGGCGGGGATCAACGCGATACTGATGGCGTATTGAAGCGCTGCCACAGTGCAAATGTAAATGGTAAATGGTAAATGGTGCATTTATATAGCACCTTTATCCAAGGCGCTTTACATAGATTGTGCATTACATTCACCCATTCACACACGCATTCATACACCGATTGCAGCGGAAGCCATGCAAGGTACCAACCAGCACATCGGGAGCAATTTGGGGTTCAGTGTCTTGCCCAAGGACACTTCGACATGTAGACAGGAGGAGCCGGGATTCGAACCGCCGACCCATGGATCATTGGACGACCTGCTCTACCTCCTGAGCCACAGCCGCCCTAAACACAACCTAACAGGACTACAACTTGAAATTATTATGGAGAATTGGAGATATCATCATGTTTGTCCCGCTGCTTTGCGGTTCATCGTTTCTGCTTGAGAGAGCCCAGATGCAGGCAGGAGGAGGGAACTGGTGAACTCAATACTGCCGCAATCTGGCGGAGTCAGGTTAAACATTCTCCCTTTCCTCCCCACACACACACACACACACACACACACACACACACACACACACACACACACACACACACACACACACACACACACACACACACACACACACACACACACACACACACACACACACACACACACACACACACACACACACACACACACACGGGAACAGTTTTGACGTGGGGTTTGGAAATATTAAAATTTCCGCACAAGATCGTATCGGCCGATCGTGAGAAATTGGCATCGATTTCAAATAAACCTGATGGGAGCACCTCTTAAATAAAGTCATGCCATGCCACCCACTTTTACACAACCCGGATTGAACTACTGACAAACCACTCAACAACCTGAATTGAATTTGTAATATGTATAATGATACTCACTCACCTGCCCTAAATCTAGCCTATATACACTGACGGTGCCTAAGCCTTCTTGTATGCACACAACAAGTTGATACAACAATGTTCCCCATCCAGGCAGCTCTTTGTCTGTAACCCGGTTAGATGATGTCACAGGCAGCCAGTGGTGGAAAAAGTACTCAATTGTTTTACTTAAGTAAAAGTACCAATAGTGCAATTTAGAACTACTTCGTTACAAGTAAAAGTACGGAATTGAAAATGTACTTAAAGTACTAAATGTAAAAGTATTCATATTGCAGAATGTCCCATTTCACAAGTTCAAAATGTGTAGACAATCTATTGAAAATAGCCGATCTACAAGCTCTCAATGCGTCGCGACGCATTGTGAGCTTGTAGATCGGCTATTTTCAAATGGCCGAAATGTATAGGGTTGAAGTGGTTAATGTATGTTTTCTAATCAAAATTAGTTCTCAAATAATTGTAGTGAAGTAAAAGTACAAATTTTCACTCCGAGATGTAGTGGAGTAGAAGTAAAAGTACTGGAAATTGGAAATACTCAAGTAAAGTACAAACACCTCAAAATTTTACTCAAGTACAGTACTTAAGTACAAGTACTTAGTTACTTTCCACCACTGCAGGCAGCAGACGTTCAGTCTTCATCCACCCAGCTATAAGGGACACCGCTTGAGGGCAAAGCAAGCGAGACAAAGAACAAGAAGGAACCATCTACAACGGCTTGACTGATGCTTTCACAGGAAAGTCGAGCACAAACGGTCGGCATAGGGCATCTAATCCATCTAGTAGCAAGTAGCAACAGAAAATAAGAGACTGCTCGTAATAATGTACCATCCACACAGTCGTAAAAGTACAGTACGTACTAGGATTTAATATAAACGGCACCAGGGCCTGCATAAATATTTGGCTCCGGTAATGCTTCAGTTACAGTTTGTCATTTTAATTCACTCATCTTTGGGTTGAGAGGTTATTAGTTCCTCAGGGATCCCATCAGCAGATCTCTTTCCTGTTATCTGCCTGCCTGTGCCCACTGTCTGTACAACACCTAATGTAGCACATGATGTGTTCATGTACAGTTACTCGGCGATACTGAAAAAGGAGCATAAATTTACTCTGAACCCAAATCTGGGGTGCATCTCAAGAAGTAACCTGACTCCGCCAGATTGCGGCAGTATTGAGTTCACAAGTTCCCTCCTCCTGCCTGCATCTGGGCTCTCTCAAGCAGAAACGATGAACCCAAAAGCAGACAACAATCTGATATCTCCATAATAATTTCGAGTTGTAGTCCTGTTAGGTTGTGTTTACATTTGTGCTGTGGCAGCAGCTTCAATATGTCATCAGTCTCGCGTTGATCCCGCCTCTAGCGGCCGCATACGGCCGCATATCGCTCCGCTCTGATTTGGTCCGGAGTACATCGTCTCTGCCCGAGAGACACCAGACTCTCCCTTCTGGCAGAATGCAAATGTTGTCCAGCAGGAGGAGTGGTTTTACCAGGCTAATCAAGAAGTGCCTCAAGTGGAAAGTGGTCAAGACTCGAGACACAGCCTTGCTTAACTCAAATCGGTTTTAAGAGCAAATTAGGACACAAAAAGGTGTTCAATAGACTACTGCATGAGATGAAAAAAATGTATTCCTCTCAAGTTAAATAAATAAATGTTTTGCACACCTAAAGGCGACAGGTGTGTAGGAGAAGACCAAACGAGGGGCCCAACCATAGAGTATATAAAAGGATAGAGACTGAACTGGCGCGAAGCTCCGCCCCCCCAGCTATTCATGTCAGTGGAAGTTGCTCAGTGGCGTTTTGAAGCACCCGGAAGACTGCCGGAAGTCCCTCCTCCGGACCTCAACTTTGAGGTCCGGAGTGACGTATGCAACCGAGCGCTCAATGTTAAAGCCCAGCTGCACTGGGTTTCCCGGTCATGAATCCACGGGTCCGCCTGTAGTCCCTCCTCCTACCACTAGGACCCAGACCTTCAACGTTGAATAGCCTCACTGGCCCCTTGGGCCCAACACACTGAAAGAGAAAACTCTCACACACACACACCGTCTTCAAATGCAATTAAATGTTTTAATGAGAATTAGAAGTGCTCCGATCGATCGGCCACCAATCGGTGATCGGCCGATTTTCACTCCAAATATGACTCGATCCGTGATCGTCAATTTACCATCTGAAGAAACCGATCTTTTATATTACCAAGTGGTATAAAAGTCAGATATACTGTATAATATCGTTTTGCATCTTTGTGACAGGCCTAAACATTCTCGCCTTCCTCCCCACGCACACGGGGACAGTTTTGATGCGGGTTTTGACATCCCCTCACGAACAAGATTGGTATCGGCCGACCCGTGAGAAAATTGGTGCCCAAAAAACCCGATCGAAGCACCTCTAATGAGAACAAACAGAACAGACCTTAATTTAGGAGATAAAAAGATGTCCTGACCTGTCCTAAAATATAACCTGATAAAGGTCTAACAGAAGAGAAAAGAAAAACGTTTTAATTGCATTTGAAGAGTTTTTTCCCCCTTCATTCCTCTCATGTTACATTATGTACATTTGCAGGCTTTGCAGCTAAAAGAGGGAGTAGTGGAGATGAGGGGGTACAGGTCACATTCTTTCACATTTGTCAAGTACAACAGACTCAGTGTGTTTACTATTACAACTCCCCCCCTACGGCACGCTGGCAGCACCTTCCCACCTCTGCCAGGCACAGGCAAACAGATGTGCACAGCACACACACAGTCACACACACCACACACGCAGTCACACACACACACACACACACACACACGCACGCGCGCCTTATCCTTTCGTCCCAACTGTAAATCTACTTCACCCAGCACTGCTGTCACAGAGTACACAGCAATGCACTTCACTCTGCACTCTCCCATGTGAGCTAAACAATTCGAGCACGGAGCCTCAACTATGATGAGACAATGTTATATAGGGAAACTTTTGGCAAGGACAGGACAGCAGAATCCTGCTTATTAAGGCCCACACACACAAGAATGACATTTTGTTCCCCCCCCCCCTTTTTTTTCACCACAGCGCCTTAACAAAAACATTCCACTGAGACTGGTCCCACAGGCTGACTCATAAATTTAGACCATGTTCCCATTAAAGCAGACTCGGAGGTAAAGCTTTGCAGTGAGTGAGGGGTTATTAGACTAAATGAGAGCTAATTTGGTTAGGGTTAAACATGTTTACCAAGCAAATGAAAATGGTGTGAATGCATTGTGTACATAGTATACACGATTACACGTACATACCGGTACTGTAGTCTGTACCTACAGTACTGCGTGTGTGTGTGTGTGTGTGTGTGTGTGTGTGTGTGTGTGTGTGTGTGTGTGTGTGTGTGTGTGTGTGTGTGTGTGTGTGCATAGAGAGAAAGTAAGAGAAAGAAGTGTACACAACACACACACACACATATTGTGGGGTCACAAAAGCAGACCAATGGATATTTCCGCTACCTGTGCCTTTTGCAATGAGCATCTCTGTCCACTCCAGGGCAGAGTGTTTGCAGGGTGAGAGCGAGTGCCCCGCCTTGCCAGGCCACACAGAGCCAACTCTGTTGACTAACCTACCACTCCCCTCCTCCTCCAGGGCCAATTCCCCCTAAAACAGAGCCTGCTTCTGCCACAGCCAGCCAGGCATACAAAAAACAAACAAAAAACAAAGAAAAACATTCCATGTTAAGATTTCCTGTATCGCTGCTGGTGTATCCACCCCCCCCTAGTAACTAATGACACCACACCTACACACCTACTGACCTGTCAAGCGCTAGTTCAGAGACATGTACACTTAAGTGTCTTCATGTGTTTTGCAATGCACGAGTTCCACTGGGCATTTAATAATGCGTGCCGGGCGTGCACTCTTGCGAGTCTTCAGGCAGCCAGGCTATATCCATGCCTGCAGCAAGTGCTGCACGATTCCTGCTCAAATGTGAATCTCGATTTTCCTCCACAAGAATTGAGATCACGGCCCGGGCCGGCCTAGCGGTCTGGGCACCTAGGCTGGTAATCCAGCCTGACAGCGTGTTGCGGGTTCGAGTCCCGATCCCGACGACCTTTGCTGTGTGTCTTCCTCCCCCATCTCTCCCCCCGTTTCCTGTGAACCTACTGTGATCTATCAATAAAGCCAAAAATCCCCAAATATATGGTAAATGGTGCATTTATATAGCACCTTTATCCAAGGCGCTTTACATAGATTGTGCATTACATTCACCCACACGCATTCATACACCGATGGCGGCGGAAACCATGCAAGGCACCAAACAGCACATCAGGAGCAATTAGGGGTTCAGTGTCTTGCTCAAGGACACTTCGACACTAACTCTGGGGGAGCCTGGGTTCGAACTGGCAACCTTGCGGTTACCATCCAGCCCCTCTACCCATTAGCCACCGCCGGTGAAAGAAAAAGAATTGAGATCACGTTTCTCATTTTTCCATGAAAATATTTATTGTCTTTGGTCTGTTGTTGCTGAACATGACTACATTCAAC